>NW_027257678.1:0-300000 GCF_043159975.1 Macaca nemestrina | reverse complement strand
AGATAGTGCCCCAATACCACCCCACTCCGCCATGGGCAGTGCAGCTCCTGATAGCTCACCGCAAGTAAGGACAGAGCAGCACCTGACAATGCCCCTAAACCACCCCCCACTGCCAACATTGCACCTCCAGATAACCACCCAACCCGCCCCCTGTCGCGGGCGGTACAGCAAAAAATAGCGCCCCAACCCGTCCCCAGCCACTGGCAGTACACGTTAGTGTACACAACTCACCTCCCCCGAGCACCTCCGCCACACCGTGGGCAATGTGGCCCCTGACAGCCAGCCAACCCACCCCACCACCAGCAATGCAACCCCAGAGAGTGCCCCCAACCAGTCCCCTGCCACAGGCAATGCAGCTTCCGGCAATGAGCCCCAATAGGGCATCCAACCCCTGCCCCCAGAGGTGGACAGTGCGGCACCGGATAACTCACCTACCCCGGCCGAGCTGCAAGGTCCGAAGTCACCACCAACCGCAGCGAGGCGAGCCGCGGTGGCGGCGCAGCCTCCAGCATGCGTCAGTGCCTCTCCTTTCTACTCGTCTTCCGGCCTGGCAGGAAAAGCTCCTGCTGCTGGCTGCCCTCCAACCGCTCTGTCGCCGCCACCAACCACAGCCCCAGCTCCAGTTGGCAGAAGCGTTGGCCCCTCCTCCTAGTTCCCTAAGCCAGGGACTCGCCAGCAACACCGAACAGCCTGAAATGGCCTAATGCTGCCTCAGCATGCTTTATATACTGATGTTACACCACACGCAGTTCCTGGACTACATGGTCTGATTGGATGGGAGAAAAGCCTCCAGGCCTACTCTGATTGGACTTTATTTTCATGCTGTGACTGGTTGTCTTAAGACTTGCTCTCACCCAATAAGAACATGATAATAAAGTCCAATCCGAGTAACCTTGGAGGTTTTTTCATGTCCAATCAGAACACGCCATCCAGGAATCCTCATGTATATAAGCTCAGTATATGCACGATGCTGAAGGGAAGTGAGGGCCATCCAGGTTCCCATACTTTCCCGTAGAGCTGCTTAGTGCCTGGCTTAGAGTATCGGGAGTGGGTAATTACCGGTCGTTTGCTGGAGGCTGGAGCATAGCAGCTCGACTCGCTGCTGTTGGTGGTGGTGGCAACTGAGACAGCAGCGCGTCTGGAGCAATAGGAGGAGGAAAATAGCTTTGGGATAGATGGAGGGGGGTCAAGAGGGTGGTTAGTGCGAAAGGGAAAAGAGGATAGCGAGCAGGAGAAAGTGTTGCAAAAAGACCGTGGGGAAAAAGATGGTGGGAAAAAAAGTTTTTGGGTAGATGGAGGGGAAAAACAGGGTGGGCAAGCGGGAGGGAGGGAAGGTTTTGCAGAAAGGCGGTGGGTAAAAGTTTATGGGTAGATGGAGAGGGAAAAAAGGATGGCAAGAGGGAGGAGGAAAGAGAGTGGGGGGGGAAACGGGGGCGAGCAGTAGGGAGAGAAGGTTTCGTGAAAAGACAGTGGGGAGAAAAGTTTTCGGGTAGATAGAGGGGGAAAAGAGAGTAACAAGTGGGGGAAGGAAAAAGAGGGTAGCCAGCGGGAGGAAAACAAGATTTTGCGAAAAGACAGTGGGCAGAAAAGACAGACGGTGAAGAAAGAAAAGATGGTGGGTAAAAAGAGTTTGCGTAGATGGAGGGGGAAAAGAGGGTGACGAGGAGCAGAAAAGAGGGTGGCTAGAGGGAGCGGGGAAAGAGGGTTGGGGAAAATAGTTTGGGGTAGATAGAGGGCAAAAAAGAGAGTGGCAAGCCGGATAGGGCAAAGAAGAGTATGAGTGGGAAGGGGGAAGACTTTGTGAAAAGACAGTGGGGAAAATTTGGGGGGATAGATGGAGGGGAAAAAGAAGGAGGTGAACAGGAGTGAGGAGTAGGCTTTGCGAAAAGACGGTGGGGAAATGTTTTTAGGTAGTTGGAGAAGGGAAAGAGGGTGGCAAGGAGGAGCGGGGGGAAATACGATGAGGAAAACAGTTTTTGGGTAGATGAAAGGGGAAAAGAGGGTGGTAAGCAGCAGGAGTGGGGAGAAGGCTTTGGGAAAAGATAGGGGAAATGTTTTTGCTTAGATGAAGGAGCAAAAGAGGGTGAAGAGAGTGGGACGGGGAAAAAGAAGGTGGCCAGGGAGAAGGGGAAAAGACGGTGGGAAAAAACAGTCAAGAAAGAGTTTGGGTAGATGGATGGGGAAAAGGGTGGTGAACGGGAGAGTAGAGAAGGGTGTGCGAAATGACGGTGGGGAAAAAATGGTAGGGAAAAAGTTTTGGGGTAGATGGAGGAAGAAAAAGGGTGGCATGGGGGAGGAGGCCAAAGGCAGTCGGGAAAAGAAGGTGGGGAAATAATGGTGGGAGACAAAGTTTGGGGTAGAATTTTTTTAAAATCAGATTATTTGTATTTTTGCTTTTGAGTAGTTTGAGTTCTTTATATATTTTGTGTCTTAACCCCCTTTACTGATGCATAGTTTGCAAATACCTTCTTCCTTTCTCTGGGTTGTTGCTTCTACTGATTGCTTCCTCTGCTTTGCAGAAGCTTTTAAGTTTAATGTGATTACAACTTTGCTTTCGTTGCTTGTGCTTTTGACAAGTTTAATGTAAATACATCTTTGCTTTTGTTGCTTGTGCTTTTGATGTCTGTTAGAAAATTCCTTGTCCTAACTGATTTCATGAAGCATTTATCCTATGTTTTCTTCTCTAGTAGTTTCATAGTTTCAGGTCCTACATTTAAATCTTTATTTTGAGTAGACTTTTGTATATGGTAAGATAACAGTCTAGATGTATTCTTGTACATGTGAGTGTTGGGTTTTCCTAGCACAGTTTATTGAAGAGATTGTCCTTCCCGAATGTGTGTTCTTGGTGTTTTTGTTAAAAATGAGTTGACTGTAAATGGGTGAATTTATTTCTGATTTCTCTATTCTATTTCATTTGTCTGTGTCTGTCTGTCATTACTTTGTTTCTCTCTCCCACCCCTTTTTTAGATCGTACCATGCTGTTTTGATAGTACCTGCCTTACTATAGATTTGTAATATATTTTGAAATCAGGTTGTGTGATGACTCCAGCTTTTCTTTTTATTCCACATTTTTTAATCTATTTGAAGTATTTTGCACTTCCATGTGAATTTTAGGATTTTTTTTTTTCTGTATGAAGAATGTCTTGTAATTTAATACGGATTGTATTGATTGTGTAGATCACATTGGGTGATACAGATACTTCCACAATATTCTTCTAGTGCTTGGACGTGGAATATCTTTTCATTTACTTGTGTCTGCTTTAATATCTTTCATCTATACTTTATAGTTTTCATTGTGGATCTTTTGTCTTTTTGGTTACGTTTATCCCTAGATATCATTTTATTGGTAATGAAATAGATTTCTTGATTTCCTTCTTAGTTATTTCACTATTGGTGCATGAGTATGCTACTCATTTTTATATATTGATATTGTATCTTGCAACTTGACTGAATTTATTATTTCTAGTAGGTTTTTTTGTGGAATCTTTAGGGTTCTCTTTCTACGTATGATCATATCCCTTGCAAACAAAGACAGTTTGATTTCCTTTTTTTCCAATTTGGGTGTCTTTCATTGCATTCTCCTGTCTAGTTGCTCTACCTAAGACTCAGTATTATGATGAATAAAAGTGGTGTAAAAGCAGCCACACTTGTTCCAAATCTTAGAGGAAGCGCTTTTGACTTTTCCCCGTTGATTATGATGTTAGCTGTGGGTTTGTCATATGGCCTTTATTGCGCTGACATATGTTCCTTCTATACTCATGCTGTTCAGTTTTTGTCATGAAGGAATGTTGATTTTTTTCCAGCATTTACTGAAGTGATTATATGGTTTTTGTTCTTGATTCACTGAATGTGATGTCGCACATTTATTTATTTGTGTTTATTGAATCATCCTCATATTCCTGGAATGAATTCCACTTGATCATGGCAGATCATCTTTTTATGTGTTGTCAAATGCAATTTTCAAGTATTTTGTTGAGGACTTTTTGCGTCTGTGTTCATCAGGGATATTTGCCTATGGTTTTCTTTTTGTGTTGTGCCCTGGTTTGGTTTTTGTACCAGGGTCATGCTGTCCTCATAGAACAAGTTTTGAAGCCTTCATTCCTCTTCATTTTTTTTGAGGAATATTTTGAGTAAAATTGGTATTAGCTCTTTTAAAAATGGTAGAATTCAGCAGTAAAACCATGATTATTGTGTTTTTCTTTGATTGAAGACTTTTTATTACTGCTTGAATTGCATTACTCATTATTGTTCTGTTCAGGTTTTTTATTTCTTCATCATTCTATCTTGGGAATTTGTTATGTGTCCAGAAATTTATTCATTTCACCTAGATTTTTCAATTTGTTTTTATATAGGTGTTTTTAATAATCTCTTACCATCCTTCGTATTTCTGTGTTATCAGTTGTAATGTCTCCTTTTTCAGCTATGATTTTATTTGTTTCCTTTTTCTTTTCCTTGGTCTAGTTAAAGCTCATCAGTTTTGATTTTTTTTCTTAAAAATCCCAGTTCTTTGTTCCATTGACTTTTTGTATTTTTTGTTTCTATTTTTAAATTTTCCTCTTTGATATTTATGATATTTTTTCTACTAAATTTAGCGTTTCATTTTTCTTGTTTTTCTCATTACTTCAGGTGTACTGTCAGGTTGTTTATTTGAGATCTTTCTACTTTTCTGATGTAGGCATTTATAGCTATGTACTTTTCCTCTTACAACTGCCTTTGCTGCATCCCACAGGAATTTTTATGTTTTGTTTCCATTCTTATTTGTTTCAATAAATTTTTAATTATTTTATTTTATTTATTTATTTATTGGTTGTTCATGATCATGTATTTTAATTTCCATATATTTGTACAGTTTTTAAAGTTCCTCCTGTTACTGCTTTCTAGTACTATTTCACTGTGGTCAGAAAAGATACTTGATATGATTTCAGTTGTTAAAAATGTGTTGTGACTTGTTTTTTGGCCTAACACATAGTCTGTCTTGGAGAATAATCCATGTGCTACTCAGTGGAATGTGCATTGTGCAGTTGTGGAGTGGAGAGCTGTCCATATTAGGTCCATTTGGAATAGAGTACAGTTTAACTGATGATGTTTTGTTGTCTGGATGATCTGTCCATTGATGATAGTGGGGTGTTGGTTATAGTGGAGCATTGAGGTATTCTATTACTGTATTGCAGTCCATCTGTCCTGTAAGGTTTGTTGATATTTGCTTCTGTGCTTAGTGCTGAGTGCTGGTTGCATATGCACTTATAATTGTTATGCTGCTGTTTACTTCTTTCTGACTATATGATTATCTTCATTTTTTTTCCTTTTTTGACTGAAAGTCTGTTTTATGTAAGTAGAGCTACTCCTGCTTTTTCTGTTTCCATTGGTATGGGATATCTTGTATCATCCCTTCACTTTCAGTCTATATATTATATATGTCTTTACGGGTGAACTGAGTTTCTTGTAGGTAGTATACAATTGGGTCTTATTTTTTAACCCATTCAGCCCCTAAGTCTTAGAGAATTTAATTCATTTATATTCAAGGCTATTACTAACAGGTAAAAACACACTACTGCCAGGTTTTACTTCTTTTCTGGTTGTTTTGCTACTCTCTTTTTTTTTTTTGTTCTTTCTCCCTTCCTTCCTCTTTCTCTTCTCTCTGATCTCTCTCTTTCTTTCTTCCTTTCTTTTCTTTCCTCCTTCCATTCCTTCCTGTCGTTATTTGTAGTGAGGTAATTTTTTCTGGTAGTGTGTTTTAATTCCTTGCTTTTAATTTTTGGGGTGTCTGTTATCGATTTTGTTTTCTGGTTACCATGAGGCTAAACAACATAATTATAACAAGTTATTTTAAAGTGAAGAATACTTAACTTTGATTGGTCTCAGCTACTCAGGAGGCTCAGATGGGAGGATTGCTTGACACTAGGAGGCCGAGGTTGCAGTGAGTTGAGATCGTGCCACTGCACTCTCCAGCCTGTGTGACAGAGTGAGACCTTGTCTCATAAAATAAATAAATAAAAATGCAATAGCTTATAATGAATTCTGATTGTAAATTTTGAGATGATGATTGATAAGGTATAGAAAAGAAAGTGGAAATCATTCGTAATCTCATTACCCAAAGATGACTACTCCTAATGTTTTGGTACATATGCTTCCTAATTCATAACCCTCTCTCCCTCACACACACACACAAATGTACACATACAATAGATACATTTTATACACAAATATAATTTTATTGTAGCATTTTAAGAAAAACAGCTTTGTAACTTTTTATTTAAAATATTGTGAATATCTTTTGTGAATAATATTCATATAAAATATTATACATCTTAGGCCAGGTGCGGTGGCTCATGCTTGCAATCCCAGCACTTTGGGAGGCCAAGGTGGGTGGATCATGATGTCAGGAGATCAAGACCATCCTGGCTAACACAGCAAAACCCCGTCTCCCCTTTTAAAAAAAAAGTTAGCCGGACATGGTGGCACACACCTGTAGTCCCAGCTACTCGAGAGGCTGAGGCAAGAGAATCACTTGAACCTGGGAGGTAGAGGTTACAGCGAGCCAAGTTCGTGCCACTGGACTCTAGCATGGGCGAAAGAGCAAGACTCTGTCTCAAAAATATATATATGTTATACACCTTAGTTTTAAGATTGTGGTTTCTGCTCTTTGGGGTGGCAGGTACACTTCTTGCTAAAATGAATCATCTCAGTGTCTTTGATTTTCCTTCTCTCCCCTAGGCTATTGCTTTTGGAAGGGGGCCCTGGATCTCCCTCCTGTTTACTTGGGGGCAAACATAGTATCATGGGGTTATGAAAACGTTGCCTGCGCCACATAGCAACCCTGGCTCCAGTTCTGAAAATAAAGGTAACGTAGGAGTTTTTGCTCTCTGATTAATACTAAGATGTAAATAAAGTGGTTTTAGATCATTGTAGCAAATGATTTAGATTTAACTCTGTGTTCCTTTTAATTAAGAGCTCAGGATTTCTTCACGGTATGTTCATTGCCTGCTTTATCAGTAAAAGTATAGTAGAGACGGGGTTTCACCATGTTTATCAGGCTGGTCTCGAACTCCTGACCTCAGTGATCCACCCTCCTCGGCCTCCCAGAGTACTAGGATTACAGATGTGAGCCACCACACCCAGCTGTCACCTTCTTATTTAGATGGAGTCTTGTGTGAAACACACCGTGGAACTCATGTTCACTTACAGCTGGGAAAGGCTGACCACCTTGTGTGATGAGATTGGAGCCTGTCTGCCACACCTCCCTGTGTGTCTCCGCATGTCCTCAGGCCTGCTGGCGGGGCGAGGGCTCCCTTGTCTTGATCTCTTATGCAGAGGAAGGACATGGCATGTGTTGAGAGCCAGCCTGGAGGTGGTACATAGTAACTGCCCAGCCAGTGGAACCCAGCAGGAAAGTGAGAACTGTTCTTGTCCATCCTTTTTTTTTTTTTTTTTTTTTTTTTTTTTGATACAGAGTCTCACTCTGTTGCCTAGGCTGGAGTGCGGTGGCATGATCTTGGCTCACTGCAACCCCTGCCTACTGGGTCCAAGTGATTCTTTTGCCTTAGCCTCCCAAGGAGCTGGGATTGCAGGCGCCCAGCACCATCTCCGGCTAATTTTTGTATTTTAGTAGAGACAGGGTTTCACCATGTTTTCCAGGTAGGTCTCGAACTCCTGGCCTTAAGAGATCTTACCACCTTGGCCTCCCGAAGTGCTGAGATTACAGGCATGATCCATCGCGCTCAGTCTAGAACTTACTTTTCCCTTTTCTCTTCCTTTTCTTTACAAATTTGACACAGAGTCTTGTTCTGTCACCCAGGCTGGAATGCAGTGGTGTGATTGCGGCTCACTGCAACATCCACCTCCCCGGGCTCAAGCAATTCTCCTGCCTTAGCCTCCTGAGTAGCTGGGACTGCAGGTATGTGCCACTATGCCCAGCTAATTTTTCTTTGTATTTTTAGTAGAGACAGGCCAGGCTAGTCTTTAACTCCAGACCTCAACTGATCCACCTGCCTCGGCTTCCCACAGTGCTGGGACTCCAAGCATGAGCCACTGTGCCTGGCCCAACTTCCCTTTTCTTTCCATTTCTTGGTATTTGGAAAGTGAGCAGCCATGGTGTTTTCAGCTGGTGCAGACCCATCTGGTATGCTCGTAAGGCTTCTAGCTGAAGGAAGTGTCCACCCTGCAGTCTCGCTGGCATCCCATCACCTTCCAGAAGCAGGACGCCAGCTGTGTGTGCTCTTGGCCCACACTGAGCCTGTGCTCGGGGTGCTTCTCTTGCCAGTTTCCCCACCCCTTGTTTTGGGTGAGGTCCCTGCCCGGCTGGCATGGGAAACAGGATGGGGAGTGGTCACCACTATGGTTTGTTGCAGAGTGAGTTTTGTGGCTGCCCTGCCTAGGCGTGGCTCCCATGTTTCTCCCACTTGGCTGCAGTTCCAGCCCTACCCCGTCTCCCATGGCTTGCTGCCCAGCCCCGCACGGCAGCCTTCCCAGCACTCAGAAACGGCACAGACCCCACAGAACTCCAGTGTCCCCTCCCCTAGACCTTTACATACACCTGGTAAGTTGGGCCTGGGGCCCACAGCCCCATCATGTGAGCTGTATGTGGCCTGGTGGTTGAGGTGATAAGGTCACCTCAAAATTACAAAATTTTGTGACAATATTGTTTTTTCAGTTTTTTAAACTATGATCTTTCTTAAATTTTCTGTAATACCAATGCTTTTGATGAATGAATTAATCACGGACACCTGCTTAGAAGACAAAAATATATACAGAATTTTGTGGTCTACTTCCTCAATTATATAAATCATTACATTTTAACGAGCATGAAGTCACCACGCTGAGGAAAATGTAGATGTGTAAACCTCAAGTTTGCCATTATCTTATAGGAATGGGTGTGCTCAGTTACTTGACAGCTGAATTAAACCTTACTCTAGGGCAGCGCTCTCCACTACTAATATAATGAGAATCCCATATGTTATTTAAAGTTTTCTAGTTACTACATTAAAGAGTAAAGAGTAAAGAGATGCAGGTAAAATTAATTGTATCAATGTTTTATTTAACCGGGTGTATATTATCTATAATTTTAACATGTAATCAATATAAAAGTTATTAATGACATAGTTCATTCTTTTTTTCAATAAAGTCTTTCGAACTTTGGTGTGTCTTTTATACTTACAGCACATCTCGATTTGAACAAGCCACACTTAAAGTGCTCAATAGCCATGTGTGGCTGGCTAGTAGCTACCATGTTAGACAGTGCAGCTCTAGAGTGGGGATCAGGTAACTTTTCTCTAAAAAGCCAGATAGTAAATATGTTAGGCTCTGTGGGTCATACAGTTTCTGTCATAACCATTCAGTTCTGCCTTTGGAACATGAAAGTGGCCATAGACAATATGTGAATGAACAGGTGTGGCTGTGTTTAACTAAAACTTTATATTTACAATAGCAAGTGATAGGCTGGATTTGGCCTGTGGATGGCAGCTTGCAGACCCCACTGTGGAGCACTAGGTTTATAGGCAGTCTCTGCTGTGCATGTGGTTTATTGTTTCTTATGTCAACTGCAAGGATGAGATAAATGGATAGAAACACTGGGTGTTTAATGAAACATAGGGGGCTTATAAATACTTGCTTTTTTTCTATAACCTATAGACTTGTTTCCTTTGATTATAATGCCATCAACACTTTGATAACTATTTCACTAAAACCCTACAGGGAAACTAAGCTTCTCTCAACTTGTATTCATTATGGTAGAATGCCATTATTGTGTCTGGTTATATCTGCATTCGGTTTTTGATGATGCTAGTAACAATGAACTTTGTGTTGCTGCAGCTCACAAATGCTTTTTTACATCTGCAAGAAATTAATTAGTCATCAAACGCTTAGTAGCACAGAAATTCTCGAGTGGTTGCGGGAAATTTTGATCTGCAGGAATAAATTTCTTCTTAAAAATAAGGTAAGCAAAATGACATCTTTAAAAAATGGAAGAATATTTGGAATGGTAACGGGGAGAGATTAAAAAGTGTTTTCTAGCTAAATTAGTTTCTATTTCAGCTTCTCCTTTCTCCCAAGGTTCTCAAAAGGATACATATGTGCAGAGGACAATGGCTGGCAAATCAACATTTTAAAAGTTATTCAGAGGCTGTGGCCTTAAAACCACACTGTTGATGAATTCTAGTTCTAGTTGAGTTAAATAGGTCTCTGTGGGGCAGGCCTAGGAAAAGTGGGAACTGCTATATCCAAAGCAGCTTGAGGAGCATGTTCCATCTTTACTCTCAAGTTCATACAGAAGACATAATTCATCCATTGAATTTGATTTAACATGTAGCTTCTATAATGAAGAATTCTGTTATGGCATAGATTTAGGAGTACTTGATTTAATGAGTTTTTGTCCATTTCTAGAATCATAGCTCTGAGAAATTGTAAAGGCCTAGATGTCATGGCTAGACTAGTCCAGAGAATTATCTATCAAGAAGGAAAAGGGAAAATGTTGAGGGTCCTCAATCTAGATTTATTTCTATTCCTCCAATAAGGGTTTCACCTCTTGAAAATATCAGGAGACTTCTTCGTTGGGGTGGAGTGAAATTTTTGAGATTCTGAACTATTGAAACATAGGTTGTGGAGGATAGAGAAGAACCTTAAATTTTTTTTTAACAAATAGTTTCTATAGTTAATAAATTTAGGGATTCTCTTATGGCCTAGTTTTGGGAGTGCCTGATTCAATGAGTTTTTAATCTGGTACTAGCGGCATAGCTGTGAAAAACCTTAAATGTATGAAACTCATATCCTTTTTGTTATTATACTGCTTGTGGTTAATAAATTGTCTCTGTTTAGAAATAGATTAATGGTGAAGTGGTTTTATTCACATCTGGCCTATTTGATGTGTTAATGTAGCAAAATTTGGCATTATTCCAAAGATACAGAAAGAGACTAGACTTCAGACTTTCATGCCCTTGCCTATGGTGTAATCTCCAGAATATGAGTATGAGGAATCCACTAATGAATTCCTAGTGCCCTGGTCAGCACAGTCACTCTTGTGACATACTGGGTATATATACCAGGGTTAATTACTGGTCCAGAATAACTTAATCTCAAGAGTTAATTTCTAGTTATCCCAACATGGCACAGGATAAAATCTTATAGAAAAAAAAATCTTTGTCATCGAGATTGAATCATAGTTTTCACACAGTAGATTTACGTTCATGTTTTACTTATATTTATGTTAGGCTTAATTTATATTTGTAGAATCTGCTGTTTCTGATGATTTAGAGAATGGATGGGAAACTGAAAGAAATTTTAAAGACATTAAGTAAACATTAATTGTTCTAATGGGTTTCTAGTGAATCTCCTTCAAGGTGGGGCATAGAGACTGAGAGGAGAGGTTTTCTAGGAGAGTCTCAAACAGGAAGACAAGTCAAACAAGTTTTTATTCCTCTTGGTGGTCAGTGCTTCAGTAAAGCTTATTTATTTCTTTTTTTCTAGCAGGCAGATAGAAGTTCCTGTCACTTTCTCCTTTTTCATGGAGTAGGATGTGATATTCCGTCTAGTGGAAATACCAGTCAAATGTCCATAGATCATGAAGAGTTACTACATACTCCTAGAGACTCTCTCCAGAAGGGAAAAGGGAACTCCTCCATGGTCAGCTTCTTTTGTAATTTTCCTGTATCATCTTGTGTGTTCTATTTGTTTTCTGAATGAACTTTGGTAAATTTCATCTAGGTAATATAGTGTAATAGTGAAAAACTGATTAGACTCCCGTTCTATCACTGCTCTTTGTAGAACTTTGGGCAAGTTCTTAACATCCTTGTTCCTCAGTTCCTCAACTTTAAAATGGGGGCAATAATAAATCCTGCCCCAGAGTTGTTGTGAGGGTTAAATAAAAGGATGTGTAAATAGCACTTGACACAAGCTGTATCTGATAACTATAATTATTATAAACCTCCACCCCATAAGAAACCATGCATACCACAGAAGTATAGAATTTGTATCAGCTAACGAAGATACAGATTTACAGGGATAAAAACAAAGAATATTGCTTCATGTTAAAGATAAGTGTTTCTCCTATCACAGGTGGGAATTGAATAATGAGAACACATGGACACAGGAAGGGGAACATCCCACACCAGGGCCTGTTGTGGGATGGGGGGAGGAGGGAGGGATAGCATTAGGAGATATACCTAATGTAAATGACTAGTTAATGGGTGCAGCACACCAACATGGCACATGTATACATATGTAACAAACCTGCACATTGTGCACGTGTACTCTAGAACATAAAGTATAATAATAATAAAAAAGATAAGTGTTTCTGTGTTTTGTGTTTGTGTGTATAATTTCTCTTAAATATAAATCATATTTCAAGTGAAAATATCAGATCATTATAGAAGAGTTTATTTTCCAGACCAAAACATTTTTCATCCCTAATTTTTAATACAACCTCACTAAAGAAAAAAAAAATCTAAGCAGTATTGTATTTACTATTGTCTGTTGTACTTGTAGAATTTGCATTTGTTTATCAATTATTTTCTCCATTTTATGTTTGGGGAATAGATAATTCAGAATCAAGTCTATCTTCTACAGCAATATTTAGTTTTTGTTTATGCCCTTGTTTCAAAGAGTGCTGCAGTGTGCTTATTTTATTACTTCCCTATAGCAAGTAGATAGAATTTTCTGTTACTTCCTCTTTTTTTATTTTATTTTATTTTTACTTTTTTATTTTTTGAAGATGGAGTCTCACTCCATTGCCCAGGCTGGAGTGCAGTGGCATGATCTCGGCTCACTGCAAGTTCTGCCTCCCAGGTTAACATTATTCTCATGCCTCAGCCTCCCAAGTAGCTGGGACTACAGGCACCTGCCACCATGCCCGGCTAATTTTTTGTATTTTTAGTAGAAACGGGTTTTCACCATGTTAGCTAGGATGGTCTCAATCTCCTGACCTTGTGATCCACCCAGCTCGGCCTCCCAAAGTGCTGGGATTACAGGCGTGATCCACACCGCACCTGGCCCAAACAGATGATTTTTTGTATTTCATCTTTTGTTAGAAATTACATTTGTGGTGGGAGGGAGCTATTTTTTTTGCAGTAAATTATTCTATCCAACATGGAAACAGTAGTATGGATTTAAATATGTTTAATATCTTTCAGTAAATTGTCATCTTTAACCATGTTCAAATTATTACACTTTTGGCCAGTGGGGGCCTCTTTAAAATTCATTCCTAACCATTTTTTACTTGACCCTTATTAGTCAGTGTTGCTGTCTGGTATGACAAGATGTTTCAGGGTCATTATGTCTTTTTTATTTTTCCTTTCACTCCATACATATAAGCAGCCATTTCCTAAAGGAGTCCAGATTCCTTTTTCTGGGAAATGGTAGTTCAAGATTACAATTGGGTGAGGGTTACTGTGGGATTAGTCACTAGTCATTGCTATGGGATTGATCATTAGTCATTAGTATAGGATTGGTCATTGTTTCTAGGCATTTTCAATGGAGATAAGTAAAATTATGTTTTCTTAGTACAAAATAAAATATATTGACTTTATATAGTTACTTCTATTTCAAATTCAAGACTACATGTTCTTTACCATTACTTTCATCTCCCATGCTGAAAGTCTTGGGTTTTTAGAGACACTAGGAGTGATAGAATTACAATACCACAGAAGTACCTGTTGCCTTGATTCTACAATACATGCAGGATCAAGATTTATCTTTGTTTTGTCACTAGAGTATATTCTACTAGCAGTATACAGTTAATATTAACTTGAAATCACTGAGAATACTTCCTCTCTTTATGATTCTTCCATTAAAGAATTTGATACAGATTACAGTTCATTTACTTTTGACTTCCAGACTTCTTAAAATTTTAATTTTATGTTTATGTAAGTTGCATAGTTCTAAAATGAAATCTATAAAACAATATGTATTCCATATAGAATATGGATTCTCTTCTTGTCACTTCTACTTTCTTTTTATTTCCTAAAGGCAACCACTAATTTTTTTTAACATTTCATTCTTCTACTGTTTTGTTTTGCTTCTTAGTATAAGAAACATATATTTCTATCTCCTCCCTTGTCCTAGATGAATGGTACATATTGTGTATATTTTCTCCATCTTGTTTAACTTAAGATATATTCTGGAGATTATTCCATTGTTTAATAAATTTAGACTTTTTTTGTTTTATGTTACATTTAATTTTAGACATGTCTTTTATTTAAGTGTCATTGTGTCATCCATGTTATTTGCTCTTTCGGCATATATAAAATACATATATACATGTGTACACATATATACATACATATATACATGTGTACACATATATATATAAATGGGAGTGTGTGTGTGTGTGTGTGTATATATATATATATTTTTTTTTTTTTTGAGACGGTCTTGCTCTGTTGCCCTGGCTGGAGTGCAGTGGAGCTTAGCTCACTGCAACCTTTGCCCCCTGGGTTGAAGCAATTCTCATGACTCAGCCTTCCAAGTAGCTGGAACAACAGGCGTGCACCACCATGGTCGGCTAATTTTTGTATTTTAGTGGAGACGGAGTTTCACCATGTTGGCCAGGCTGGTCTCGATTGCCTGCCTTGGCCTCAGTATGTATTACTGTATTTAGAAAGATTTGTCATTCAGACTAGCACTCAGACTGTGTAATGATAAGGAATTTATTGTAGAAATTAGATTGTATACAATTTTGAGGGGACTAAGTGAGTTGTGTGTCTGGAACAGGGAATCGGAGGATTAGAGGAGTCCACTAACCAGATAGTCCAAATCAATGAGAATGGGTAGACAAGTTAGAGCTGTTCGGGAAATCTGAGAAGTCAAGTATATCCAGCCACTGAAGTGAGATTATGAAGGAGGAGCTTGAGGAGGGCACTGTGGGAAACACAATCACTAAGACAGGGTTTCATCATATTGGCCAGGCTGGTATCAAACTTTTGACCTCAAGTGATCCTCCTGCCTCGGCCTCCCAAAGTTCTGGGATTACAAATGTGAGCCACCACACCCGGCTGTTTCTCTGATTTTTATGGAATACTTAGGGAGATCCACAAGCTGCATTTCAGCTCCTGCCATCTTCTAAAAGTCCCATTTTCGGCCCTTCAGGGTTTTTTTCCTCCATAATGTTTATAATCAACTTTAAGAAGTTCTGTACTTTCTGTTCTGCCCTCTCCTTTATACTCTAAAAATGCCCTCGCATTTTATTTAGTACTTTTTTTTATTTTTATTTTTTGGAGATGGAGTCTCACTCTGTCACCAGGCTAGAGTGCAGTGGCATGATCCCGGCTCACTGCAATCTCTGCCTCCTGGGTTCAAGCATTCTCCTGCCTCAGCCTCTCAAGTAGCTGGGATTACAGGTGCATGGCAATACACCCAGCTAATTTTTGCATTTTTAGTAGAGACTGGGTTTCACCATGTTGGCCAGGATGGTCTCGATCTCCTGACCTCGTGATCTGCCCGCCTCGGCCTCCCAAAGTGCTGAGATTACAGACATGAGCCACCGTGCCCAGCCTATTTAGTATGTCTTTTTTTTTTTTTTTTTTTGAGATGGAGTCTTGCTCTGTTGCCCAGGCTGGAGTGCAGTGGTGCGATCTCCACTCACTGAAGGTCCGCCTCTGGGTTCACGCCATTCTTCTACCTCAGCCTCCCGAGTAGCTGGGACTACAGGTGCCCACTACCATGCCCAGTTAATTTTTTGTATTTTTAGTAGAGACGGGGTTTCACCGTGTTAGCCAGGATGGTCTCGATCTCCTGACCTCGTGATCCGCCCGCCTCGGCCTCCCAAAGTGCTGGGATTACAGGCGTGAGCCACCGCGCCCAGGCAGTTTTGTATTTTTAGTAGAGACAGAGTTTCACCATGTTTGTCAGGCTGGTCTTGAACTCCTGACTTCAAGTGATCTGCCCGCCTCGGCCACCTGAAGTGCTGGGAATACAGACGTGAGCCACCGTGCCTGGCCTCTAAATTCATGTTATGGAGAATCATTTTCATGGTTAAAGTATCCTGAATTGACTGTGGCCTGTTGGGAGGTGGGATGGAGGAAGCTACTTGTGGAAAATGAAGAAAGGGAACCACACCAGAAGCAAGAAAGTGTCATCAATTTTTAAATCAAAGGCTCCATGAAAAAGGAAAGTACAAATAGCCTGTTTTTGTAGCTGACCATTGGACTGTGGACGGCACCTGCATCTACCAGGTTCTTCTGGATAGTCCCAATTTTAAATTTTTGACCTGATATTCATGAACACAGTGCTACTGGTTAGACCTCTGTCCAAGTGTTTTTTTGTTTTGTTTTTTGTTTTTTGTTTTTTTTGAGACGGATTCTCACTCTGCCGCCCCGGCTGGTATGCGATAACATAATCTCGGCTCACTGCAAGCTCCGCGTCCCATGTTCACACCATTCTGCTGACTCAGCCTCCTAAGGAGCTGGAACTACAGGTACCCACCTCCATGCCTGGCTAATTTTTTGTATTTTTAGTAGAGACGGGGTTTCACAAAGTTAGCCATGATGGTCTCGATCTCATGACCTCATGATCCACCTGCCTTGGCCTCCCAAAGTGCTGGGATTACAGGCGTGAGCCACCATGCCCGGCCACCTTTGTCCAGGTTTAAGCTTTAGAAAATAAGGTCTTCATGCAGTGGGAAGCCTGGTTAGGGTTATGATTCTGCCCTGGGGCATCTGCCACTTCTGACCTGGATGTAAACTTGGCATTTACTATTTACTTCCACACTTGAACAGCCAAAGATGGGCTGAGCACAGAGGCTCACATCTGTAACTCCAGCACTTTGGGAGGCCAAGGCACAAGTATTGTTTGAGGCCAGGAGGTCAAGACCAGCCTGGTCAACATAGTGAGATCTTGTCTCTGTAAAAGCACACAAACAAAACTGAGGATGGGTGTGTGGCAGGTAGCAGATCAACCTGGAAAACCATTAATCTGAGAGCTGAAAGGACCCTTAGACCTGCCCCCAATTAACAGATGAGACTCTGCCCGGGGGTCAGAGCCTAAGATAATGCATTGAGCTTTTCTAGAGATTTGAAAATAATCAATCCTAAAACCCCGAAGCATACTGCTACTGTTTGCTACTTAATATGTTTTCTAGTCTGGGTGTGGTGGCTCACGCCTGTAATCCCAGCGCTTTGGGAGGTTGAGGCGACTAGATCACCTGAGGTCAGGAGTTCAAGACCAGCCTGGCCAACATGGTGAAACCCTGTCTCTACTGAAAATACACACAATTAGCCAGCCATTGTGGTATGTGCCAGTAATCCCAGCTTCTTGGGAGGCTGAGGCAGGAGAACCATTTGAACCCATGAGGCAGAGGTTACAGTGAGCCGAGATTGCGCCATTGCACTCCAGCTTGGGCCACAAGAGTCAAATTCTGTCTCAAAAATAATAATGATAATAATAATATTTTCTACAAGCAAGGGATTACTTTGTACTGCAAACTGGTGTGAAGGAATCCACCATGTATCAACTTTTGGAATGATGACAGTTATTTCTAGATCATGGAGGTGGGAATGCTTGTTGGTCATCTACTTTGTTCTTTGTTATATTGATTGATTTTTTTTAAAACTAGCATTTTTATAACAATAAAGTCATAAAAATAAGTAACTAAAATAAAGTAAAATAATCTAAAAAGGCCAGGCACGGTGGCTCACGCCTGTAATCCCAACACTTTGGGAGGCCGAGGTGGGTGGATTACTTGAGGTCAGGAGTTCGAGGCCAGCCTGGCAAACATGGCGAAACCCCATCTCTCCTAAAAATACAAAAATCAGCTGGGCGTGGTGGCAGCCTCCTGTAATTCCAGCTACTTGGGAGGTTGAGGCAGGAGAATCGCTTGAACCTGGGACAAGGTGCTTGCAGTGAGCTGAAATCACGCCATTGTACTCCAACCTGGGTAACAAGAGCTAAACTCAGTCTCAAAACAAAAAAAACAAAATTTAATATAATTGAGTTGAATATTTAAACTTTTTACTGACATTTCGAATTAGATTCTAATTCAATTGAAAAGAGAATCTCATAGAAGCAGATGTACTCAATTATGTTACCTCTGTGGTTTCATTTAAGCAATTTGTTTTGTGAAGGGACACTAATCCAACCAGATTTTAACAGTGTATAAATATGTATGTATTAATTTAATTACAATGACAATACTCTCAACTCTCCATTTGAATAAAGGAGAACATCTGATCTCTGTTCTGGGGCACTGTGCACTACAGGTGTGTGGAAATACTGATGCCCTCAGCTGTGTGGCAGTCTCAGTGGGACCTAGAGTGCTGGAGACCCTGGGCCATTCACCTCTAGCCACAAAAGTCTTTGTCCATTTACCCCCACTGCTATAGAAATATCATATTCAGTGGTTGTTATGATGCAAAAGAAAAGAAGAAGGGAAATTTATTAAACCTTTACATATAAGTTATGTTAGTAAATAAAGTCAACTTTCTTCTGGTTTAACTAAAAAACTATACTATACATATTTATGCCTTCTGGAAATTTTAAATATTTTGAAGCAAAGCAACTCATTATTGGTAAGACAACCAATTAAAACTGCAGAATTGTAGAGGTTATGGGTTACATGTATAAGAAAATTTCATAACAATAATCTTTTAAGACTATGTGAAGAGACTCCACAGTGAAGCAGAAATCAGAAGAGGCTCCTAGACAGAAGAGACTTGCCTTGTCTCAGATGAGACTTTGGACAGTGGACATTTGGGTTAATGCTGAAATGAGTTAAGACTTTGGGGTACTGTTGGGAAGGTATGATAGGTTTTGAGATGTAAGGACATGAGATTTGGAGGGGCCAGGAGTGAAATAATATGGTTTGGCTATGTCCCTACCCACATCTCGACCTGAATTGTATAGCTCAGAATTCCCACGTGTTAGGGGAGGGACCCAGGGGGAGGTAGTTGAATCCCTAGGGTCTCTGAAATTAGAACAGAATTAAGAATACTGTGTATGCTCTCAGTTCACCAATTTATCAAAAGTAGTTTTATGATTCAGGAGGGTGTCTGTTCTGCAATTAGAAGAAAAGAAAGAATATATTTTGACTCTTTGAATTTTCTTCACTAACAGTATTTCCAAGGCTAGGTAAGGGAGTTGCAAGTAGCACCAAGAGAAAAAAGCAGGCTTGAGCAGCTTTTTAAAAATGGTCTTAAAATATGCAAAATGGAGCCAGGTGTGGTGGCTCACTCTTGTGATCCCAGCAATTTGGGAGCCTGAGGTGGGAGGATTGCTTGAGGCCAAAAGTTTTGAGACCAGCGTGGGCAGCATAGTAAGATCCCCATCGTTAAAAAAAATAATAATTTTTTAAAAAATTAGCTGGATGTAGTGGTGCATGCCTTAGAGTCCTAGTTTCTTGGGAGACTGAGGTAGAAGGAGCTCTTGAGCCCAGGAGTTCAAGTCTGCAGTGAGCTACGATTGCACCACTGTCCTCAAGCCTGGGCAACAAAGTGAGACACTGTCTCTCTCCATATATATAAGTATATAAATAAATATACATAAATAAATATATACTTATAAATATATAAATAAATATATATTATAAATAAATAAATATATTTATAAATATATATTAGATAATATATAAAAAATATATATATACACATGGAAAAGGGAAGAGGCCAAATTATCAAAGACATTACTGAAGAAGAAGAAATATTTGTCCTGCCAAATATCAGAACTTTTATAAAGCTACAGCAATTAAGACAGTGTGGTCTTCACTGATTAACTGACTAATGAAAGAGAACAGAGCACTCCCAAATAAATCTCCACAAATTTAATCTTTGATATGTGATGTAGATCACATGGCAGATCAGCAAGAAAAGAAGGGACTTTTCAATAAATAGAATAGAAAAATAGGGTTGTTGATGTAGGAAACAAAATGAAATTATATTTCTACTTTGCTCTATATGTAAACATTAAATTCCAGATGGACCAGACTTACATGTCAGAAATAAAACTTTAAAACTTTTAGTAGAAAATGTAAGTGAATGAGACACAAAAAGCCATTTAACCATTAAAAAAGAATAGACATTTTGACTATCACAAAATTAAGAACTTTTCCATCAAAAAGTGGAAAGATGGGCTGGACATGGTATCTCAAGCCTGTAATCCCAAACACCTGAGGTCAGGATTTTGAGACCAGGCTGGCCAACATGGTGAAACCCAGTCTCTAGTAAAAATACAAGAAATTAGCCGGGCATTGGTGGCAGACACCTGTAATCCCAGCTACTTGGGAAGCTGAGGCATGAGAATCATCTGAATCCAGGAGGTCTAGGTTGCAGTGAGCCACTGCACTCCAGCCTGAATGACAGAGCGAGACTCTGTCTCAAAAAAAATTTAAAAATTAAAAAATAAAATTTAAAAATTGAAAAGATAAACTATAAACTAGAGGAAGATATTTGCAGTACCTAAAACCTATGAAAGATTAATATCATATTGATGAAGTATAAGGAGCTCCTATGAATTAATTTTGAAAATAGCAACCCAACAGAAAATTGGGAAAAGACATTAATAGGGATTTCACAAAAGAGAGAGTCCCCAAAACATAAAAATTTTCTCACCCTCGTTAGTAATCAGGAAAATGCACAAGATGCTACATATCTATTCTCTTCAAAAATATTAAGAAGTTTGACAATACCAAACGTACTAGTCCACATTCACACTGCTGATAAAGACATATGTGAGATGGGGAAGAAAAAGAGGCTTAATTGGATTAAGGGTTCCACGTGGCTGAGGAGGTCTCAGAGTTATGGTGGTGGATGAACAGCACTACTACATGGCAGTGGCAAGAGAATGTGAGAAGGAAGCAAAAGAAGCAAAAGACAGAACCCTTGAAAAACCCATCAGACCTTGTGAGACTTATTCGCTATCACAAGAATAGCATGGGAATCTCCGGCCCCAGGAATTCAGCTACCTTCCCCTGGGTCCCTCCTCGAACACGTGGGAATTCTGAGTGATACAACTCAAGTTGAGATGTGGGTAGGGGCATGGGCAAACTATATTATTCTGCTCCTGGCCCCTCCAAATCTCTTGTCCTCAGATTTCAAAACCTATCATGCTTTCCCAACAGTCCCCCAAAGTCTTAACTCATTTCAGCATTAACCCAAATGTCTGCTGTCCAAGGTCTCATCCAAGACAAGGCAAGTCTCTTCTGCCTATGAGCCTGTAAAATCCAAAGCAAGCTAGTTACTTCCTGGATACAATGAGGGTACAGGTAATTGAGTACATACAGCTGCTCCAAATGGGAGTAATTGGCCAAAACAAAGGGGTTACAAGCCCCATGCAAGTCACAAATCCAGCAAGGTAGTCAAATTTTAAAGATCCAAAATGATCTCCTTTGACTTCATATTTCACATCAAGGTCATGCTGATGCAAGAGGTGGGCTCCTATGGTCTTGGGTTGTTCTGCCCCTGTGGCTTTGCAGAGTATATCCCACCTCCTGGCTGTTTTTATGGGCTGATGGTGAGTGTCTGCAGCTTTTCCAGTCTCACGGTGCAAGCTGTCAGTGAATCTACCATTCCGGGGTCTGAAGGACAGTGGTCCTCTTCTGAGAGCTCCACTAGGAAGTGCCCCAGTAGGGACTCTGTGTAGGGGCTACGACCCCACATTTCCCTTCTGCACAGCCCTAACAGAGGTTCCATCAGAGCCGCACCCCTGTAGCAAACTTCAGCTTGGACATCCAGGAGTTTTCATACATCCTCTGAAATCTAGGTGGTAGTTTCCAAACCTCAATTCTTGACTTCTGTGCACATGCAGGCTCAACACCATGTGGAAGCTGCCAAGACTTGGTGCTTGTACTCTCAAAGCCATGGCCTGAGTTCTATGTTGGCTCCTTTCAGCCACGGCTGGAGGTGCTGAAATGCACCACACTAAGGCCCTAGGCTACATACAGCAGAGTCAACCTGGGCCTGGCCCAGAAAACAATTTTTTCCTTCTAGGCCTCCAGGCTCATGATGGGCAGGGCTGCTATGATGACCTGTGAAATGTCCTTTAGACATTTTCCCCATTGTCTTGGGGATTAACATTCAGCTTCTCATTATTCATGCAAATTTCTGCAGACAGCTTGAATTTATCCTCAGAAAATGGGATTTTCTTCTCTATCACATTGTCAGGCTGCAAATTTTCCAAACCTATATGCTCTGCTTCCTTTATAAAACTGAAGGCCTTTAACATCACCCTAGTCACCTCTTGAATGCTTTACTGCTTAGAAATTTCTTCCAGCAGATACCATAAACCATCTCTCTCAAGTTCAAAGTTTCACAAATCTCTAGGGCAGGGGCAAAGTGTTGCCATTCTCTTTGCTAAAACATGAGAGTCACCTTTGCTCCAGTTCCCAACAAGTTCCTCATCTCCATCTGAGACCACCTTAACCTGGACCTTATTGTTATTGTTCATAACACTATCAATATTTTTGTCAAAGCCATTCAACAAGTCTCTAGGAGATTCCAAATTTTCCCACATTTTCCAGTCTTCTTCTGAGCCCTCCAAACTGTTCCAACCTCTGCCTGTTACCAAGTTTCAAAGTCACTTCCACATTTTGGGGTAACGTTTCAGCAGCACTCCACTCCACTGGTACCAATTTACTGTATTAGTCCGCTTTCACACTGCTGATAAAGACATACCTCAGTCTGAGAACAAAAAGAGGTGTTAAGAAAAATAACTGTAATTGGATTTACAGTCCTGCATGGTGGGGGAGGCCTCGGTCATTGCAGGATGTGAAAGGCACTTCTTACATGGCAGCAGCAAGAGAAAATGAGGAGGAAGCCAAAGTAGAAACCCCTGATAAACCCATCAGACCTCATAAGACTTATTCACTATCACAAGAATACCACAGAAAAGACTGGCCTCCGTGATTCAATTACCTCACCCTGGTCCCTCCCACAACATGTGGGAATTCTGGGAGATAGAATTCAAGCTGAGATTTGGGTGGGGACACAGCCAAACCATATCACCAAATATGGAGAGACTGTGGATCAACAAGATCATCTCGAACTTATGCAGAAGGTGAGAGTTTAAATTAGAACAACCACTTTGGAAAACAATTTGGATTATCTTATAAAGATGAGCATAATCATATGTTATGGCAAAGTAATCCCTCTACCATAGGCCCTGGAGAAACTCTCGTGCATATGTCACTGAACTAGTAAAAAAAAGAAAAGAAAAGAAAAGAAATGCTCATGTAATACCATTCATAATAGTAACAATCTGGAAATAAGCCAAATGTTTATTAATAAGAAAATGGGTAAATTAATGGGAGAATGGGTAAATAAATTATACTCTTAAAAAACTAAATAACATGTCATTTAGGGCAATCATATATATGCAATAAAACAAAGGTTTTTTAAAGGAAGGGAATCCTAAACATAAATTCAGGGTAGTAGTTACCCTGGGGCTGAAGGGTGTAAATCAGGAAAAAGGACAGAGGAGGAGCAGATGTTAGGATCAGGACCTTAGTTCTTGGTTGTGTTGTGAGTTCACAAGTGATTACCATATTATTCAAATACATTCAAATACATTTACATAGATGCCTAGGCACAGACAAGGATTAAATAGGAGCCAAGGTATGCTATGAGCCAAGGATTATGATTAATCAAATTTTATGCACTTTAAGCCATTTGAAAAACAGAAAAGCAAAACAGCAAAATAATTTTTAAGAAATTGAATATAGGATGCTATGTTCTGAATGTTTCCCCCTAAAATTAATCACCAATGTCATAGGATTAGGAATAGGGCCTTTAGGTAGTGATTCAGACATGAAGGAAGAGTCTTCATAAATGGGTTTAGGGTCCTTACACAAGGACTGGAGGAAGCGGGCTTTCCCTGTTTTACCCTTCTGCCTTCTGCCATGTGAGGGCACATTGCATCCCCTCCTGAAGACACAGTGCACAAGGCGCCATCTTGGATGCAGAGACCAAGCCCTCACCAGACACCAATCCTGCTGGTACCTTGATGTTGGACATCCAGCCTATGGAACTGTGAGAAATACATTTTTGTTCTTCAGAAATTACCCAGCCTTGTGTATTTTCTTATATAATAACACAAACTCATTAAGGCATAATGTCTCTTGTCATTTTCTTCTGCAATTTTCTTTATTGCCTCTTTACACTGGGTCACTTTATATTTGATCCTTCATAATATCTCTCACTTTTGGTTTTTCACATTTCTGTTCCAAGTGTATTCTTAGATACATATTTTTCACTATTTGTTAGTATCCAGGTCAGAAAGTCCAGGATACATTATCTCAAGGGTTTAGTTTCTACAACAACATAAGTATTAATGCCTCCCGCAAACTAGGTATTTCCTATCCAATTGTAACTGCCATCTGGAAGCAAAGTGTAATTACAGTCTATGAATGCAGGGTTGATTTTTAGTGTACCCAGGGTGTGGTTCAATGCTAATTTTTAATCATGCAGATATATTATATATTGAGTGCTTGGCACACAAGTGTGTCAGTTGCCAGTTATCTCTGAATTTATCCATACTGTTACAGAGTGAAGGCACAGACTGTGAAGTTGGACCAGGTATCACACCCACAACATTTGGGGATCTTTGATCTTTTTTTAACCTTTAGCTGCTTAACTGTCACATGTAGCAGCTCAGCTGAAAGGCATTTTTATTGTGGGGACTTTCCCTTAGTGCTCCGTGGTGCACAAGAGCAGATCTATGTAGAAGTATTTAAATATTTTGTGCATCAACAGGAAAATTAAAGGAACAACTTCTTATTGTGTCTTTTAGTCCCTGAATACAAAACCACAGTGACAATAACTAGGTCATGGCATTGTATTCAGAGAGGGTCAGCCTTGGCCTTTGAGAGTGAGTCCCCTTTACCCCACTGAGCAGGCCAGGCGCTGTGGCTCATGCCTGTAATCCCAGTACTTCGGGAGGTCAAGGCAGGCGGATCACGAGGTCAGGAGATTGAGACCATCCTGGGTAACATGGTGAAACCCCATCTCTACTAAAAATACAAAACATTAGCCGGGCATGGTGGCGGGTGCCTGTAGTCCCAGCTACTCAGGAGGCTGAGGCAGGAGAATGGCGTGAACCTGGGAGGCGGAGACTGCAGTGAGCCAAGATTGCACCACTGCACTCCATCCTGGGCGACAGAGTGAGATTGTGTCTCAAAAAAATAAAAATAAAAATAAAAAACAATAAAAACTCAATGAGCAGTTGGGAAAGTTCAGGTGGAACAGGCAGTGAATAGCAAACATGGTGGGGGCGCTCACTGTCATGAGCGGCCTTGCGGGCCATAGTCAGCAGACCTGTCTTCTGCTTGACAGCAGGCAGGTTGATAAGCATTTTCTTGGAGAGTTTCTTGATTCTTCCAATTTGTGGCAGGATGGACTGAATTAGAAGAGCTCAGGAAGGTTGTTAAAGAACACAGAAAAACAAGATGAATTGTACTCCTCAGCAGGCCTAGGTTACAGCAGCATGTCCTTGAAGCCTCAGCCTCTCCTGGGACACAGCATAATGCCCCTAATGATTTGAAATTTGGTGGAGAGTGGGTTGCTAATCCCTGCGTTCAGGGAAAAAAGGGACATCAATAGCAAAAGGTTATAAAATAAGTGGGCCTAACATCAGCTTATTGCAGGAGGTAGGGATTTAAGATGTAAGAATTTAGCTGCATGTGGAAGCTCACACCTGTAATCTCAGCACTTGGGGAGGCCAATGCAAGAGGACGGCTTGAGGCCAGGAGTTTGACATGAGCCAGGCAACATAGTAAGTCCCCATTTTCACAAAAATGTTTTTGAAGAAAAGTAGTTGAGTGTGGGGGCACATGCCTATAGTTCCAGGTACCTGGGAGGCTGAGGCAAGAAAATCGCTTAAGCCCGGGAGATTGAGGCTGCAGTGAGCTATGATCACAATGCACACCAGCCTGTGAGTCAGGAGACCCCAGTTGCTGCCCGGAAGCTCCCCTTCCACTGGTAGATGTCAGCTCGAGTAGGTCCTGAGGACAAGAGTCTCGGGGGTCCGGCCCTGGAGGCCCCGAAGCCCCCACTCACACAAAGACCCCTACTATATCCGCGCTCCAGCCGCCAACAGGACTGCCACAGAAGCCCCCGCCCAGGCGTCAATGAACTTATTTAAAGGGGCCGCAGGCGGAATTGGAACAGCAAAGGAGTCGACCTGGGCAGTGCGCATGCACGTGGTGCTAGCCCGTTCTCCTGTCACAGTGACTCCAACGGTTGGCTGAGGACAAATCCCTGAGCCTTAACAAAACAGGAGCCCTCCGTGGCAGTGCCTCAGTGTCGAGGCACCAGCCTGACCAATCCAGGGAGTCGTAAAAACACAGGACACTACGCTACACGGAGGGCTGACCAGGATGCAGAAACAGCAGACAGAGTACAGGGAAAGCAGAGCGGAATCCCAGACTCAGGCCTCCCGGACAGCATTCAGGTGAGACCCCCAAAAGCCGTGCCTTCGTGATCTCGAGACAGGTCTCCTTGTGTGCCTGTGGGCTGCTCTCTCATCTGAGGGTCGTGCTCCCGAAGAACAGAACCCCTCAGCCTCAGGTATTATCTGGGGGGGTGTGTTTCTTTGCCGCTGCTGTATGTCTGTGTGCGTGTGTCTCGTCTTCTCTCTCTCTCTGCCTCTCACTGTCTATCTGTTTCTCTCGCTTTCTTTGTTTGTCTCTCTGTGTTGTGTGCCTGTGTGCGTGTGTGTTGGGAAGAATGTGTTCAGTGCGCTACAAAGCAATTTCTTGCAGGAAGGCCGGTCTTCGGTGGGCCTCTTTCTGCGTCCCGGGCTGGGTCATGTGCCAGTTGTCAATCACGTCCGTACCAGTTCCACTCTGGATTTGTGAAGGCCTCCATAATGTGAGGAGATGTGTCCGTCTCAGGTAAATTGAAATTTCGGACCGATCCTGGGCTGCTTCTTTTCCACGATCAAGATGACCACACTCCAGCCAAAAAAAAGAAAAGCCTCAAAGAACACATTGTCCTACAGAAGGGGAGCAGACCGAGGGGAAAGGAGATGGTTATATCCCTTCACGTCTCTTCTCAGAGAAATGAAGACACACCACGAAACAATCTTAAAGAAAAAGCTGAGAACGGAAACGACAAGGATGCCTGTCAAAGCAACAGAAGCCTCTCAAGACCAGCAAACTGATTTGGAATTCTCCCCTTATGCCTGCAGCAATGGTTTCCAGGAGTTCTTGAATGGTTTCTGTCTGCTCTAGGGGGCGCCACTGCCATGCGTGGTCACATTGGAATTACCTCGGAAGCGCCACTGGACCTCTTTAAATGTGTGCTAGAAAGCAGGAACAGTTTGAAGGAGACGCAGGTCATTCAGAATCAACCAAGGCCACTGCTCTTTCAAAGGAGGGAGGCAGAGGGCTTACGGGTCAGTGAATTTTCAGCTGACACCACGCCTTGAGGCCCATGGGATGATTCTGGGCTGCAGCCAGGCCCCGCCTCCCTCAGTCGATGTGCTCAGGGCATCCATTTTCACCCGGAGGGGTCCAGAATCGGATCTGACGGGGGGTCGTGAGACGACCCCAGCAGGTGCCCTGAAGCTCCCCCTCCCCCGGTGGAAATCGGCCCAAGGAGGTCCTGAAGACAGGACTCCTGGGGGTCTTGGCTTTGGACCTGGAACGCTGCCCGCGGCCCCCTACCCACGCGGCCCCCTACGGGACCCCGGATCCAGCCGCTGCCAAGGCTGCAGCAGGAGAGCCCCTGGCGCCCAGCGGCCGCTATCATTTAAAGGGGACGCAGCCTGACTGCCCGCAACGGAGCGCGGGGCGGCCAAGCCAATGCGCATGCGCGAGGCGCGAGCGGGCGGGAGTGGCTGCCATCAGAGTGGTTCCCACGGTTGTCACGGAAACCACGCCCCGACGCTTAGCAAACAGGAGCCCTCCGTAGCAGTGCTTGGGTGTCGGGGCTCCGAGGCTCCCGGCTGACCTCTCCACGGGGTCGACAGGACTGTCTCCGGACGCCAAGAGTCCTGGCAAAGGGTTGACAGGATTGTTGAAAGCACAGGCGGAGTCCCAGGGTAACAGCGCCGCATCCCAGCCTCAGACCCGCCCGGACGCTGTTCAGGTGAGTCTCTCCAGAAGTCCTGCCACCGCAATCGCGAGGACGGGTCAGCCGGCAGGCCCATGGGCTGCTCTCTCAACCGAGGGTCGTTCTGGTCGAGAGTCGAACCCCGTAGCCACAGCGGCTGCCTGGGGGTGTTTCTTTCTGCGCCCCTACTCTATGACAGTTTGTGTGTGTGTGTGTGTGTGTGTGTCTCCCATGTTCGATTCTCTCTGTCTGTCACTGAGAGTTTCTTGCCCCCTCTCTGTCGCTCTGTCGGTTGACGTGTAAGAGAGTGTGTGTGTGTGTGTGTGTGTGTGTGTGTGTGTGTGTGTTTACAGGAATGTGCCCTGTGCGTCAAAAAGCGATTTCTTGCCGGTCGGCATGTCTTTGGTAAGCGTCCTTCCGAGTCTCTGCCTGGGTCGTGTGTCCCCTTTTCAACCGTTTCCTCGGCGGTTCCACTTGGGTTTCTGAAGGCCTCGACCACGTGAGGAGATGCGTCGCTCCCGGAGCAGTGGAAATCTCATCCCCATCCCATGCGGCCTCTTTTCTGGGATCAAGACGAACACACTCCAGCCACAGACAACAGCCGCACGGGAGCTCATTGTCCTGCAGGAGAGGAGCAGGCCCACATCACAGAAGAGGCTTGGATCTTTTCAGGGCTCTTCTCTGAGAAAAGAAGCCACACCACGACACAGGCTGAAAGAGGAAGCCGGGAATGGGAGATGGCCACAATCCCAGTCACTGCAACGCTGGCCTCACTGGACAAGCCACCCCTTAGGCACCACTCTCCTTAAGCCTGTGGGGGTGGCACGGTGCTGTACCCTGCCTGGGCTCTGGCCTCTGCTCCGTCATCTCTCTGGCTGTGTATCCCCTGTTTCTCAGGGGCATACATGCTTCTTGGTCTGGCTGGATGTCTTCCATGAGGATCATTTCCCAGTCCATCAGGGAGACATTTCCTGGAGATCCCTGTCATGATCCTTTCTCTCTCCAAACCTGCTTCGATTTGGGCCGATTTCCACCGGGGGAGGGGGAGCTTCAGGGCGCCTGCTGGGGTCTCAGGACACCGCTTCAGATCCGATTCTGGACCCCTCCGTGTGAGAAACCATGGGCTGTGCACACCTAGTGAGGCGGGCAGGGCCTCGCTGCAGCCTGCAATCATCCCATGGGCCTCAAGGTGTGCTGACAACTGAAAGCTCACTGACCCATCGAGCCCTCAGCCTCCCTCCCCCTTCGAAAGACAAGTCCTTGTCTTCTGGGACAGGTGCTGTCGCCTTTCCTCTGCACATCCAGTCTCATTCCTGAGAGTGAGACTCCCCTCCGCTCCTGGGTGGACTGAGGCCCCGAAACTTTTGGCCTGCTGCTAGATCCCAGGCGTTCTTTGATTTTCCCTGGCATTCATGGAAAGATCTCCTGTGCCCCCTTCCAACGGGCACACGCCTGGACACTAGTGTTTCTTTTGCCATCGCCCCGTGTGCCCTCACTGACACACATTCACCCCATCTGCCCTAGGGGACGCCAGTGCCCCGCATTGGCTCCACCTCGGAATCGCCCCTGGACCTGTTTACACGTGTCCTAGAAAGCACAATCAGCTTGAAGGAGCCCCAGGCCCTTCAGAATCACGGCTGGCCACTGCTCTTTCAAAGGAGGGAGGCAGAGGGCTCACGGGTCAGTGAATTTTCAGCTGACACCACGCCTTGAGGCCCATGGGATGTTTCTGGGCTGCAGCGAGGCCCTGCCTGCCTCAGTCGATGTGCTCAGCGCATCCATTCTCACCCGGAGGGGTCCAGAATCGGATCTGACGGGGGGTAGTGAGATGACCCCAGCAGGTGCCCTGATGCTCCCCCTCCCCCGGTGGAAATCGGCCCAAGGAGTTCCTGAGGACAGGACTCCTGGGGATCTTGGCTTTGGACCTGGGACGCCGCCCGCGGCCCCCTCTCCCACGCGGACCCCTACCGGACCCCGGATCCAGCCGCTGCCAAGGCTGCAGCAGGAGAGCCCCTGGCGCCCAGCGGCCGCCATCGTTTAAAGGGGACGCAGCCTGTCTACCCGCAGCGGAGCACGGGGCGGCCGAGCCAATGCGCATGCGCGAGGCGCGAACGGGCGTGGGGCTGCCATCACAGTGGTTCTCACGGTTGTCACGGAAACCACGCCCCGACGCTTGGCAAACAGGAGCCCTCCGTGGCGGCGCTTGGGTGTCGGGGCTCCGAGGCTTCAGCCTGACCTCTCCACGGGGTCGACAGGACTGTCTTCGGACGCCCGGAGTCGTGGCAAAGGGTTGACCAGATTGTTGAAAGCACAGGCGGAGTCCCAGGGAAGCAGCGCCGCATCCCAGCCTCAGGCCCGCCCGGACGCTGTTCGGGTGAGTCTCCCCAGAAGTCGTGTCCCCGGGATCGCGAGAACGGGTCGGCCTGCAGGCCCGTGGGCTGCTCCCTCAACCGAGGGTCGTTCTGGTCGAGAGTCGAACCCCGTAGCCACAGCGGCTGCCTGGGGTTGTTTGTTTCTGCGCCCCTGCTCTATGACTGTGTGTGTGTGTGTGTGTGTGTGTGTGTGTGTGTGTGTGTGTGTCTCCCATTTTCGATTCTCTCTGCCTGTCACTCTCTGTGAGTTTCTTGCCCTCCTCTGTCGGTTGACGTTTAAGAGTGTGTATGTGTGTGTGTGTGTGTGTGTGTGAGTGTGTGTGTGTTTGCAGCAATGTGCCCTGTGCGCCAAAAAGCGATTTCTTGCCGGTCGGCATGTCTTTGGTAAGCGTCCTTGCGAGTCTCTGCCTGGGTCGTGTGTCCCCTTTTCAACCGTTTCCTCGGCGGTTCCACTTGGGTTTCTGAAGGCCTCGACCACGTGAGGAGATGCGTCGCTCCCGGAGCAGTGGAAATCTCATCCCCATCCCGTGCGGCCTCTTTTCTGGGATCAAGACGAACACACTCCAGCCACGGACAACAGCCGCACGGGAGCTCATTGTCCCGCCGGAGAGGAGCAGGCCCACATCACAGAAGAGGCTTGCATCTTTTCAGGGCTCTTCTCTGAGAAAAGAAGCCACACCACGACACAGGCTGAAAGAGGAAGCCGGGAATGGGAGATGGCCACAATCCCAGTCACTGCAACGCTGGCCTCACTGGACCAGCCACCCGTTAGGCACCACTCTCCTGAATCCTGTGGGGGTGGCATGGTGCTGTACCCTGTCTGGGCTCTGGCCTTCGCTCCGTCGTCCCTCTGGCTGTGTACCCCCTGTTTCTCAGGGGCATCGATGCTTCTTGGTCTAGCTGGCTGTCTTCCATGAGGATCATTTCCCAGTCCATCAGGGAGACACTTCCTGGAGATCCCTGTCATGATGGTTTCTCTCTCCAAACCTGCTTCGGTTTGGGCCGATTTCCACCGGGGGAGGGGGAGCTTCAGGGCGCCTGCTGGGGTCTCAGGACACCGATTCAGATCCGATTCTGGACGCCTCCGTGTGAGAAAGCATGGGCTGAGCACACCTAGTGAGGCGGGCAGGGCCTCGCTGCAGCCAGCAATCATCCCATGGGCCTCAAGGCGTGCTGTCAACTGAAAGTTCCCTGACCCATCTGAGCCCTCTGCCTCCCTCCTCCTTCGAAAGACAAGTCCTTGTCTTCTGAGAGAGGTGCTGTCACCTTTCCTCTGCACATCCAAGCTCATTCCTGAGAGTGAGACTCCCATCTGCTCGTGGGTGGACTGAGCCCCTGAAACTTTTGGCCTGCTGCTAGATCCCAGGCGTTCTTTGATTTTCCCTGACATTCATGGAAAGATCACCTGTGCCCCCCTTCCACCGGGCACATGCCTGGACACCAGTGTTTCTTTCGCCATCGCCCCGTGTGCCCTCACTGACACACGTTCACCCCATCTGCCCTAGGGGACGCCAGTGCCCCGCCTTGGCTCCACCTCGGAATCGCCCCTGGACATGTTTACACGTGTCCTGGAAAGCACAATCAGCTTGAAGGAGCCCCAGGCCCTTCAGAATCACGGCAGGCCACTGCTCTTTCAAAGGAGGGACGCAGAGGGCTCACGGGTCAGTGAATTTTCAGCTGACACCACGCCTTGATGCCCATGGGATGTTTCTGGGCTGCAGCGAGACCCTGCCTGCCTCAGTCGATGTGCTCAGCGCATCCATTCTCACCCGGAGGGGTCCAGAATCGGATCTGACGGGGGGTAGTGAGATGACCCCAGCAGGTGCCCTGATGCTCCCCCTCCCCCGGTGGAAATCGGCCCAAGGAGTTCCTGAGGACAGGACTCCTGGGGATCTTGGCTTTGGACCTGGGACGCCGCCCGCGGCCCCCTCTCCCACGCGGCCCCCTACCGGACCCCGGATCCAGCCGCTGCCAAGGCTGCAGCAGGAGAGCCCCTGGCGCCCAGCGGCCGCCATCGTTTAAAGGGGACGCAGCCTGTCTACCCGCAGCGGAGCACGGGGCGGCCGAGCCAATGCGCATGCGCGAGGCGCGAACGGGCGTGGGGCTGCCATCACAGTGGTTCTCACGGTTGTCACGGAAACCACGCCCCGACGCTTGGCAAACAGGAGCCCTCCGTGGCGGCGCTTGGGTGTCGGGGCTCCGAGGCTTCAGCCTGACCTCTCCACGGGGTCGACAGGACTGTCTTCGGACGCCCGGAGTCGTGGCAAAGGGTTGACCAGATTGTTGAAAGCACAGGCGGAGTCCCAGGGAAGCAGCGCCGCATCCCAGCCTCAGGCCCGCCCGGACGCTGTTCGGGTGAGTCTCCCCAGAAGTCGTGTCCCCGGGATCGCGAGAACGGGTCGGCCTGCAGGCCCGTGGGCTGCTCCCTCAACCGAGGGTCGTTCTGGTCGAGAGTCGAACCCCGTAGCCACAGCGGCTGCCTGGGGTTGTTTGTTTCTGCGCCCCTGCTCTATGACTGTGTGTGTGTGTGTGTGTGTGTGTGTGTGTGTGTGTGTGTCTCCCATTTTCGATTCTCTCTGCCTGTCACTCTCTGTGAGTTTCTTGCCCTCCTCTGTCGGTTGACGTTTAAGAGTGTGTATGTGTGTGTGTGTGTGTGTGTGTGTGAGTGTGTGTGTGTTTGCAGCAATGTGCCCTGTGCGCCAAAAAGCGATTTCTTGCCGGTCGGCATGTCTTTGGTAAGCGTCCTTGCGAGTCTCTGCCTGGGTCGTGTGTCCCCTTTTCAACCGTTTCCTCGGCGGTTCCACTTGGGTTTCTGAAGGCCTCGACCACGTGAGGAGATGCGTCGCTCCCGGAGCAGTGGAAATCTCATCCCCATCCCGTGCGGCCTCTTTTCTGGGATCAAGACGAACACACTCCAGCCACGGACAACAGCCGCACGGGAGCTCATTGTCCCGCCGGAGAGGAGCAGGCCCACATCACAGAAGAGGCTTGCATCTTTTCAGGGCTCTTCTCTGAGAAAAGAAGCCACACCACGACACAGGCTGAAAGAGGAAGCCGGGAATGGGAGATGGCCACAATCCCAGTCACTGCAACGCTGGCCTCACTGGACCAGCCACCCGTTAGGCACCACTCTCCTGAATCCTGTGGGGGTGGCATGGTGCTGTACCCTGTCTGGGCTCTGGCCTTCGCTCCGTCGTCCCTCTGGCTGTGTACCCCCTGTTTCTCAGGGGCATCGATGCTTCTTGGTCTAGCTGGCTGTCTTCCATGAGGATCATTTCCCAGTCCATCAGGGAGACACTTCCTGGAGATCCCTGTCATGATGGTTTCTCTCTCCAAACCTGCTTCGGTTTGGGCCGATTTCCACCGGGGGAGGGGGAGCTTCAGGGCGCCTGCTGGGGTCTCAGGACACCGATTCAGATCCGATTCTGGACGCCTCCGTGTGAGAAAGCATGGGCTGAGCACACCTAGTGAGGCGGGCAGGGCCTCGCTGCAGCCAGCAATCATCCCATGGGCCTCAAGGCGTGCTGTCAACTGAAAGTTCCCTGACCCATCTGAGCCCTCTGCCTCCCTCCTCCTTCGAAAGACAAGTCCTTGTCTTCTGAGAGAGGTGCTGTCACCTTTCCTCTGCACATCCAAGCTCATTCCTGAGAGTGAGACTCCCATCTGCTCGTGGGTGGACTGAGCCCCTGAAACTTTTGGCCTGCTGCTAGATCCCAGGCGTTCTTTGATTTTCCCTGGCATTCATGGAAAGATCACCTGTGCCCCCCTTCCACCGGGCACATGCCTGGACACCAGTGTTTCTTTCGCCATCGCCCCGTGTGCCCTCACTGACACACGTTCACCCCATCTGCCCTAGGGGACGCCAGTGCCCCGCCTTGGCTCCACCTCGGAATCGCCCCTGGACATGTTTACACGTGTCCTGGAAAGCACAATCAGCTTGAAGGAGCCCCAGGCCCTTCAGAATCACGGCAGGCCACTGCTCTTTCAAAGGAGGGACGCAGAGGGCTCACGGGTCAGTGAATTTTCAGCTGACACCACGCCTTGATGCCCATGGGATGTTTCTGGGCTGCAGCGAGACCCTGCCTGCCTCAGTCGATGTGCTCAGCGCATCCATTCTCACCCGGAGGGGTCCAGAATCGGATCTGACGGGGGGTAGTGAGATGACCCCAGCAGGTGCCCTGATGCTCCCCCTCCCCCGGTGGAAATCGGCCCAAGGAGTTCCTGAGGACAGGACTCCTGGGGATCTTGGCTTTGGACCTGGGACGCCGCCCGCGGCCCCCTCTCCCACGCGGCCCCCTACCGGACCCCGGATCCAGCCGCTGCCAAGGCTGCAGCAGGAGAGCCCCTGGCGCCCAGCGGCCGCCATCGTTTAAAGGGGACGCAGCCTGTCTACCCGCAGCGGAGCACGGGGCGGCCGAGCCAATGCGCATGCGCGAGGCGCGAACGGGCGTGGGGCTGCCATCACAGTGGTTCTCACGGTTGTCACGGAAACCGCGCCCCGACGCTTGGCAAACAGGAGCCCTCCGTGGCGGCGCTTGGGTGTCGGGGCTCCGAGGCTTCAGCCTGACCTCTCCACGGGGTCGACAGGACTGTCTTCGGACGCCCGGAGTCGTGGCAAAGGGTTGACCAGATTGTTGAAAGCACAGGCGGAGTCCCAGGGAAGCAGCGCCGCATCCCAGCCTCAGGCCCGCCCGGACGCTGTTCGGGTGAGTCTCCCCAGAAGTCGTGTCCCCGGGATCGCGAGAACGGGTCGGCCTGCAGGCCCGTGGGCTGCTCCCTCAACCGAGGGTCGTTCTGGTCGAGAGTCGAACCCCGTAGCCACAGCGGCTGCCTGGGGTTGTTTGTTTCTGCGCCCCTGCTCTATGACTGTGTGTGTGTGTGTGTGTGTGTGTGTGTGTGTGTGTGTGTGTCTCCCATTTTCGATTCTCTCTGCCTGTCACTCTCTGTGAGTTTCTTGCCCTCCTCTGTCGGTTGACGTTTAAGAGTGTGTATGTGTGTGTGTGTGTGTGTGTGTGTGAGTGTGTGTGTGTTTGCAGCAATGTGCCCTGTGCGCCAAAAAGCGATTTCTTGCCGGTCGGCATGTCTTTGGTAAGCGTCCTTGCGAGTCTCTGCCTGGGTCGTGTGTCCCCTTTTCAACCGTTTCCTCGGCGGTTCCACTTGGGTTTCTGAAGGCCTCGACCACGTGAGGAGATGCGTCGCTCCCGGAGCAGTGGAAATCTCATCCCCATCCCGTGCGGCCTCTTTTCTGGGATCAAGACGAACACACTCCAGCCACGGACAACAGCCGCACGGGAGCTCATTGTCCCGCCGGAGAGGAGCAGGCCCACATCACAGAAGAGGCTTGCATCTTTTCAGGGCTCTTCTCTGAGAAAAGAAGCCACACCACGACACAGGCTGAAAGAGGAAGCCGGGAATGGGAGATGGCCACAATCCCAGTCACTGCAACGCTGGCCTCACTGGACCAGCCACCCGTTAGGCACCACTCTCCTGAATCCTGTGGGGGTGGCATGGTGCTGTACCCTGTCTGGGCTCTGGCCTTCGCTCCGTCGTCCCTCTGGCTGTGTACCCCCTGTTTCTCAGGGGCATCGATGCTTCTTGGTCTAGCTGGCTGTCTTCCATGAGGATCATTTCCCAGTCCATCAGGGAGACACTTCCTGGAGATCCCTGTCATGATGGTTTCTCTCTCCAAACCTGCTTCGGTTTGGGCCGATTTCCACCGGGGGAGGGGGAGCTTCAGGGCGTCTGCTGGGGTCTCAGGACACCGATTCAGATCCGATTCTGGACGCCTCCGTGTGAGAAAGCATGGGCTGAGCACACCTAGTGAGGCGGGCAGGGCCTCGCTGCAGCCCTCAATCATCCCATGGGCCTCATGGCGTGCTGTCAACTGAAAGTTCACTGACCCATCTGAGCACTCTGCCTCCCTCCTCCTTCGAAAGACAAGTCCTTGTCTTCTGAGACAGGTGCTGTCGCCTTTCCTCTGCACATCCAGTCTCATTCCTGAGAGTGAGACTCCATCTGTTCGTGGGTGGACTGAGCCCCTGAAACTTTTGGCCTGCTGCTAGATCCCAGGCGTTCTTTGATTTTCCCTGGCATTCATGGAAAGATCACCTGTGCCCCCCTTCCACCGGGCACATGCCTGGATACCAGTGTTTCTTTCCCATCGCCCCGTATGCCCTCACTGACACACGTTCACCCCATCTGCCCTAGGGGACGCCAGTGCCCCGCATTGGCTCCACCTCGGAATCGCCCCTGGACCTGTTTACACGTGTCCTGGAAAGCACAATCAGCTTGAAGGAGCCCCAGGCCCTTCAGAATCACGGCTGGCCACTGCTCTTTCAAAGGAGGGACGAAGAGGGCTCACGGGTCAGTGAATTTTCAGCTGACAACACGCCTTGAGGCCCCTGGGATGTTTCTGGGCTGCAGCGAGGCCCTGCCTGCCTCAGTCGATGTGCTCAGCGCATCCATTCTCACGCGGAAGGGGACAAAATCGGATCTGACGGGGGGTCGTGAGATGACCCCAGCAGGTGCCCTGAAGCTCCCCCTCCCCCGGTGGAAATCGGCCCAAGGAGTTCCTGAGGACAGGACTCCTGGGGATCTTGGCTTTGGACCTGGGACGCCGCCCTCGGCCCCCTCTCCCACGCGGACCCCTACCGGACCCCGGATCCAGCCGCTGCCAAGGCTGCAGCAGGAGAGCCCCTGGCGCCCAGCGGCCGCCATCGTTTAAAGGGGACGCAGCCTGTCTGCCCGCAGCGGAGCGCGGGGCGGCCGAGACAATGCGCATGCGTGAGGCGCGAGCGGGCGGGGGGCAAACGTCACAGTGGTTCCCACGGTTGTCACGGAAACCACGCCCCGACGCTTGGCAAACAGGAGCCCTCCGTGGCGGCGCTTGGGTGTCGGGGCTCCGAGGCTCCCGGCTGACCTCTCCACGGGGTCGACAGGACTGTCTTCGGACGCCAGGAGTCGTGGCAAAGGGTTGACCAGATTGTTGAAAGCACAGGCGGAGTCCGAGGGAAGCAGCGCCGCATCCCAGCCTCAGGCCCGCTCCGACGCTGTTCGGGTGAGTCTCCCCAGAAGTCGTGCCCCCGGGATCGCGAGGACGGGTCGGACTGCAGGCCCGTGGGCTGCTCTCTCAACCGAGGGTCGTTCTGGTCGAGAGTCGAAGCCCGTAGCCACAGCGGCTGCCTGGGGGTGTTTCTTTCTGCGCCCTGCTCTATGACTGTCTCTCTCTGTGTGTGTGTGTGTGTGTGTGTGTGTGTGTGTGTGTGTGTGTGTGTGTGTGTTGCAGCAATGTGCCCTGTGCGCCAAAAAGCGATTTCTTGCCGGTCGGCATGTCTTTGGTAAGCGTCCTTCCGAGTCTCTGCCTCGGTCGTGTTGTCCCCTTTTCAACCGTTTCCTCGGCGGTTGCACTTGGGTTTCTGAAGGCCTCGACCACGTGAGGAGATGCGTCGCTCCCGGAGCAGTGGAAATCTCATCCCCATCCCGTGCGGCCTCTTTTCTGGGATCAAGACGAACACACTCCAGCCACGGACAACAGCCGCACGGGAGCTCATTGTCCTGCAGGAGAGGAGCAGGCCCACATCACAGAAGAGGCTTGCATCTTTTCAGGGCTCTTCTCTGAGAAAAGAAGCCACACCACGACACAGGCTGAAAGAGGAAGCCGGGAATGGGAGATGGCCACAATCCCAGTCACTGCAACGCTGGCCTCACTGGATAAGCCACCCGTTAGGCACCACTCCCCTTAAGCCTGTGGGGGTGGTACTGTGCTGTACCCTCCCTGGGCTCTGGCCTCTGCTCCGTCGTCCCTCTGGCTGTGTATCCCCTGTTTCTCAGGGGCATCGATGCTTCTTGGTCTGGCTGGCTGTCTTCCATGAGGATCATTTCCCAGTCCATCAGGGAGACACTTCCTGGAGATCCCTGTCATGATCGTTTCTCTCCAAACCTGCTTCGGTTTGGGTCCATTTCCACCGGGGGAGGGGGAGCTTCAGGGCGCCTGCTGGGGTCTCAGGACACCGCTTCAGATCCGATTCTGGACCCCTCCGTGTGAGAAAGCATGGGCTGAGCACACCTAGTGAGGCGGGCAGGGCCTCGCTGCAGCCAGCAATCATCCCATGGGCCTCAAGGCGTGCTGTCAACTGAAAGTTCCCTGACCCATCTGAGCCCTCTGCCTCCCTCCTCCTTCGAAAGACAAGTCCTTGTCTTCTGAGAGAGGTGCTGTCACCTTTCCTCTGCACATCCAAGCTCATTCCTGAGAGTGAGACTCCCATCTGCTCGTGGGTGGACTGAGCCCCTGAAACTTTTGGCCTGCTGCTAGATCCCAGGCGTTCTTTGATTTTCCCTGGCATTCATGGAAAGATCACCTGTGCCCCCCTTCCACCGGGCACATGCCTGGACACCAGTGTTTCTTTCGCCATCGCCCCGTGTGCCCTCACTGACACACGTTCACCCCATCTGCCCTAGGGGACGCCAGTGCCCCGCCTTGGCTCCACCTCGGAATCGCCCCTGGACATGTTTACACGTGTCCTGGAAAGCACAATCAGCTTGAAGGAGCCCCAGGCCCTTCAGAATCACGGCAGGCCACTGCTCTTTCAAAGGAGGGACGCAGAGGGCTCACGGGTCAGTGAATTTTCAGCTGACACCACGCCTTGATGCCCATGGGATGTTTCTGGGCTGCAGCGAGACCCTGCCTGCCTCAGTCGATGTGCTCAGCGCATCCATTCTCACCCGGAGGGGTCCAGAATCGGATCTGACGGGGGGTAGTGAGATGACCCCAGCAGGTGCCCTGATGCTCCCCCTCCCCCGGTGGAAATCGGCCCAAGGAGGTCCTGAGGACAGGACTCCTGGGGATCTTGGCCTTGGACCTGGGACGCCGCCCGCGGCCCCCTCTCCCACGCGGCCCCCTACCGGACCCGGATCCAGCCGCTGCCAAGGCTGCAGCAGGAGAGCCCCTGGCGCCCAGCGGCTGCCATCGTTTAAATGGGACGCAGCCTGACTGCCCGCAGCGGAGCGCGGGGTGGGCGGCCGAGCCAATGCGCATGCTCGAGACGCCAGCTGGCGGGGGGCCGCTGTCTGAGTGGTTCTGAAGGTTTTCACAGAAACCACGCCCCGACGCTTGGACAACAGTAGCCCTCTTTGGCAGTGCTTGGGTGTCGGGGCTCCCAGGCTCCAGCTTGACTTCTCCACAGGGTCCACAGGATTGTCTCCGGACGCCAGGAGTCGTGGCAACGGGCTGACCAGATTGTTGAAAGCACAGGCGGAGTCCAAGAGAAGCTGTGCCACATCCCAGCCTCCGGCCGGCCGGACACTGTTCGGGTGAGTCTCCCCAGTAGTGGTGTCCCCGGGATCTCGAGGTCGGATCGGCCTGCAGGCCCGTGGGCTGCTCTCTCAACCGAGGGTCGTTGTGGTCGAGAGTCGAACCCCTTAGCCACAGCGGCTCTTGGGGGTGTTTGTTTCTGCGCCACTGCTGTATGACTGTGTGTATGTGTGTGTGTGTGTGTGTGTGTGTGTGTGTTTGTGTGTCTCCCATTTTCGATTCTCTCTCTGTCTGTCACTCTCTGTGAGTTTCTTGCCCTCTCTCTGTCGGTGGACCTGTGTGTGTGTGTTTGCAGGAATGTGCCCTGTGCGCCAAAAAGCGATTTCTTGCCAGTCGGCATGTCTTTGGTCAGCCTCCTTCCGAGTCTCTGCCTGGGTCGTTTGTCCCCTTTTCAACCGTTTCCTCGGCGGTTTCACTTGGGTTTCTGAAGGCATCTACCTCGTGAGGAGATGCGTCGCTCCCGGAGAAGTTGAAATCTCATCCCCATCCCGTTCGGGCTCTTTTCTGGGATCAAGACGAACACACTTCAGCCACGGACAACAGCCGCACGGGAGCTCATTGTCCTGCCCACATCACAGAAGAGGCTTGCATCTTTTCAGGGCTCTTCTCTGAGAAAAGAAGCCACACCACGACACAGGCTGAAAGAGGAAGCCAGGAATAGGAGATGGCTACACTGCCAGTCACTGAAACGCTGGCCTCTCTCTTCAATCCACCCGTTTGGCACCACTCCCCTTAAGCCCGTGGGGGTGGCACGGTGCTGTACCCTGCCTGGGCTCTGGCCTCTGCTCCGTCGTCCCTCTCGCTGTGTTTCCCCTGTTTCTCTGGTCCATAGATCCTTCTTGGTCTGGCTGAATGTCTTCCATAAAGATCATTTCCCAATCCATCAGGGAGACACTTCCTGGAGATCCCTGTCATGATTGTTTCTCTCTCCAAACCTGCTTCGGTGTCAGCCGATTTCCACCGGTGGAGGGGGAGCTTCGGGGTACCTGCCAGGGTCTCAGGACTCCGCTTCAGATCCGATTCTGGACCCCTTTGGGTGATAGAGCATGGGCTGAGCACACCTAGTGAGGCAGGCAGGGCCTTGCTGCAGCCCACAATCATCCCATGGGCCTCAAAGCCTGCTGTCAACTGAAAGTTCACTGACCCATCTGAGCCCTCTGCCTCCCTCCTCCTTTGAAAGACAAGTCCTTGTCTTCTGGGACAGGTGCTGTCTCACTTCCTCTGCACATCTAGTCTCATTCTTGAGAGTGAGACTCCCCTCTGCTCCTCGGTGGAATGACCCCCTGAAACTTTTTGTCTGCTGCTAGATCCCAGGCGTTCTTTGATTTTCCCTGGCATTTATGAAAAAGTGCCTTTTGCCCCCCTGCTACTGAGCACATGAATGGACACCGTTATTTCTTTCGCCATTTCCCCATATGCCCTCAGTGACACGTTCTGACACTCTGCTCCAGGATACATCAATGCCATGCGTGGTGGCATTGTTGCCACCTGGAAATCATCCCTGGAATTGTTTACAGGTGTACTGGAAAGTGCGTCAGCTTGAAGGGGCCCCAGACCCTTCAGAATCATGGCAGCCTACTGCTCTTTCAAAGGAGGGAGGCAGAGGGCTCACGGGTCAGTGAACTCTCAGCTGACACCACGTCTTGAAGCCCATGGGATAATTTTGGGCTGTAGCGAGGCCCAGCCTGCCTCCGTAGATGTGCTCTGGTGATCCTTTTTGTCCCAGAGTGGTCCAGAGTCGGGTCTGATGAGGGGTCCTGAGACGATCCCAGGGGCCCCCCTGAAGCTGCCCGTCCCCTGGTGACAATCGGCCCAAGGAGGTCCTGCAGATGGGACTCCCGGCGGTTGGGTCTGGGGACACCGTCCGTGGCCCGGTCTCCCACGTGGCCCCCTACTAGAGCCGGGATCCAGCCGATGGCAAGGCTGCAGCAGGAGGGCCCCTGGTGCCGAGCTGCTGTCATTGTTTACAGTGGACTCAGTATGTCTGCTGGGAGCAGAATTCCATGACGCTACCAGTGTCCTGGAATGCGGTATCAGCTTGCAGGAGCCCTATGGTAAAGAAGACTAGGCTAGCTGGAGACAAAAAATGCAAGGAAAGGCATAAACCAATGGGAGCCAGTGGTATTAATGGTGGCACTTGGTAGCTTGCAGATGAGGAGCAGTTTTTGGACAGAAAAGAGGGTAACATATTTGTTGACTACCTGGTCTGTGTCACCTTTTTTTGTAATCTCCCAGCTACCCTGTGAGATAAACATTATTATTCCCATCTTATTGATGAAGAAACTGACTTTCAGAAAATGTTTAATTCCCCAAGGCTGCCATGTGGATGATCTGAGTCTTAGGGCCAGCTCTGTCTGGCTGTACATTCTTTTTCACACCATCACATTAACCTTTGGGAAATGAAGGAGGCAAGGCATAAGGTAGTGAGGCCCAGAGTTTCCCATAGGAACCCATCAGTGGATCTGTCAAAGTCAAAACATGAGCTGAAATATGTTATAATAATACTTAGCAGGGACCCGGGTATAGTGTCTCACACCTATAAGCCCAACACTTTGGGAGGCCAATGCGCGTGGATCACTTGAGCTCAGGCCAGCATGATGAAACCCCGTGTACAAAAAATTAAAAGATTAGCTGAGTGTGGTGGTGCATGCCTGTAATCCCAGCTACTTGGGAGCCTGAGGCACGAGAATCACTTGAGTCTGGGAGGCGGAAGTTGCAGTAAGCTCGGATCATGCCACTGCACTCCAGCCAAGGAGACAGAGCAAGACTCCATTTCAAAACAAACAAACAAAAACAAAACAAAACGAACAAAAAAACCTTAGAAGGGGAAGAAGTCATCTGAAGAGAGCTCTGACACAGCCCTTGGTTTCTTCTAAGGAGCAACAGTGGAGTTAGGAGCCGTGCCTTATTCCTCTGTGCTCCCTGGTGCCTTGTGCTTGTTTATTGAACAGTCTATGTCATTGTTTTCCTGGAATAGCATAGTGATTAAGAGCATGGGCTTTCAAATTTGACAGATCCAGATTTAAATCCTGTCTTCACTGGAAATGGTGGTTTTTTATTATACATGGAAATAATTGAAAATGGATCCCTAGCTCATACTAGCAAAAATCAATTCCAAATGGATTAAGAATCCGAATTGGACACCATTGTTTGTTTCACCATTGCCCTGTATGCCCTCAGTGACACACGCTCACACCGTCTGCTCTAGGATACGCCAGCGCCACGCGTGGTCGCATTGGCTCCATTGGTTGCATTGGTCGAACATCAGCAAAATTTAAAACATTCAGAAGATATACATATAAGCAAATATCTTTATGACCTGAGAAAGGGACCAAATTCTTAATCAAGACACAAAAATTACTAGCTATAAAATAAAAGATACATACATTTGATTGTATTAAAACTAAGAATTGAACAGATTTTTGGAGCGGGGCCAAGATGGCCAACTAGAAGCAGCCCTGATTGGAGGCTGCCATCAAAAATAAGCAAAAGAGCATACACATTCAGCACTGGCAAACAAGGTATCCAAGTTCTCTCATCAGGACTGACTGGGCAGCTGGTGTGACCCACAGAGAGGAAGGAATAGTGGTGTGGTACAGTGGGCCACCTAAGAAGCACATGGAGCTGGGGACCCCCCAGCCACTAGCCAAGGGAAGTGGTGAGTGAGTATGCCACCCAGGCTGGGAAACTGCTTTTTCCATGGAACTGTGTAACCCACAAATAGGAATATCCCACTTGTGAGTCTACACCTCTGGGGCCTAGAGTCCTAACCATGAGCCACACAGATTTTCAACATCCACTCAGCTAGAATCTGCTTAAACCTGCTGAGTTCCCTGTGGGGAGGGGTGGCCGCCTGCTGTCTAAGCCATCTGAGTTCCTTGGTGGAGGGGCGGCAGGCAACACTGGGCCTGCTAGCTGCCTAACACACTAAGCTCCCAGGGCAGGAGAAAGGATGGCAGCCATCTCTACAGCTCCAGGCTGGGCTTTTCCCCTGATGGAACCAGGGAGACCGGATGGCTTGGTCCCAAGAGGTATTCCCCACAGCCCAACACACCAGCTGTGGCAGACTGTGTCCAGAATGCCTCTTCAGGCCTGACCCTGACCCAGCCCTCCTCACTGGGTGGGGCCTCCCTGTAGGAACTCCAACAACTCCAGCCAGGGACTCAGGGACAAAACTCTGATTTCTCTGGGCCTGAGCTCCTAGGGATAGGGTGACCATAGTTTCCATGGAACAGCAGACTTAGTGATCCCTCCCACTATTTCTGAGGAATATGGGCAGCCCAGATGAGTGGGTTTCCCCCAGCATGGGTCACCCCCCTCCACCAAGGCACAAACACTTCATTAAATGGGTCCTGCTACCTATGCCACCCAATTGTGTGAGACCCTCCAACAGGGGTGTCAACACCCTAAACAAGAGTGTTCCTACTGGCATCAGGTTGGTGCCCCTTGAGGTCAAAGATCCCAGGGGAAGAAGCAGACACCCATCTTGGCTGTTCTCCAGCCTCCTCAAGTGACATCTCCAGGCATGGGAGCAAACCAGATGAATAAGGCCTGAGGTGAACCCACAGCAAACCGCAGCCACCCTACAGAAGAAGGACCTGAACATTGAAAGAAACACAAAGAAAGAGAATGCAACAACAACATTATCAACAAATATGTCCCCACAAAAACCTCATCCAAGGGTCAACATCTCAAAAACTGAAACTAGACAAACTCATGAAGACGAGAAAGAATCAACAAAAAAACCTCTGAATTCCCAAAAGGTGAGAGTGCCTATTCTCCAAATGATCACAACACCTCTCCAGCAAGGGCACAAAACTGGAGGGAGGATGAAATGGACAAACCGACAGGAGTAGGCTTCAGAAGGTAGGTAATAACAAATTCTTCTGAGCTAAAGGAGCCTGTTCCAACCCAATGCAAAGAAACTGAGAACTTTGATAAAATGTCAGAGGAGCTGCTAACTAGAATAACCCGTTTAGAAAGGAACATAAATGACCTGGTGGAGGTGAAAAACACAGCAGGAGAACTTCTTGAAGCATGCACAAATGTGAATAGCTAAATCAATCAAGTGGAAGAAAGAATATCACAGTTCAAAGACCATCTTGCTGAAATAAGGGAGGCTGACAAAATTAGAGAAAAAAGAATGAAAAAGAATGAACAAAACTTCAGAGAAATATGGGACTATATAAAAAGACTGAACCTATGATTGATTGGAGTACCTGAAAGAGATGCGGAGAATGGAACCAAGTCGGAAAACACATTCAGTGTATTATCTAGGAGAACTTCCCCAACCTAGCAAGACAGGCCAACATTCAAATTCAGGAAATACAGAGAACACTACTAAGATACTCCATGAGAAGATCATAATCCTCAGATACATAATCCTCACATAATCCTCAGATTCTCCAAGGTGAAAATGAAGGAAAAAATGTTAAGGGCAGCCTGGGACAAAGGCTAGATCACCTACGAAAGGAAGCCTATTAGACTAACAGTGGATCTCTGAGCAGAAACCCTATAAGCCAGAGAAGAGTGGGGGCCAATATTCAACATTCTTAAAGAAAAGAATTTTCAATCCACAATTTCGTATCTAGCCAAACTAAGCTTTATAAGTGAAGGAGAAATAAAATCCTTCTCAGACAAACAAATGCTGAGGGATTTTTGTCACCACCAGGCCTGCCTTGCAAGAACTCCTAAAGGAAGCACTAAATATGGAAAGGACAAACCGGTACCAGCTACTGCAAAAGCACACCAAAATATAAAGACCAAAGACACTATGAAGAAACTGCATCAACTAGTGTGCAAAATAATGAGCTAGCATCATGATAACAGGATCAAATTCACATATAACAATATTAACCTTAAATATAAATGGACTAAATATCCCAGTTAAAAGACACAGACTGGCAAATTGGATAAAGAGTCAAGACCCATCAATGTGCTGTATTCAGGAAACCCATCTCACATGTAAAGACACACATAGGCTCAAAATAAAGGGATGGAGGAAAATTTACCAAGCAAATGGAAAGAGAAAAAAAAAGCAGGGGTTGCAATCCTAGTCTCTGACAAAACAGACTTTATATCAACAAAGATAAAAAAAGACACAGACGGGCATTACATGATGGTAAAGGGATTAATCCAACAAGAAATACTAACTATCCTAAATAAACATGCATCCATTACAGGAGCACCCAGATTCATAAAACAAGTTATTTTAGAGACTACAAAGAGGCTTAGACTCACACAATTTAACATCCAACTGTCAATATTAGACAGATCAATGAGACAGAAAATTACAAAGATATTCAGGACTTGAACTCAGCTCTGGATCAAGGGGACCCAAGAGATATCTACAGAAATCTCCACCCCAAATCAACAGAATATACGTTGTTCTCAGTGTCACATGGCACTTATTCTAAAATTGACCATGTAATTGGAAGTAAACACTCCTCAGCAAATACAAAAGTACTGAAATCATAATGAACAGTCTCTCAGACCACAGTGCAATCAAATTAGAACTCAGGATTAAGAAACTCATTCAAAACCACACAACTACGTGAAAATTGAACAACCTGCTTCTGAATGATTCCTGGCTAAATAATGAAATCAAAGCAGAAAGTAAGAAGTTCTTTGAAACTAATGAGAATAAAGAGACAACGTACCAGAATCTCTAGGACACAGCTAAAGCAGTGTTAAGAGGAAAATGTATAGCACTAAATACCCACATCAGAAAGCTAGAAAGATCTCAAATCAACACCCTAACAGCACAATTAAAAGAACTAGAGAAGCAAGAGCAAACAAATCTAAAAGCTAGCAGAGACAACAAATAACTAAGATTAGAGCAGACCTGAAGGAGTTAGAGACATGACAAACTCTTAAAAAAATCAATGAATCCAGGAGCTGATTTTCTGAAAAAAAAAAAAAAAAAAAAAGACTGCTAGCTAGACTAATAAAGAAGAAAAGAGAGAAGAATCAAATAGACACAATAAAAAATGATAAAGGGGATATCACCACTGACCCCACAGAAATAGAAACTACTCTCAGAGAATACTATAAACACCTCTATGCAAATGATCCAGAAAATCTAGAAGAAATTGTTAAATTCCTGGACACATACATCCTCCCAAGACTAAACCAAGAAGAAGTTGAATCCCTGAATAGGTCAAAAACTCTCAATAAACTAGATATTGATGGAACGTATTTCAAAATAATAAGAGCTATTTATGACAAACTCACAGCCAATATCATACTGAACAAAGCTGGAGACATCACGCTACTTGACTTCAAACTATACTACAAGGCTACAGTAATCAAAACAGCATGGTACTGGTACCAAAACAGACATATAAACAAACGGAACAGAACAGACACCTCAGAAATAATGCCATACATCTACAACCATCTGATCTTTGACAAACCTGACAAAAACAAGCAATGAGGAAAGGATTCACTATTTCATAAATGGTGCTGGGAAAACTGGCTAGCCATATGAAGAAAACTGAAACTGGTCCCCTTCCTTACACCTTATACAAAAAATAACTCAAGATGGATTACAGACTTAAATGTAAAACTGAAAACCATAAAAGTCCTTGAAGAAAACCTAGGCAATGCCATTCAGTATATAGGAATGGGCAAAAATCTCATGATGAAAACACCAAAAGCAATTGCAATGAAAGCTAAAATTGACAAATGGGATCTAATTAAGCTAAAGAGCTTCTGCACAACAAAATAAACTATCATCAGAGTGAACAGGCAACCTACAGAATGGGAGAAAAATTTTGTGAACCAGGCATCAAACAAAGGTCTAATATCCAGCATTCATAAGAAACTTAAACAAATTTACAAGAATATAACAACCCCATCAAAAAGTGGGCAAAGGATATGAACTAGCACCTCTCAAAAGAAGACATTTATGTGGCAAACAAACACACAAAAAAGCTCAACATCACTGATCATTAGAGAAATGCAAATCAAAACCACAATGAGATATCATCTCATGCCAGTCAGAATGGCAATTATTAAAATGTCAAGAAACAATAGATGCTGGTGAGGCTGTGGAGAAATAGGAATGCTTTTACACTGTTTTTGGGAGTGTAAATTAGTTCAAACACTGTGGAGGACAGTGTGACGATTCCTCAAGGATCTAGAACCAGAAATACCATTTGACCCAACAATCCCATTACTGGGTATATACCCAAAGGAATATAAATCATTCTACTATAAAGAAACATGCACATGTATGTTTATTGCAGCACTATTTACAATAGCAAAGACATGGAACCAACACAAATGCCCATCAATGACAGACTGGATAAAGAACATGTGGTACATATACACCATGGAATACTATGCAGCCATAGAAAGGAATGAGATCATGTCCTTTGCAGGGACATGGATGAAGCTGAAAGCCATCATCCTCAGCAAACTGACACAAAAACAGAAAATCAAACACCACAGGTTCTCACTCATAAGTGGGAGTTGAACAAAGAGAACACATGGATACAGGGAGGGGAACAACACACTCTGGGGTCTGTGGGGGGTTGGGGGTGAGGCATCAGGACAAACAGCCAATGTATGCGGGGCTTAAAACCTAGATAATGGGTTGATAGCAAACCACCATGGCACACCTACACCTATGTAACAAACCTGCATGTTCTGCATGTGTATCCTGGAATTTAAAGTAAAATAAAAAATAAAAAAATAAGAATTTCTGCACAAAAGTAAAAATACAAGCTACAAACTTGGAGAAAATATTTGAAACACAGCTAACAAAAGATTAGTTTTAAAAAAATACGTAAAGCACTTCTAAAATAAGAAAAAACTCAATAGGAAAATGGGCAAAAGCCGCAAAGAAGCATTTCATAGAACAAGAAACACCTTTAACTAATAAGTCTATAACTAGATACTCACCTCACCAATAATCATGAAGGGACATTTCATCACCATGAAATGCCAGTTTACACACATATAACTAAAAAATCCAAGAGGTATGACAATACCAAACGTTGGATATCAACAGGGTCTCAAACACATTGCTGGGGGGAAACTGGAAAACAATTTGGCATTATCTGTTAAAGTTGAATTCTGGCATACCCAGCAAATCTATTTGATGTATTCCCTATTTCTCTAAGTATATACCCAAGAGGAAATTTAGTACATGTACGCCAGGAGGCACATATACAAAGACTAACCACAGTTGAACTTGCCAAAATAGCAAAAACCTGAAACCAACCTAACTACCTATTGAAAGGAGAATGCATAAACAAATAATAGTATACTCATAAAATGGAATATTCCACAGCATAAAGACAAAAGAGTTACAGCTGGACTCCTTCACATGGGTGAATCAAAGCAGCATCATGTTGAATGAAAAGAGGCAAATCACAGAAGACTGCATACACAACATGATATGCTTCTTATAAAATTTGAAAACTAAGCAAAATTAAAACAAAACTAAGCAAAACTGAATAATATACAACTTATGTACACACATTTCTGTTTTAAAAACCTTTTAAAAGAGGCAAGGAAATGCTAAGCATAATATTCAAGAAATATTTATCTCTGGGGAGAAGATAGAGGTTGGAAAGTAGAAAACACACAGGGAGCTACAAGTTGTTGAATATTCTGTTCTTGTTTTGGGAAGTGGGTTCCAAGTATTTATTATATTATTTAGTGTATATACATAAAGTAAAAGAAAAGATGGCTTTCAATGGATCAGTGCGGATAATTGCCATGAATGATTAATTCTGATTAATCCAATCCTGTGAACCAAAGAGCCAATCAGTCAATAAATAAGAAATCCTGGCTCCATCACATGCTAATTTTATGAAATTTTATTCACTAAGGGGAAAGAAAAACCATGGACTATTATAAGAATTAACTGAGAGATAATGGGAACTGTTTTATATCAGCTTTATTGGGATGTAATTCATATCCCATACAATTCATCCATTTAAAGTGTATATAATTCAGTGGTTTTTCATATGGAGTTGTGAAACCATTACCACAATCAATTTTAGAACTCTTTCATCACCCCACAAAGAAATCCTGTACCCATCAGGAGTCATTTCCTATACTCCCCCATCCCCCAACCACCAATCTATGTCTTTACAGATTTCCCTACTCTGAACACTTCATATAAATGGAATCATAGAATATGTGGTCTTTTGTGATGGGAGCTAATATTTTTATTATCTTTTCCTAGGGCAGAGTATGGTGGTGTGAATCTCTACTGGCCTACAAACATCTGCAGCTTAGCTGCCCACATAAATGTTAGCTGTAGTTATAACCATCAAAATCATTTTGTAAATGGTTAAGCACTGCATATCATCTAGACACTGCAATACGTTGTCTTATTATTTTTTTTTTCACAAGTCTAACGTAGCACTATCAAGCAGGCATAGAGAAGCCAGACAACTTGGTCAAGGTCACATGGGTAGTTACGGATTCAAAACAGGGGTTTATACCGAGATATGTCTGGATTGAGAATCCAGGATTTTATCACTACCTGATAATGTCTCTACATATGATGAAAAGCTATTCCCACTTTTTTTGTGTGTAAGGGGTGATGATTAGCTTAATTTTATATGATTTTTTTGTTGTTATTGTTTCTGTCAAAGTTAATTTGCAGTTTTCATTGAAATCAAGTAGGGTTAATGGCTTGAGTTATTCTTTGCCTGCCTAAAGTTATCCAATATTTAATCATTTTTCTTCCTAGAAAAACTTAACCTGTGGGAAAAGTAGTAATTATCACTCAAGTGTCCCAATGAATGAGTAGCAGATTATTGACTTAAGGGTTAGTAAAACATAAACAACTCCCTACGTCCTTCATTTTGGTGTTCAGTTAAGGATGCACCAATCTGTTCTGAGGTTCCTGTGGGTATAAGGTCAGAGTAACAGGAGCTGTTGTTTTATGGGCATTGGGACAGATTTTCTCTGAGTGTCTAGCAGTGGTCATTGCATATGGCAAATAAATGACAGATAACAAAGACATGAGATTGGGAAAACAGTTAAACCCAATTTGATTTAGTTTAACACACGGAGATTCCAGAATTTCTCTAAAGGAGGGGTCAGTGTTTTTCTTGGAAGAGGGCACTCAAGACGGTAATTTTGTGCTAGTTTTACAAAGCAGAGAACTCTGTTCTGTTGATTACACATTTATTTGGAAGAAGTGTTGTTGCTTTTGGAATGTATACATTCTTTCTGTATGAAAGAGGAGCGGAGAGTTCAGCCCCTCTCACCCCACCCCTACAAATGCCGCTATGCCCATCACACCAGCACCAGCCCCCTTCATTCCCTAGCAGTATTACTAATAATACTAATTATTCCATACCAGGTGATTGACACTCATATTTAAGCTAAACTTCACAATAACACTGTGAGGTAGGTGTTAGCATTCTTATTTTATAGAAAAGGAAACTGAAGTTCACAGAGGTTAAGTAACTTGCTTGTTGTCTCACAGTTAAACAGCCAAGTGGGAATTTTTTTTTTTTTTTTGAGACGGAGTCTCACTCTGTTGCCCAAGCTGCAGTGCAGTAGCACGATTTGGCTCACTGCAAGCTCCACCTCCCGGGTTCACGCCATTCTCCTGCCTCAGCCTCCTGAGTAGCTGGGACTACAGGCGCCCACCACCACACCTGGCTAATTTTTTGAATTTTTAGTAGAGATGGGGTTTCACTGTGTTAGCCAGGATGGTCTCGATCCCCTGACCTCGTGATCTGCCCGCCTCAGCCTCCCAAAGTGCTGGAATTACAGGCGTGAGCCACCACGCCCGGTCTCCAAGTGGGAATTTTAATATAGAACTGACTGACCTCAAAGCTCACTACAGATTATCAGGATGTAAAGGGAAGGGTGATATCTACTTGTGTGTTGTAATGCAGAGGTTCTAAAAGGACAGCATGTGCCTCCTATGAGGAAAAGTCATCCCCAGTCAACTCCAATACAAGTCAACCATTTCCATCTTAATGTTATTATTTAGAGGATTGATATTATTGGTTATTATTGTGTCCTATCAGAATTCAACTAAAGTTTGTAATACAGTTGGATGGGTTCTCACTGATTTATATACAGTGTGAGGCATAGATATCTCACCTTCCCCAAGAATGAAAGCCAAGTCTTTAAAGAGATGCAGGCTCTATTTTACTTAGAAAAATATTAGCCATCATTTGAATATTCATAGAAAGATCAAGAACATGGCACTAATCTCCAGAGACTTAAAGACTATTTAAATAGTTCCTCAATGCAACATTCTTATTGGTTGAGTGTTGTAAACAATTGTGAACCATATTGTGTCTACCATAGAAGTGATGTCACTTCACCATGAAATCACAAGATTATATTATCACACACACAAATCAGGCATTCTCAATGATTTATGTAGCCAAATGCCAGACTTCTAGAAAAGAGCTGATGTGGCACTGTAGTTAGGCATCTAATATGATATGGCTAGTAGTCTCCTTGGTCTGCTAAATTCCAGAGAGACTAGAAGTCTGCACGGGATACTGAAGTAAAAATGACCACATCTGTCACCATTGAGTAAAGGACAGGTGGCAGAACTGGGATGGGGACTCATGGACAAGGTTCTAAGGGAGAGAAAATAAAAACCACCTTTTCTCAATCTCCTTTCCTGGTCTTGGACTAAGCTCTCAAAATATGTGGCAATGGCCTCCATAGTTTCTTAAGTAACCAATTAACAAGTCAAGTCAATTTCTAAACAACTGACTTGCACATTTTCCTCTATCTCTGATCACCTTTCCAACAAAATTCCTCAAAAGAGTTGTTGATATGGACTATCTCTCATTTCTCTTCTGCAGTTCTCTCTATAACCTCTCAGACTTCTCTTGACAAGGCCACCGGTGACTTCTGTGTTGCCAGACTCTGTGGTCAGTTCTCCAATCCTTGACCTTTCAGCACATTTGACAGTCAATCACACTCTCCTTGAATGGAAGGCTGGAATTTTGTTCACTATTGTATCCCAACTTCTGGAATAGTGCCTAGTGCATAGTAGGTGCTTCATAAATAGTTATTGAATAAATTGTTCACTTCCCGAAGGAGGTGAATCATAAATAATAGGTAAGAACTAACCAGTCAGGTGAGAATGAAAGAGAATTCTGGCCAGAAGAAATAGAAGCTCAAAGCCACAGAGGCCTGAGAGGACGTGGTAGATTCAGTAACATCCAAGTAGTTCTGAATGGTTCTGAAGGATGCTCTCCATTAATTCCCATCTCCATTCAGGGGTCTCTTGCAAAGTGGGGCCCCTTCATCCCTAGGGTGATTAGGCCATTTCCTGGCTTACTTTAGGGAGAAGCTCTTGGAGCCTGAGACTCATTGCCCCCCCTTCCCAGCTCAGGTTTTCTCACCTGAGGAGCAAGAGCTGCAGGTGAGGGCCACGGGAAAGGAGGGAGTGAAGAGAGAAGAGAAGGGACAAGCTCTCAGATCAATCCTGTGAGTTCATCACACCAGAAAGGTGGATCCAGGAAAGCCATGTTTGGCAGGTAACGGGCTCTGCCTGTGTGACTCAGCAGCCTCTAGCATGGCATCCAAGCTGAGCTGGTTGAAGAAAGCCTCGTTCCCCAAGGCCTGTTGAGTGAGTTTGTAAAGGGCTCACCAAAATGCATTACAAAGTCATTCACTGTTCCAGTAAGATGTTTTAAAACCAGGCTCAGAACTAATCCAAAAAGAGGGAGTCTTGATCCAAGTTCACAATGTATGTGAATAAGTCACCCAGCATCTGTCAGCAGGCTTTACTTCCATGTAAACTGGAAGTCAACAACATTCTGTTGGGTGTGCAGCCATTTAGTAAAGGGCCACTGGTTCTCAAAGACTCCAGGACTGAGATCCTCAGCCTCCACAACAGGGCCGCTTCACACACCTCTTGCTTTTCTCACCAAAGTGTCTCAGAGTGTTTTCACAGGATGGACAACTTATCCCATTCAGTGGATGAGGCCCAGAGAAGCTAAGTTCTGCCTGCAACCACCCAAGTCTGTTCCTGAAGTCAGAATTGAGACCTAGACCTGCCAGCCTTGTTGTGGCCATTGGATGACATCCTCTAAGGGACTCCAGAGGACAACAGAGGCCACAGGGCAAGTCTTCTTGCATGGAAATCGGTGGGCAAAGGGGATGGGCAGGTGTGGGGGTAGAGCACTGAGAACAACTCAAAGCGCCTGTCCTACCTGAGGTGTGTCAATTGTATTTTCTTTGTAAATAAAGGACATCAGTGCTGAGATTAGTAGTTGTATAATCATAAAAGGTTGAACTGGAAGGGGCCCTGGGAGAGCATCAGTCCAATTTCTTTTGTTTCTTGGTGAGGAAATGGAGATCCAGAAGGTCTGTTTCAGTTGCTCAAGGTCGCACAGTTGGTTTATGCTGGTGCCAGCACTGGAAGGCTTGCATCTTCAGCACAAATCGTGTGCTCTTTGCAAATGCTAGTTGTTCTCGCAATAATTCTCTGTTTGTTGACGTCACCTTGAAACCAGGTCAATCTCCCCCTCTAAAATGTTAGGTAGCTCCTCCTCTCTGCTCTTCTGACCTCTGAACTGAAACCACAGAAAGACATCACTGTTAAAAGGTGGGTGTGCACTGCTCGGCAGTGTAATTGAAGACTTAAAACCTCTTGAATCTTCTCCTCATTTGGTCTTGGAGCCAAAACTAACACAGTCATGGAGAGAAATGCTGGGAAACCTCCAAGACACTCTTGGAGAGGCAGCTTCTGGGAGCTGGTGAGCATGGTTTCACTTACAAGGTCAGGCCCACTCTGGGGCGTGTATGTGAGGGAAATGGCTCCTCTGCCTTCCAGGTGTCAACAGATGGGATATGGATCTGCCCTCCCTTAACAAATAAATAGAACTTTTTCAGGCTGAGTAATCCCACATGGGATAAGCCAGACTGCCAGTTACCCCAGGTTTTCCAGCCAGGATCAAGCCTCTTTAGTCCTGGATCACAGACCCCATCAGAATTCTTGTACAGAGTGGTATTTCCAGAATGCTGGTCACCCACTGGGTAGCCATAAGGCTGCATATCCCTCACACTGGAGTTGCAGGGAGCCAAGTATTCCTGGAGTTCTCTTTAGCAAATGTCCTACCCCAGTTCCCACAATCTATGTTCATGGTTCTGTGCAGATGCACAGTTCCTCCCAGTCAGCCCCAGGAAAGTGTGAAACTGCTGATGAGACAGCTTAAGGAAGGGGCACTCTCTCTTGCAGGGAAAGACATCTGCCCCAAACCTTTTCATTCTCCTCCCAGCTGCTTTCTGACCTCAGTGAAATGGGCAGGGAGACAAACTCTTGAGTAATGTTCATCTTTCTGTTGATTGGCTTCCAATGTCAGACCTCTAGTGAAGGGGGTAGTCTAGCTGGGTCCTGACAAGTGAAAAGGGGATGCTGGCAAGGTGGACAGAGACCAGGCTGGAAGTTGAGTCCTGGAGTTCCACAGCCATCTAGGATAAAGTTCATAGTGTTAACGTAGTAAGAGTACCAGCCTAGGAATCAAAAGTCCCAGGGTTTGAGATGCTTGCTTAGGTGTCACTTAACTTGTTTGAATCTCAGTTTCTTCAGCTGTAAAATGGGGATACTAATACCTTCCCTGCTCACTCCACCTAATTATGAGTTAGAATAAATGAAAGCTTTTGGAAAGCCAGTGAGTACTCCCCAGAAATAAGTTTTCACTTTGCCCTGGTTCCTTGTTTTTTGTTTGCTTGTTTGTTTTGTCGTTGTTTCTTTGTTTTGGAGACGGTCTTACTCTGTCACCCAGAGTAATTCTCATGCCTCAGCCTTCTGAGTAGCTGGGACTACAGGCATGCACCACCATGCCCAGCTAATTTTTTGTATTTTAGTAGAGACAGGGTTTCACCATGTTCTTGGGCTGGCTGGTCTTGAACTCCCTTAGCTCAGGCAATCTGCCGACCTCAACCTCCCAAAGTGCTAAAATTACAGATGTTAGCCACTGTGCCCGGCCCACTTTGCCCTCATGAGCAGTCATGGTGTTCCCACCTACTGGCTGGTTTAGCCACCCTGGACCATTGCTGAGTGAGGAGTGGGCTCCCCTATGAGGGAGGACAATGCAGGTGAGCCCCTGGGGTTATCATTTGTTTCCCTCCTTTCTGTAAATTGTCTACAGTCACTGCTCAAAGAAGAAAGGGACACCTTCCCTAGTTTCAAGGAGGGACTAACCTTGACCCTGATGGCTGTGGCTGATCCACAAGGAAGTAAACTTGGACTGGGAAAACACAAACTGTCTCGGCCTGCAACATACATCCTATTGGTAAACCTGTTGATAAACCCTACCATCAATAAGACACCTGTCTGGACCTTTCAGGTCTGAACAGACAGGGCAGTGTGGGGAAAATAAAGAGAGATCAGACTGTTACTGTGTCTACATAGAAATAAGTAGACATAAGAGACTCCATTTTGTTCTGTACTAAGAAAAATTCTTCTGCCTTGAGATGCTGTTAATCTGTAATCCTACCCCCAACTCTGTGCTTGCAGAGACAGGTGTTGTGTTTACTCAAGGTTTAATGGATTTAGGGCTATGCAGGATGTGCTTTGTTAAACAAGTGCTTGAAGGCAGTATGCTTGTTAAAAGTCATCACCATTCTCTAATCTCAAGTACCCAGGGACACAAACACTGCAGAAGGCCACAGGGACCTCTGCTGAGGTAAGCCAGGTATTGTCCAAGGTTTCTCCTCATGTGATAATCTGAAATATGGCCTCATGGGAAGGGAAAGACCTGACCGTCCCCCAGCCTGACACCCATAAAGGGTCTGTGCTGAGGAGGATTAGTAAAAGAGGAAGGCCTCTTTGCAGTTGACATAGAGGAAGCCATCTGTCTCCTGCTCGTTCCTGGGCAATGGAACTGTCTCGGTGTAAAACCCTATTGTATGTTCTATTTATTGAAATAGGAGAAAACCATCTTAGGGCTGGAGGTGAGATGTGCTAGTGGCAACACTGCTCTTTCATGCACGGAAATGTTTGTGGAGATGTTTGTATACATGCACATCAAGGCACAGCACCTTTCCTTAAACTTATTTATGACACAGAGATATTTGTTCACATGTTTTCCTGCTGACCCTTTCCCCACCATTACCCTGTTGTCCTGCCACACTCCCCTCTCTGAGATGGTAAAGATAATGATCAATAAATACTGAGGAAACTCAGAGACCAGTGCCTGTGCCGGTCCTCTGTATGCTGAGCACAAGTCCCCTGGACCCACTTTTCTTTCTCTATACTTTGAGTCTCTTTCTTTTCTCAAGTCTCTCGTTCCACCTGACGAGAAACGCCCACAAGTGTGGAGGTGCAGGCCTCCCCTTGAGGACAGCTGCTGAGGACCTGGGGAAACTGACAATACAATTCCTTTCTGTGGTCTGAACCTTCCCTCTTCTCATTGCATCACCAGTGCAGGCGTCTCTGACTCACACAAGACCCGTTTTTAAGCACAGGGTCATAGCAAGGTCAAACCGTCCACCTCAGTGCTACAGAAACTCACCTCTGACTGCGAACCTCCAGGTTTTGTTTAATCTACCAGACAATGAATTGGCACTTTTCACTGAGGAATGACTACTGGGGCCCTTTAGAGCTGCTTTAAGCTCCATGACTTAATGACTCTCCTGTTTAATGGAAGCCAAAGCTGTTTAAGTGGTCACAGCTGCCAGGAACTTCGCTAAGAGAATGAAACTTTCTGAGAACGTTGGGCAGTAGCAGTGCTAATCTCTGAGCCCGCCACCCCTCACTCGTCCTTATCTCAGGCTTGTTTTGACAGCACCCGGAGCTGGTCCCATAAGAAGAGCTGCAACCTGGCTCCTTTCCGTTTTCATGTCTTCTGCTGCAGCCCATGGTTTGCTGCAGGGGGGAAGGAAGAAACAATCAAGCATTGTCTTGCTGAGGACTGGTGTGTCAGGGCCTCATGGAATAAATATTATTTGCCTGGGAGGGGAACTGGCTGGAAGACAACCCACAGTGTCAGGTGTGGGCTGAGGTGAGGGGCAGGAGGGCAGTGATGTTTGGATTTAGTTTTTTTTTTTTTATTAGTTTAATCTTTTTCTCTCTAGTGCTGTGGGTTTTTTTCCCCCTGACAGGCCATTAAGCATGAAGCTTGTGTCTTACCCAGCCTCTGCCAGGAAGAAACAAAAGAGATTTTCCAAAGCATGTGCCCTTGTGTTACTGGGGCTCCTTGGTCACTCCCTGTCCAGTTGTGTGTGGCAAAGGGTGCACACTGCAAGACCCTCACAGGGTGAAAGCTCCTCTAGGAGCCCTCCGTCTGCATCTGCAGCTCTGGCAGCCCCAGATGTCTTACCTGATGGGTTCATGGCTCTGTCATTTTGTCCCTCAGGCAAATATTGAAAGGACGGGAGGCTCCTTTGTAGGTCTGGGGAAACTGGGCACCACCCCCAACCCTGGTATCCCAGTCAGTCAGCACTTATTGAGTTCTTACTGTATGCAGGTCACTAACGGCTCTAGCCTGCTGCATTTCACAGTTCCTTCAAGTCTTTTGCCTTAGGAAAACTGTACGTCTCTCTAGAATAAAGAACTAAAGGCCAGTGACTAAGCAACAGACACTGAAGGATTGCTCCATAAAGGCCGAGCCCTCCTCATCTCAGAAGAATGAGAACATTTTCTTGTAAGGAAAATAAGGGCCTTGTAGCCTTTCCACAGCCACAGAGCAGTGGAGTAGTGAAAGGGTGCCTCCACTGTGCAATCAAAAGTCTTCTTTCTGGCCAGGCATGGTTGCTCACACCTGTAATCCCAACATTTTGGGAAGCCAAGACAGGAGGATCACTTGAGCCCAGGAGTTTGAGACCAGCCTGGGCCACATGGTGAGGCCCCAGCTCTACAGAAAAATTTTAAAAACTACTCAGGGATGGTGGCATGCACCTGTGGTCCCAGCTACTTAGGAGGCTGAGGCGGGAGAATTGCTTGAGCCCAGGAGGTAGAGGCTGCAGGTGAGCCATGTTCTCCCTACTGTATTCCAGCCCGGGCAACAGAATGAGACTCTATCTCCCCACCCGCAAAAAAAGTGTTTAACCATAAACCTTTCCCTCATCCCTAAATCCATTTTGGGTATAAGCCACCTACCCAATGGCCATAATAATAGTTATTGATGATTGAGAATGTACAGTATGTTGGGAACTTGCTAAGTGCTTTCCGTATATTATCTCACCATGTGGTAAGCCTGGAGAAAGCTTGGAGAGAGTGAGGAACTGCCCAAAGTCACAGAGGTCATCAGGCTTCCTGAGAATGGCACCACGGCCTTGGCTTTACAGGCATAGCACTTGAGTTCACCTTCACGTGCTGGGGATCCTGTGTTCCCAGAAGGCAGAGACCCCATCTGTGTACTTTTCTTAATTTTTTTTGTATACAAAATGATTCAGTCCTGTGCTCAGTGCTATGAACAATTAGGGATTTAATACATGCTTTTTGAGGGTGATAATGATCTCACCATCCCAGCCAGTGAAATAAACATTCCCTCCCTTCTATCAAAGAGAAACAAAGAGCCACAGCAGGCCAAGACACCCTAGGCACACTGCAGGCGTGTGGAGATGGCACCAGCAGGCGAGTCCCGCAGACCTGGCTTTGGATCCTGGCCTGGTCACCCACAGCCTGGCCCCTGGGGTGCACCAGCTGACCTCTCCAAGGCCAAGTTTCCTCAAACATGGGAGAAAGTCACAGCACCTACCTCGTAGGTCATTGTGAAAATGTAGTGAGAAAATGCCCACGGTGTTCCCAGCAGCCCCGCCTGGTGGAAGGTAGGTGTTCCATGTCAGTTTCCTTACTCAGCGCCCAGGCATCTTCTTCCTTTTGTGGAGCTCTCAACACTCAAGAGCCCCTTCAGTAAGACCTGGAATGCAGTTTGTTGACCAAAGGAGTGCTGGCAGGGAGGGAGGATCTTCACTTGGGTGGCCATATCTCCTATGTCTGCTCTTGGTCCCCCTCTGCCTTGGGGACATTCCCACCAACACACACTGCTGGCACCACACCCTGCTGACCAGCATGAACTGCTCTTCTTACTTACCCCAAAAGCCTAGACTTGAATATCCTGTTGTCCTCAGTGGCACGGCTGAGACCAGGCTGGAGCTTTTAAACAAGATGTAATTCAAGTGAGGAGTAACATGCAAGCAACTCTTTTTTTTTTTTTTTTTTTGAGACGGAGTCTCACTCTGTCGCCCGGGCTGGAGTACAGTGGCCGGATCTCAGCTCACTGCAAGCTCCGCCTCCCGGGTTTACGTCATTCTCCTGCCTCAGCCTCCCGAGTAGCTGGGACTATAGGCTCCCGCCACCTCGCCCGGCTAGTTTTTTGTATTTTTTTTTTAGTAGAGACGGGGTTTCACTGTGTTAGCCAGGATGGTCTCGATCTCCTGGCCTCGTGATCCGCCCGTCTCGGCCTCCCAAAGTGCTGGGATTACAGGCTTGAGCCACCGCGCCCGGCCGCAAGCAACTCTTAAGACGACTGCTGCACCCTGTGGCCCACACAGAGAGGCTCTCTGCCCTCCAGCCTGTCTAGAGTCCACAAGGCCCGGGCTGGAGAGAAAGAGGACAAGGAGCCAGATGTCTCTCTCCTACCCACGACCTGCTTTCTAAGTTCTTACTTCCATACTGAAGACAGGCCTTCTTCCCAGGGGATACCAGGAGTCAGAGTTTCTTTCAGTGACTCTTGCCTCATTATATTCAGGAATGTGGCCCACCAGATAAACTTGTCAATTCAACAATAAATCCTGTGTCTAAACATGCAATGCTCCCTGGAATAGTGGGGAAAGGGAAGAGGAGGGGAATTTGATTACAAGTGCTTTATATTTATGCTGTCTCATTAGATGCTTCCAACAGAACTATCAGATATTTTAGGACCATCATTCCTAATTGCAGATAACAAAATTTTGGCTTGGAGAGGTTAAGGGAATGACCAAGCTAAGCCCAGTTCTCCTGTCTCCCTCCCTCGAGTCCAGGATGCCAACCAGTTGCTGAATCTTCCCCAAGAACAAGCCTGGGGCCAGAGTGAGAAAGGGGCTTCCTGGAGGTGCTGAGTTAAATCGAAACTGGATGCAGCCATAGGCAAGGGGACATGGTGTTTGTTAGCCCACCTAACACTCACTGTTCTCTAAACATTTCTTTTTCTTGTATTTTTGATGCCCTATACCTGTTATTTTGAAAGACATTTCCTGCTTCCATGCCCAACAAACTCGTATTTAATATTTAAAGCCCAATTAAAAGATCTCTCCCTCTTGAGGCTTCACATGTTTTCTCTCTGCTGAGTTTTAGTTACTCCTTCCGTACCTCCCCTGACGGCACCCATGCATACCTCAACAGCATCGCCACATCGTGTTCTTTGGCATGAGCCTTATAGTGGACTGGAATCTCAAGGTAGCCCCAGTACCTAGTATTGTGCCAGGAATGTGGTAGGTATTTAATAAATCTGGACTGATTAAATGAATAAGTGAGTTCATGAGCCCAAGTACAGTTATCCCTTGGTAGCCCTAGAGGATTCATTTTAGCACCTTCCAGGGATACCAAAATCCACAGATGCCCAAGTCCCTGATATAAGATGGGACAGTATTTGTATATAACCTATGCACTTCCTCCATATACTTTACATCATCTCTAGGTTACTTATGATATCCAATACAATGTAATGCTATATAAATCTTTATACCTTATTGTTGAGGGAAAATGACAAGAAAAAAAGAGTCTGCATATGTTCAGTACAGATGCAATTTTTTGAATATTTTCCATCTCAGGTGAGTTGAATTCATGGGTATGGACCCCACAGAGAGCTATATTCTACCAGGACTTGCTGAGTACTCAAAATAGGCAACTGGCCTGTGAGCACAGGGCTGGTTACTTCAGAGCCTGATCTGACCTCCAGGCATCCCGACTCCTAGCCAGGGTAGTCTGTGAAGTTTGGTTTGTTTCACCTGGGTGCCATGTCTTTAGGTTATGTAATTGTTAAGATAGGAGTCATTTTTGGCTACTTTGTGACAGATAAATATGTCAAACGCTCAAAAGAGGTACATTTCTTCCCTTGCGGCTGTGGAGCTGTGACTGCTGAGGCCACAGGCTGTATTGGTTATCTTCACATCTCTCTGTAGTTGTAAATGGCAGTGACCTATGGCAGTGGTATCTAGGCCAACTATTAAACATTTATAATGCCCAGAAACCAATTTGTGGCAGCCGGCAATTAGTTCCATCATGTTTTTAATTTTTCTCCCTTTGAAGTTTAATAGATGATTATTATGATGTAGTCTTCACTGCCTCCAATTCTTCAGGCTGTGTGCACCCTCAGTCAGCAGCCAGAGAAAATTAGACTCTACAGAGAAACGATGTAACCTGAGGCGATGTTTTGGATTCCATTTCTGAGCCCGTTGCCCTGCCCAGGTCTTCTTTGTCCATGAAGAGAGTTAGGATGAAAGGGGATTTGGAATACATGCATTTAGCCAACCTTACTATGTGTTGGTTACTGGGGACGCACAGAGAGCAAGATTTGGTACCTCTCTTCACAGAACTTCTAGATTAGCAGGGGAAGAAAGGTTGCGAACAGGAATTTGCAGTCTAGTGTGATGCGTGCTATGATAGAGGAAGCTCAGGGGAGAGAGCTCAAGGGTGAGAAGCAGTTAGCCAGCTAGACATGCAGAGGAAGACTGCTCCAGGCAAGGAAGATGGGAGGTGAGAGAGAGGTGGCACTTCTGAAGAGCTCAAAGTCGTGCATACGGCCGGACTCAGCATGGCAGACTCTGGAACTTCTGGAGCTACACCTGGGGTGTGATGCCTTGAAGTCTTCATGCATTTGCCAGAAAATAAAGCTAGTTTCACTTAAAATTGCCAGGTCATGAAAGGCTGAGATAAATGACAGTCCAGTGCTAGGACAGAAGGGGACAGGAGGGGGCATAATTTCTCAGTAGTGCTTTCCTTGTGGATGGTCAGCGCAGGCAAAAATTTGCCCAAAGTACACGTTGTGTCAGGGAGACTCTTTCTCCAAGCCATTTGTAGCTTTGGGGACTAAGGAGGTTGAGGAGACAGGGAACCGTGAATAAAAGGATTATAATTTACCATTAATTGTCAACTTTTCTCTTTCTACTTGCTTCTTCCCCAGTGCTTGTAAAACATGCTTAAAAGTCTCTCATTCTTTAAAAAATAAAAACAGTCTAACTAAATATAAGTCATCCTTCATCTTTTTATGCTTGCAAGATCTCTCTTTATCTTTTCCCTTCCCTTGAAAACTAAGTTCCTAAAAAATGTACACTCACCTCTCCTTTCATGTATTTTTTTCATAGACAAAGCCAGGCTTGTGTCTACACTCCACAAAGCCACTATGACAACAGTCACCAGTGCCCTCAATGGCAAGTTCCAATGGGCTCATGTGTTCATTCAGCAGGAATTACATGTATCTACTCTGAACCAGGCAGTGTTCCAGGCATGGGGATGTACTGGTGTGAAGGCTTCTTGGTGCTTATGTTTTCATGAACTCCTTTTGGTTCTTCAGTATCTGTAGCATTTGCCATGGTTTGGCTTCACCTTCTGGAAAGACTCTCACATCCCATGACAAAATATGTGGTTGTCCTTCTGTCTTTCTTATTATTCCTTCCCAGTCTCCTTTGCAGATTCCTCTTCCTCTACCTATTCATTAAAGATTGGTAGTAAGTAGGTTGTAGGCTCAAGACTAACCCTCCAAGATTTTATCTTTCCTTAATGTTAGTTCTCCAGCATGTATCTCGGGATCCATATAAACAGCTGCCTGTGGACATATCCGCATGAACGGCACCTCAATATAACCTAACCAAAGCTGAGCCCCCATCTTCTTCTTCTCCTGAGTTCCCCATCTCTGTGAATCCTCTGTGCAGTCAGGGAAGCTGGGAGTCTTCCTGGACTCATCGTTTTTCCTATCCCCATGCTCTCTATGCCCAAAGCCTGGGTCCTAGTTCAGGGCCCACATCACCTCTCATGGAACCCTGCTATAGTTTCCTTCCCACATCCCATCCAACTCTTCAGCCAGGCTGTTAACAGAATGGTCTTCCTAAATTGCAAATTTGACCATGTCCTTCCCTGATAGTCTCCATTTATCTAACAACAGTTCTCAAAGTATAATGTGGAACCCAATACACTTTCAGAGAGTACATGATGTCAAAACTATTTTAATAATAAGAATAGGAGATTATTTAGCCTTTTCACTGTGTTGATATTTGCACTGATGGTGCAAAAGAAATAGTGGGCAAATCAGTAGCTGCCTCAGCACAAATTAAGGCATAGAACAAAACTATACTATAACCTAGTGTTTGTATTCTTTTTACCTCATGCATTTGCAGAAGAAAAAAAAAAAGCAAGTTTCACTTAGAAATGCCACTATGAAGCAGTAAAAACACTAACTTTTAAAAATCTCAGCCCTTCAACGAGTATCTTTTAAATATTCTGCTGGTCAAAATGCAAAGTAATCATAATCAGTTCTGCTACATAACAAAGTACAGTGGTTGTCTCAGAGAAAAGCATTTGTGTGATCATTTGAGTAGCAAGTTAACTAGGTTTCTTTTCTTCTACCTAACATCATTTTTACTTGAAAGCATGACTGACAGACAGACTGATTATTCAGACTTGGGTATTTGGCAGCTTTAATCTCGAAAATCAATAAAGTGAGCTTGTCACTTCAAGGAAAACAACTAGCAGTGTTTGTTGCCAATGATAAAATGTGATCTTTCAAGCAAAATTAGAATTTTGGTAAACATGCATCTGTCACCATGAGCATGACAGCTTCCCAACACTTAGTGACTTTTCTGATGAGATTAGTGGTGATATTAAGAAACATGTGGAGTCTGTTCTGGGTCTTGTATAATGAGATGCATCAACATTTGGAAGATTTACATCACTCAGCCAATATCTTCCAAATAACCAATGGTGGATATTACAAAATCATGCACACATAAAAAAGCCTATTCGGGTGCAAGATGGGTCAATGGATTTTAATGTAACAGAGTTTGAAATGTTTGTTAATACTGCTTCAGATTCCACATTGCAACCAACTTTTGAGAAAATACCAGTTATTCAGTTTTAGTATGGTATCAAAGAATATCCATAATGATCTAAAAAGGCTTTTCCCTTTTCCAGCTATCTATATGAGGCAAGCTTTGCTTCATACACTTCAACCAAAACAACATATTGTAAAAAATTGAAATCCAGCTATCTTCTAGTAAACCAGATGTCTCTTATGTTTTTTTTTTATCTTGGACAATACAAAGATGTTATCTATATTGACATGTTATGGCCTTATTACTATTACTTTAAATAAATAACAAAATACTTAATATTCTTGGTTTTAATTTTGAATATAATAAATATCTATATAACACATATGAACACAAAATCCTTTGGGTCCCTAATAATTTTTAAAAGCATAAAGGCATCATAAAACCCAAAACTTAGGGAATTACTGGACTGCAGGTTTGAGGTCTCAACTTCTCCACACAACAGTCATTCTTTAGCCTCTGTCACCTTTCCCGCCCCAGTCCTCTGTCTTGCCCTGTCACCCCTATAGCATCACGACCCCTCCCGTTTCTGCCTCAGCAGCACTGCCAGCCTCCTCAGGTGCCAGGCTGGCTCCAGGCTTTACACCTTTGCTCATCCTCTGCCTTGGCTGACATTTCCATATTTGTTTTTTCTTGTCTTTTTTACCGTCATTCAAAAGCCCATTCATTCTTCAAACACACTCCCTCCTGGTGTGCCCTCGAGAATTCTCTCCAAGCACCTGCAGCATGTCAGTGCTGGTTCTCCTGTTTGACCTCCAGGCTTGCCATGGGTAAAATTGTGGACATTTCCCTAAGATAGGTGAGGGTTATTTGTAATGTTTTACTGTTACTAACAAAGCTGCCTTAGACATGCTTGTACCTGTCTTTCTGGGCACTTGTGCAAGAGGTTCTCAAGGAGATTTCTGGAAGGGAATTACTGGGTCAGAAGGTTTGTGCAGCTTCACCTTTACCAAGCATTGCTAAGCTGTCTCCAAATTGATTACACTGATATATACTACCATCAGCAAGAACTCACACCTGATTTATCCATGTTCTTGCCAGCACTTGATGTAATCAGGCTAATTATTTTTCTAAACTGATAGCTATGCAATTTCAATTATCTTTTAGCTAATTACTAACACAGGTAAAATCATTCTATAATCCACTCGGGTTTCCTGTTCTGTGAATTGTTCAGAAATATCCTTTGTTTGCTATATGCTATAGGGGTGACAGGGCAAGACGGAGGACTGGGGCGGGAAAGGTGACAGAGGCTAAAGAATGACTGTTGTGTGGAGAAGTTGAGACCTCAAACCTGCAGGCCAGTAATTCCCTAAGTTTTGGGTTTTATTACTGACTTGTAATTCTTTACTGACTTGTAATTCTTTACGTATTTTCTTACTGACTTGTAATTCTTTACATATTCTGGATATTAATCTTTTACCTGCCCTCTACACCACAAATTTCTCCTCTCTGTTTGTGGCTGGTCTTTTAACTTGGCCTATGGAGTTTTCTATTGTATAGGAGTTTTACATTTTAATACAACCAAATTTAACAATCTTTTCCTTCATAACTTAAACTTTTTATGTATTGTCTAATGACTTCTTCCCCATCCCAAGTTTATAAAATATTACATATATTTTTGTGTAAAACATTGAGAGTTTTACTTTTTACATTTGGGTCTTTATTCCTGAATTTATTTTTTGGTAAGGTGTAAAAAAGAAATCTACTTTTATATTTTCCTACATATATAATCAAATTGTATAAATATTCACTTAGTGGATTTGACTCAAATCCTTTAGCTCTCGTTGTAGCTGTGTGTCACAGGTTTGATTGCTACTATTTTCACTGTTACTATTATAAATGTTTTCTAACACCCATTATGATTTCTTTGTTGAACTAGGAATTTTATAGAAGTGTGTCTATATTGTCCAAATGTAGGAAGGTAGAATGCTTTGTCTATTTTTTATTAATTTCATACCTATGAAATTAATTGTGTGTTGTGCTTGTATAATCTGGTCTAATCATATGAACTGGGATTTTTTGGTATTTTTTGAAACTTGCTTTATGGTTAGTACATGGTAAATTTTTATAAATATTCCAGAATGCTTGAAAGAATGTATGTTCTCTAATAGTTGGGAGCCAAGTTTTGTATTCTTTCACTTACACCAATCTTACTGCCTATACTATTCTATCTTTTCCCATAGGATTATGGATTTCTCCTCATAGTGCTGTACATTTTTGGTCTCTCTATATATACATTTAAGTCTAGGTGATTGCATACTACTGGGCTTTCTGAGGAGATCTCCCACAGATAGTACCCTATTCGCTGCCTGGATCTGATGAAATTGAGAAATAAAACAAAACATAAAGATACAGCTTAAAATATCACCTTTACTTTTAATTTGATTATTGAAAACCTCCTCCATGGTGAGTGCTCTCTGGTGCTCACCCTATAAATAACTGTCCTTAAATCAACACAAGGATACCCCAGAATTGTTGCAGGTTTAGTTCCAGACCACCACAACAAAATGAATATCACAATAAAGTGAGTCATGTGAATTTTTTGGTTTCCCAGTGCATGTAAAATTATGTTTACATGATACCGTTGTGTATTAAGTGTGCGACAGCATTAAGTCTAAAAAATAATGTATACACCTTAATTTTAAAATAGTGTATTGCTAAAAGAATGCTAATCATCACCTGAACCTTCAGAGAGTCACAACCTTTTTGCTGGTGGAGGGTCTCGCCTCGGTGTTGACAATTGCTGACTGATCAGAGTGGTCGCTGCTGACGTTTTGGGTGGCTGCGGCAATTTCTTAAAATAGGACAATGAACTTTGCCACTTTGATTAACTCTTCCTTACATGAAAGATTTCTCTGTAGCATGCAGTGCTGTTTGATAGCATTTTACCCACAATATAACTTCTTTCAAAACTGGAGTCGATCCTCTCAAATCCTGCCACTGCTTTATCAACTAAGTTCATGGGATATTCTGAATCTCTTGTTGTCATTTCAACAATGTTCACAGCATCTTCACCAGGAGTAGTTTCCATCTCAAGAAACCACTTTCTTTGCTCATCCATAAGAAGCAACTGCTCATCTGTTAATTGTTTCATGAGATTGCAGCAATTCAGTCATATCTTCAGCCTCTACTTCCAATCCTAGTTCTCTTACTATTTCCACCACATCTGCAGTTATTTCCTCCACTGAACTCTTGAAGCCCTCAAAGTCATCGATGAGGCTTGAAATCAACTTCTTCCAAATTCCTGTGAATGTTGGTATTTTTACCTTCTCTCATGAATCACAAATGTTCTTAATGGCATCTAGAATGGTGAATCCTGTCCATAAGGTTTTCACTTAACTTTTCCCAGATCAATCAGAGGAATCACTATTTATGGCAGTTATAGCCTTACAAAATGTATTTCTTAAATAATAATATTTAAAATTCAAAATTACTCCTTGATTCATAGGTTGCAAAATCAGTATTATGTTAGCAGGCATGAAAACATGAATCTCCTTGTACATCTCCATCAGAGCTCTTGGATGACCAGGTGCATTTTCAATAAGCAGTAATATTTTGAAAGGGATCTTTTTTTCTGAGCAGTAGGTCTCAACAGCGAGCTTAAAATATTCATCAAGCCATGCTGTAAACAGATGCACTGTCATCCAGGCTTTGTTGTTCCATTTATATAGCACAGACAGAATTGATTTCACATAATTCTTAAGGGCCCTAGGATCTTCAGAATGGTCAATGAGCACTGTCTTCAACTTCAAGATACCAGCTGAATTCAACCCTAACTGAAGAGTCACTCTATACTTTGAAGCTTCGAAGCCAGACATTGACTTATCCTCTGTAACTGTGAAAGTCCTAGATGGCACCTTCTTCCAATAGCAGTTTGCTTCATCTGCATTGAAGATCTGTTGTTTAGTGTAGCCACCATCAATTAACTTAGCTAGATCTTCTGGATAATTTGCTGCAGCTTCTACATCAGCACTTGCTGCTTCACTTTGAACTTTTATATGGTGGAAATGGCTTCTTTCTTTAAACCTCATGAACCAACCATTGCTAGCTTCCAACTTTTCTTCTGCAGCTTCCTCACCTCTCTGTTTCCATAGAATTGAAGAGAGTTACAACCTTGCTCTGGATTAGGCTTTGCCTTAAGGGAATGCAGTGGTTGGCTTGATCTTCTATCCAGACCACTCGAACTTTCTCCACATCAGCAATAAGGCTGTTTCACTTTATTATCATTCATGTGTTCATGAGAGTGACATTTTTAGTTTCCTTCAAGAATTTTTCCTTTGCATTCACAACTTAGCTAACTGGTACAAGATACCTAGCTTTTGGCCTATCTTGGCTTTCAACATGCCTTCTTCAGTAAGCCTAATCATTTCTAGCTTTTGCTTTAAAGAGAAAGACATGTGTCTCTTCCTTTCACTTGAACATTTAGAAACCATTGTAGGGTTATTAACTAGTCCAATTTCAATATTGCTGTGTCTCAGGGAGTACAGAGACTTGAGCAGAAGAAGAGAGATGGGTTAACGGCTGGTCAGTGGGGCAGTCAGAACACACACATTTATTAAATTCTTACATGGTGTAGTTTGTGCCTCCCAAAAACAATTACAATGGTAACATCAAAGATCATTGATCATTGATCGTCATTACAGAATAACAATAATGAAAAAGTTTGAAATATTGCAAGAATTATCAAAATGTGATGCAGAAATATAAAGTGAGAACATGCTGCTGGAGAAATTGTGCTAATAGACTGTCATTGTAACAAATCTTCAGTCTGTTAAAAACACAATACCTGTGAAACACAGTTAAACAAAGCACAATAGCGCAAGGTAGGCCTGTATAGATTTATACCTCAAGGCAACTTTCCTTCCATACAAAGGGGAAACCAGATATATTCCAGATGTTCCTCCCACTGGGGTGGCTTCCCTTTATCACAGTTCTTAAGGGCATTCCTGGGTAGAATTGCACTGCCACGCAGGAGCCATCATCCACTTCCAGCCAGCACCAATATACTATGGACATCCATTTCAACGCTGGGCCTCTGGTTATTCTTTGTCTATTAATTGGCCATTTAAAATGTTCCATAGGGGGCCAGACATGGTGGCTCACACCTGTAATCCCAGCACTCTGAGAGGCCAAGACAGGCAGATCACCTGATGTCAGGAATTCCAGACCAGCCTGACCAACATGGCAAAACTCCCATCTCTACTAAAAATACAAAAAAATTAGCCAGGCATGGTGGCATGCTCCTGAAGTCCCAGCTACTCAGGAGGCTGAGGCAGCAAATCACTTGAACCGGGGGACAGAGGTTGCAGTGAGCTGAAATCGTGCCACTGCACTCTAGCCTGGGTGACACAGTGAGACTCCATCTCAGAAAAAAAAAAAAAATGTTCCATAAGGTTGTAGCTATGGGTTGAGGGTGTGGTGGCAAAGGAGTAGTAACTGATACCATGGGAATCCAAGCCACCTGTTCATGGAATTTATTTGTGCATTCTGGATCTGCCGTATCCATTTAACATACTGCCTGTATCCAATTTTATTATTTAGTGGATCAGAGAATATCCAGTTCATGATGGATGTTTCAGGTCACAGTTACTGGGTGTCTTTTGGTCGGGCATGCAGTTTCTGCAGAGTGTGTTAGCAATCCAAGAACTGATTTTCATAGTTATTGGCAAAGATGGACAGGCTTACTCCAAATCCCTAGGGGTCTGTGTTGTAATTCTCCCATTGGGTCTTAGTTGAGGCTCTATAAAGCATCCCTGTCTGTCAGAAACATTTTAGTTACCATTGGAACTGATAGGTCACAAGGCACAAGTGTCAGGGTAGCTCACACAGTGGTCGGGGTCTGTTTTATAGTTTCTTGCCCCAGGACTTATTCAAAACTGACAGCTTTATAAATTACCTGGTAAATATATTAATGTGGTAGATATTTGCCTGCAAAATCTAAAGCAGCCCATCAAGTACTATGCTTCTTTCTTCATGGCGGGCAGTTCAAGACACAGAGTCTTGTCTCTCACTTACAGGAGGATATCCTGACATAATCTAGGCCCATGGCCTTCTTTACAGATTTTTCTGTCTTCCGAAGTTTCATGGCATTTATCTCTCATCTTCTGGCATGCATGTCTTATTAATACATTTAAGGTATGTGATACTTCCTGTCCACCAGATCTAATTAGCATAATGACCAGAATAATGTTCTGTAGGATAGCAAGATGCTTAAGATCCTGTGATATTATATTATATTATGACAGAGAGCAGGATATTGACATGACTCTGAGGAAAGACTGTGAAAGTGCACTGCTGACCCTTCCAGCTGAAAGCAAACCTTTTGATTTGCTTCTGATTATCTTTATTGATGTAGATACAAAAAGAAAAAAAAACTATAAAACAACAATGTAAATGTAGATTGTGCATTTGAAAATCATTAAAGTGATACATTTCATATTTAAAAAAATAGAAAATATCTGCTAGGTCAATAGCTGCATACCAGGTGCCAGAAGATCTGTTGACTTTCACCAGTAAATAGTCCACCTTCAGAACAGCAGCTTGAATTGGAGTTACCACATGATTAAATTTGAAATAATCCACAGTCATCCTCAAAGACCCACATAGCTTTTTTACCAGCAAAGCAAAACATGTTCATTAAAGGGTGATGCCATAGGAATAACCACCCACTGCTTTTTAGAAGTTCTTAGTGGAGGAAATATGTCTGAAATTCCCTTATAGAAAGTCAGTTTTGAGGAACCCTTTTTGGTCCATCTTAACCTAATAGCTATCACTCCACAGATCAGATAACCAATATGGAGATTATGCTGGTTACTAAGCATTTCTAAGTTGTACTGTATAGTCTGGGGCAGGGATAACAGTAGGTTAGGTTCCTTATTTTACTGAACCCACAGTGAGACAAGTTTGAGTCAGGAGTCCATCTATCCCCTAACATTCATAAGTCCTCACTCTTGCCAGTGAACTCCAAGGCATTTGTGGAACTCTAGAGATTAGAATCAGCTCAAAGTCAGTGTCAAAATTACCCAAATGTTCTGCTTATTTCTCTGTTGTCAGTGCAGTCACTCTGGTTAATGGATGCTAGTTTCTTGGCGAAAGACATGAAGAAATATTTACAGCATACGCATGTGGTAACACTCAAAGGCCCTTTCCCAAAGGGGCTCAACTTTCTCCTCAATTGGAAGACCCCAAGTCTTTTTGAACTGACTTATGTCTGATAATTGGGTAAGAAACTATGAAACCCTATTACAATGTCTTGATTTCTATTTTTGCCCACTAAACTTACAATACTTCCACTTTTACACTACAGTTAGCACTTTAGCAGACTGTCTATCCATTCTATTCCTTTGCATCCCTAATCAATTTGCCATCATTTAGATCCATGTGAGTAAAAATATAGATCACCCCTGTCTTAGTCTATTTAAGCTGCTGTAACAAAATAATATAGATTTGGTGTCTTATAAACGATAGAAATTTATTTTTCTTAGTTTTAGAAGTTGGGAAGTCCAAGGTCAAGGTGCCAGCAGATTCAGTGTCTGGTGAGGGCCAGGCTTCAAAAACAGCTCCTTCTTGCTGTGTCCTCACAAGGCAGAAGGGGCGAGAGGTCCTCTCTCAGGCGTCTTTTATAAGGGCACAGTCCCATTCATGAGGACTCCTCCCTCATGACCTATTCACCTTCCAAAGGCCCTGCTCCTAGTACCATTACCTTGGGGGCTAGGATTTTAACATTTAAATTTGGGGGAGACAAACATTCAGACCATGGCACCATTTATTCCAGCAGCATATAATGATAATTTTGTACAAACATATTTTTGATGGCTAAGCATCACCACCAGGGCTCTACCATACCAACACCCATTATTCCCACTGAAATCAGGGAACTGAACTTCATTGCAACATCTGCCCACCGTGATCTCTGACCTATGGCAGATAGCCACAACACTTTCAATTAATTCTGATGCTCTCCTGAGCAATGCAGTTTTATATCTTAAGGAAGGGGATGTCCTCTAGGACTTCCTGGGATGGTTAAGCAGTGACTGAGCAAGCTGCTCATGTTAACTTCATTCCAACAGTCCCGTCTCTTGAGCCTTTAGACTCTTTTCTCTACATTATTGATTTTAGGGTTTTGCTATTTGAATATGATCTATGAATTAGAACTTCTTTGAAATACATAACCCCAGGCTCACCCTAGTCCTACAGAATCAGAATCTGCATTTCAACAAGATCATCAGGTGATTCTTCTGCATGTTAAATTTTGAGAAACCATGCTGTAAGTCATTGTTGAATCCAGGCTTCAGTTAAGTATCACATCATAACTGTCTGAGTCAATATGTTACATCTAGAATTCCAGGTGACTGCTCCAATATTAATTAATTCTGCCTGATCTAATCTTTTATTCCATCTTCCTGGGTCCTACTCCTTCAGAATTTACTCCCATTCTGCCTAAGGGAAAACAAACACATTAAAATATGACCTGACTGGGAGAAAGCTAGGGGCAGAGTTACCCATAGGGTATGCAAGGTGCTGGGCAGACATATTTTGTCTACATAAACAATTCTGTTTAAAAATATATTGTCAAAATCATAGGCACATGTGAGTTGAAATAATTTATAATATATGCATAACTCTTTGGAACCTGTTTCTATTGAAACAACATAGATCTCCTTGCCTCTGCAGTTCCCTAAAACCACTTATCAATTAACACTGGTTGCATCATTACTCGTGGCATTGCATCATGTATCATACTGTCCATGAATACTGGCTTCCAATGACTCTCAAAAGTTGCAATTGTGCATCATTCGTGATGACTACAAATGCAAGCTCTTCCAGTGTATGCAAGATATGAATGATAATTTGTTTTCTGGTCATGTTAAGCTTACCATTCAGAATTTAATAGTATAAACATAGAGCAGGGCTTCTTCCAATCACATCTTGAACTCATTAGGGCATAATCACTACAGCCTGAATGTGGTCTCATTCAATGTTGAACGTACCTCTGCTCTCAACACAGCATCACTGGGAGGGAGAATAGGCAAAAGACCTATGGGAAGAGTGAGAAGGGGGGCACTGTTTGTGCATGAAATGTCTGTTCTTCCAATTCGCATTTCTTAATACTGACCTGAAGAGCACAATGACACATCTTCCTAGATGGTTACTCCTGATCTAAAACTACATCATCCCTGCAGACTCCCTCCCTACAAGCCCTGCCCTGGCCCACCCACAAGCTGTACTTCAACTTCAGTGCTTATGGCTCTAGCTGCCAGGATCTTTGCTTATTTGTGCTACCTAAAGCCTTCCTTGTTTTTTTCTTCTGAACTCAACTCTGTTTTTAAAGTTTTTAGTGTATATTATCTAGAATTCCCAGGTAATTGTCATGGGACAGATGTATTTGTCTCAACGTACGAGGTTTCCAAAACCAAAGTCCTCACTATCTTTCTATTTCAAATAAATTCAACTTAATTCATCTCAATTTATCATGCATATATTGAGAACCTAAAATGTATCAATTCATTACTAGACATTGGAGATCAAGAGCTAACACTCAATTCCTGCTTTTAAGAAATGTGCAGTCTCGTGGAAAAGGCAAGCATATTTTAAAATTATAACACAATTTGGTAAGTTCATGTCCATTTTTCAGAATAAGCAGTGGGAGGGATAGACTGAAAGGAGACAGGGCAAGAGACCAGAGACCAGTATTATACAGTGATTATTTGACTAAGACATTACAGGGTCCATAATAGTGTCTCCATGTGAGATTTCTTCCCTGACATTTCTCAAGAAATTTATATTTTTCTAAGTCCTGGATTTTAGAAAAATCAGTCAAGAAATCAGAAAAATGAAAGTATTATAATTCTCCTGTGAGAATTAGAGCTTAGCAATTAACAAAGAGACATTGCTGGCTAAAAGGAACCTAATGACATCACGCCAAAAGTAAGAATAGGAACCCTGAGCCACAGAGACAAGTATTAAGGTTGACATATCTGAAAACCAGACAGAGGCATGTGAGAGAGAAGCAGTCACAGCCCAATCAGTCTTGCTTAGGGCTGTGGCCATGGAGTCAGTGTGTGTTTGTAGCCCTGTCTGCTGGTAATCAGTCACTCTTGCAAATGAAATAAATATTAATAAGATTATACATACAGTATATGTTATATAAGTCCTATAAGTAGTATGTCAAGAAATACAAGTTGTGGAAACAAAATAAATCCCTAAATGGACAATTTTGTCATGCAAATCCATGTGGGTGATGGTAACTTTGTTAGAAGATATGAGTGTCGTGTTATTTGAGTATGGCCCAAATTGTTGGCATTTTCTAGTGTTTACATATCTGCTATTCATTGATGTTCTTTTCAAGTACGTTGACCCCTCGCAAAAAACAAAACAAAACAAAAACAAAAACAAAAAAACTACAAAGAGAATAAATTGATGTTGTTTTATGATGTCCTAGTAAGAAATCAGAAACTGATCTAAAATCTGAATTGACAAACATAATATATTTTTCAATGGACAAATGAAAACCAAAACAAGCAGATAAAATATTTTCATTGCTAAAAAAGGAAATGAACTTATTTGAAGGAACATGTTCCCTGACTCCCAATTTGAAGATGCTTTTGAACACATCTTTAACCAATCAATTCAATTAATGTAACACAAGATGAAAGACATTTTTCTACATTTGGAATATTTGTCCTAATATTGTCCAAAACTAAATTTGACAGTGAAATTCATGCCTATGTGTCTTATAATTTTATTTTAAGGATAATTTTTAAAATATTTAATATTTGTTGTATTATCACTCAATGTGCCAATAATCTTTACTTGGCATTGATTTTGTGTTTATTTTCTCTTCTAATGTTTTCTGTTATCAAATATGTATATTAGTTAGAGGCCATTTTTACATGTTATTGAAATACATAATTGTGTCACAATATTTTGGTTCATAGTAATAGTAGCAAAGCATTTATTATTACCTCTTTTTCTTTCTTTACAGAAAGTCTCTCAATTTTTTAGTATAATCCTGTTACAGAAAAATTCTTCATTATTTATGATTATGACCAATTTTTATTTTTTAAAACCACGTAAGTAATATGTTTCACTAAATACAGAATAACTTATGAGTTTGCAAATTACTAGGCATTCTATTTTCTTATTTCTGCATCACAAAAGTTAATATCCGTCAGGAATTTGGAAGCAGTGGCCAGTACTAAGACAGCCACAGTGGAAATGAAGAGGAAAGAAAAAACTAAAGAGGTATTTAAGAGGTAGGATCGCTATGATTGAGTGGCTGATGAGATGTGAGGAATAGGAGAGAAAGAGGAATCTAGACTAACTTCTAAGCATCTGGTTTTGTTGACTTGGTTGGTACAGGTTTCAGGAAAAAAGCAGGGGGTGGTAGTAATAGTAGTAGTAGTAGTAACATTGCTCTTTTGAAATCCATTCTTGATCCTACAGCCAGAGGGGTGGTATTGAGGGGCGTTAGCTCAGCTGAGATTGTCACAGCACATAAAGTTTAAGGAGCCCAAGTTACTTGGCTGGGGATGTCCTTGGGTGTTTGCAGCTTAGCACAGGGGTTTGTTCAGGAGTGGGAGGCTTGCCATTCATCCACAAATAGATGGGAGCTATAATCACAGGCATATCAGTATTTGTTTCCAAGTACGACAGACTTGTTTAACAGATCTCAAGTACAACAGAAGAGATGGGTGTTTGGGAGCAATATGGGATAATTATTTTACAGCTTTCTCAGCCTTACCCATTATCTTACCCATTATCTTAGTCATTTTGGCAAACAAAACATGACAGCTGGTTGTGGCCTTTACCATCTAGAACTTACACAGTTACAGATATATATATATATGTATCTGTGTGTGTGTGTGTATATATATATGTGTGTATATATATACACACATACACACACAGATATATATATATACACACACACACAGATATATATATACACACACACACACACACACACACACACACACACACATACTGTAAAAAGTAAAGGAGAAATGCCTTCTGGTTTTACTTAAGATTGAAACCAAAATTTCAGTGAGAAGGAGAAATCATCTTCTTTCTCCACTCCCTTTTCCTTTAGTTACAACAACATTTACACACACACAGAGGGAAAAATTATGAAAATAAGTCAGGTAGAAAAAATACAGTACAGGTAATGACAAGAGATGAAGAGAGCTCAGCAGAACCACTGTGTCACATTAATACAAAACAGTCAATCTGTGTGATACAAGAACCTCATTCTAACAATTTTTTAAAACTTGAGCCTTCGTGGCCTGTTCTGGTTCATACACCACAGAGCTTAGAGGTAAAGGTGAAGGCTCCAGAGTCAACCGAATTGAGGTTTGAATCCCAACACCACTGTTCTGGGCTACGTGGCCTTGGGTGAGCTATGCAATCCCTCTAAGCTTCAGTTTCCGTATGTGTGAAATGAGTCACCCTTGACTTCTCCCATTCTCTAACCTCTCCACCAGTCATCCACTAAACATTTCTTGTATCTGCTAACTTCTCTCCATCCCCACTGCCATGTCCAAGTTATGGATATCTCATATGTGGACTGTTACAGCAGGGTCTATTTGTTCTCCCCACATCCATGTTGCTCTCTTGAAATCCATTATTGATCCTTCAGCCGGAGGCATCATTTGAAATCATAAACTGGATCATATCATTCTGCTACTTAAAACCCTGCGATATCTCCCCATTGCTTTTGGAGTTTACCACCACTACCACCTGACAATGGGGTGCCTACCAAAACACTCTCTAATCTCCCTCTTCAAGCTCCATCTCCTCTACACCACGCACTTTGACCATTAACCTCCTTTCATCCTTCAAGTCTCAGCTTAGAAGCCACTTTCTCAGGAAGTCTTTTTTCCTCCCCACCCCACACCCTACTTCCTGCCTCTGGGTGTTCCAAGAACACGATCTACTTCTCTCATCATGACACACATCACACTCAATGACAGTTAGCTATTCACTTGTCCATATTCCCAAGTAGACCATAAGCACTTAAGAACAGTTACACGTTTATCTTGTTCATGTTGCATCCTCCACCACTTAGCACCGTACTTGGGGTATAGTAAGTGCTCAAAAATAATTGTTGCATGAATAAATAAGTGAATCAAACTTCTAATTTTCTGTATTTCTAGCTGGGGTGTGGTCTCCCATCCTGGCCTCACTTCCTGCTTGCTGTGCTCACTTCATACTGGTTACTGATCACATGATACCGAATCTAGATTCCTAGTTGATATATATGTATAATATATATATTTACAAATTAAATATAATATCTACATAATAGATAAATTATAATTACATAAACATAATATTTAATATATTTAATTGATTGTTCTGTAATCAATTGATTAATTATTTGATTGACTTTGATTTCTTCATTCTTCCATTTCATCAGCCTTTGACCATCTTATTTTTATAGTAACTATAGCCCACTGGCAGTTTATTTTAATCTGATTTATGCATTCTGCCTTTTCTAAATTTTTATTAATTTTTTAATAATTACTTCTTGTATCAGCCACAATTTTATCAGGAAAATAGAAGCCACTCTGTGTCTTCTACATATTAATCATTTTAAGACAAGAAAGTGAAGCTTCTGCAACCGTTAGGGAAGTGAAGGTCAAGGAGGCAATTGTTAACACTCTGCTTGGAGCACTGAAGCACATGATTTCCAGGAGCTCACCTTGGAAACTGCAAAACTTACGAGACTAGAGATGCTCTAGACATCTATCTCCTCTCAGAGCACAAAAGGCATTTCTCCAAAAGTTCATCTGAAAGCTGCTTTGAACCTTACGTCTCTCCATGCGTGTGCCCACAACTGCCTCTGGAGAATACTGGACTTGCCTTCCTCCTTCCTCATATGAGTGCCTCCTCCTGGATAGTCCCTCCTGGAACCTCACAGAGAAGAGAATTCTGCAAATTACAACTACAGTCCTGGTTTCTCTTCCATGAAGTGGGGAGACATTAGAAGGGGTGTCAAGGATGTTCAGTTGACAACAAACAGCTCCGCACACTTGTTCTATGCTCACTGAAAACAGTTATGTTAATGACACTTATGACAATAAACTTAGTGAATATTTTGTTTGTTCACTGGGTACCAATGCCCACTTTCCTGTAAAATAACAAAAACTAAATGGTAATGCACATTCGGTGTGGTACATACAATGAATGTTATGACTGACGCTGAGCTGTTTGCATTACTGTTTTGTGACTCTTAAGTGCATAGATGAGTCACATCCTTCTGTCCTACACATAACCTATTAAAAGCAACAGACCTCTGCAGACCTGGGAAAAAACAGTGCAGTCTTGCGCTCTTAGATTTCATTCCTGGCAAAGGTGCTATAAGTTAAAATGATGTAAGCTGAATCAGACTTTCCAATAGAAACCAAGCCACATTCATTACCAACAGCTTAAAGATTAACTTCTTTATAGAAAATGACCACAGATGTCACAGTTAGCTAAATGCAAATGGTACATCTGTACACAAGTCAATGTAAGGCTTTACAAAATATATAGACACTGAATAGGGCAATACAGAAGTCAACCACTGGATTATAATCGCTATTTAAAATGCTGGTATCTTTTAATGATTTTTGTTATATTTACCCGAATGAATAGCATTTGTTCAGGGACTCTTTGGGCACATTCTGAGAGTAATCTTTAAAAAGATCTGTAAGGAAACTTAGGAATGTGTGATATGTTTTGAGAAATAAACCCAGGGATGTGTGCTTGTTGGTGTCCATCTGCTTACAGTCCCCAAATGTACAAAGCAACAAATAATTGGCCACTGGGCATTTGAATTCTCAGTTTTGCTTTCTGAACTGCTGGCACATAAATACTAGCTACTTACTACCTTATACCTAAAAATTGCTTTTAAAATGCACAACTTAACCTCCATTTTCACTGAAATTTCTGACATTTTATCCCCTATTACATTGTTACAAAGTGTCAGGAGCTCTCAGTTCCTGGCCTAGAACAGAAGCTAGGTCCACTAATATATGAGTGGGTCTGGCTGATTAGGTTGATTATATAGGTTGATTTTCTTCTGAGTCCAGAAGCAATCCTTTTGCAGCCATAGTAGAATTGAATCCTCTAATAGAGAAATGTTACTTTCCGTTTTTTAAAAAAAACTCTGAGTGACTAGTTAGAATACTTGTAAGTTAAAAGCAGTTTCTTTTCCCGCATAAGTGTACTGGAATGTAGAGATCCAAATTCATAGTCTTCTCCAGAAGTCATTAGTTTGCTCTAAACCTTTCTGGGATTTCTATTTGTGAACTACCTTTTAAATAATCATAATCCAGGTGATCCATGTCAATCACTTTACTTTCACAAGACAGTTTTCATTTGTCTGCAACCTTTCCTTTCTTCCTCAGTCTCTCTCCTCTCCTCCACTTAATCTGCTGAAATCCAGGTTTTCCTTCTCTGTTACCTTCATACTGGCTCCAGACAGGAGGCATTCTTAAGTGCTCGGAGTGGGTACCAGAGCAGGGATAGTGGAGCCCAGCTGAGGCTGCCTGGGCAGGAAGGAGCACATCATCAGGAAGCAAACTCCAGGCCACGTATAAAAAGCATCACACTCAGAGAATGGCTGTGTTCCCAAAGTCACACACCAGGCAAGTTTTACCAAGTCTCTGGGAACATCCGTGTTTCCATCTGTGAAATGAGTAAGTGGGAAGAGTTAACCTTTCTTCCTTCTCTAACCTTTCTTCTTTGTCCAGCTGCATGGTGTGTATTGTTTGCTTGCTGAAAGAATCCAGTAGTTATAACTTACTAAACCACTAAAATGGAAATAGTTGCCAGAGCTTAGTGCAAATTTAGATAGAGAGAGCAAATTTAACATGTTCATTTAAATTACAATACTATATGCAAAAGTGAAGAGATTGGGTGTAATTGGATGCATCCTAGGAAGTGGAATTTCCAGAAACATGAATAATGACAGAAAGAGAGTGAACTTGGCAGTGCCTTAATGCAAGTGGCCAAGTACTGTACGGTTCTGGAAAACACTGGTCCTCGTTATGTGAGCTCTTCCCATCTGCCTTTGACTTCCTCCTGCACCACCTGCCTCCTCCCGAATGCTCTGCTCCCAAATGCCCTGTTGACCTCCTGGAATCCTCTCCAGCATGGAACCTTTCCTAAATGACTGGCTACAGATAGTGATTTGTCCTGCCCAGAGCACTAGTCAGGATCTAAACCCACAACACTTGCCCCACCCCAAGTACACTAAAAGTCACTAAACTAAGACCAAGATGTAATCTCAGTATTTGATTCAATTCTCTTGAAAGTTGCCCAGAATTTCCCATTATCAATATATGCTGTTTGATTTGGGGACCACATTTGTTATTTTGTCTGATTTGACTCTGAATTTCTGCATTTAGCAGGTAAACTTTGGATTAATTCTTGAAGCAAAAGACAGCATCAGGCTTAATAAAATTGATCCCAGCTCATATAATATTCCAAAATTATAGTTGGCAGGTGATCTCCACAGATGTCCCTGCTGTCATACTCTGTAAATGCAAGGAGGACCAAGGTCACCTGTGGATCGGTGGGTGGTGCCGCGTGCCCAGGGTTGTAGTCCAGGCTCCTCTGTTGGAGCTATTCTTCATGGTCTTCCTCACAAGAAATAAGGTGTCCACCTGTATTCATACGGGTCTTCCTTCCCAGCTTTGGCTGTGCTTTGAAGATTCTTCACAAAGGGATGAACCCAACCACCTCTTCTGTCTGAGAAGCTGAGTTTGAAACCAACTCCCTTGTAGGTAGAAAAGAGGCCAATTGGAGAGGGTCCCTATTCTGCAATTGGAGAACAGGAGCCCAGGGAGATACACGAGGACTCACTCTGGAATTACAATAACAAGACAGGAGAGTTGAAAATAACATGTGTAATAAGCCCAATCACCTAACCTGCTGGGGATGGATGGGTGGGTAGATAGATGGAGCTAGCAGGAGACCTTTGTCATTTAGGCCAACACCTTCATTTTATAGGAAACTGGAATCCAGAGACAAGTAGTGACATGCTTTCTTATGCTACTGAGAGTCTCACTGTTTGAATTCCATGTGATCTTTTCTGCTTCTGCTAGAAATACAGTTAGGTTAATTCTCAAACAACAACTTTCCTTCCAGAATCCTAGAGAGTCAAGGAACTGTAGGGCCACTATTACCTACCCCACAGTCACCAGTGCCAGTCCCACATCCAAAGTCCCAAGAAATTAAGTAAGCAAATAAACACATAAGTACATTTCAGCTAAACGTATAATCACAAGGTATATATTTTAAATTCTCAGGCTGATGAGGTCATTAAATAATCTAGAAGGAAGAAACTAAGCCAAAACAAATGCTATAAAATATGACTGGAATAACTGACTGACTATAAGAAAGATAAAAGAATCCCAGATTTCATATCCATAAAACCCAGATGAGTATCTCATTGATGTAAACAAAGTATGTGTGTGTGTGTATGTGTGTGTGTGTGTGTGTGTGTGTGTGTGTAGATAGATAGATAGATAGATAGATAGATAGATAGATAGATAGATAGACAGATCCTCTTCTATAGATGTTTTGAGTAACCACTGTAAAGAAGACATGTGACACTCAAATATCCTAGGGAAGTGGGCTATGGTTGCATTTACTGGGCAGACTGTCTGGAAAAACATTGTAGTAACTGAGGTGCTTGTGCTGTCAGGGCAAGGCTGTAAAAGTTAGACTCTCCTCCTTCATACCACTAAACATCATAACCCCTAGTACTGACAGAAGCCCCCTAAAACTGGGTGACAGACAGCAGGAGCTACTATGAAACTCCCCCCAGTGATGTCAAGACTTCTTCCTGGAAGAAGACAGTGACTGATGTGGCTGTTCATCTGAGTCATTTAATGGTGTATGTACAGAAGCTGTTTCTCTCTGTTCTGCCTCTTAGGAGGGCATGCTACCTATTGGAAACTGATTCCAGGCAGTGTGAGGAGTAAGGCCAGCTCATATAGGCACTTTAGAACCTCGATCATCTCCTAGTGATTTACAGTGCTTTGTTTCTTCCTGGGACAGAGGAGTGCTCTGTGAATCAAGCCATTCTCAGTTTGTCAGCCCGCTGTCAGTGTTTGCTGAGTCCTCAAGTCAAAGACAAATTGGAACAGTGTGGAGACTTTGGCAAAGGGCTTGTTACCCAGTGTTTGACCTCTCCATTTTGATGAAACAATTCTAGGGTGTGGCTGGCCCTAGGAATTATTCCTCTGACTCATATTCACTTTCCTTTTTTCACGCACTCAGAATGCACCACTCTGAGCACCTCATAGCCCTGAGCAGAGAGAGGCCAGAGTTGGGGCAAAACCCTATTGGGGCCCACTCCCAAGACTGAGAAGACAAACAGGGAGGCATCTCTCCCAAGCCAATTTCTTTCATCACCCAAGGTTATTTAGGGACACCATTGCGGCACACTTCATGAACCCCAAACTGGTTCTAGCTCTCAGAGGTGGGAATAGACCTACTTAAGATCTATTAACAAAGAATAGATAATTAATCCAAGCAAAGAGATAGGTAGTAGGTTTGGTATTTGCCCTTCCTGTTGGGAAGAGGAGCAAGGGGACACTGCATCTTTAGAGACTTGGGCTAACAACAGGCAAAGATCCTAGCACCGAAAAGCAGTTGGACTGTTTCTGGGCATTGTGTTCCACGCTTCATCTTTCATCATCTGATTCATCAGACATCAACTCTGTTGGCTCTTAGGGTGCAAATGATGAAGACACAACAGCAACCTTCAAGCAACCCATAATTTCGAAGGGGAGGCAGACACCTAAACAGTTTCCATATAATCAGTAGGTGTTAAGGCAGACTTATGCACAGAATGCTATTTTTCTTTTCCCAAGAACACAGGTGGTAACACACATACACATACTCTGGAACATAAGCTCAATATTGTTATATGTCTCCACTCATAATTGGAGTCCCAGGAATATTTCAGGTGGAGCAAGAGAAACTCTACCAGCACTGAGAATTGAGAGTCTGCACAAGGGCCTCCTGTGTTCTACCACTTTCTTGAAGGTGCTCCCACTCTGAACATTTCACAAGCACTAGCTCACTCAGTCTGAAACAAAAAAAGTGAGTATACAAAACCCTGTAAAATACATAGCACGCTGCCTCCTTATGGGAGGCGTCCTGTGTCTCACACACTCTGGAGAACAGAGAAGATGTGGTTGTCAGCTATCCACAGAGCTGACCTTGGCTGACCTTCTGTAACTTTGAACAAGGCTATGCCTTTCTATTCCGGGGAATTCTTTGAATAGGATAAAATGTTTGAATAGAAATAAGGTTTTATTGGAAAGTGAAGTTGGAGAGTATTAAAATGATGATGATGAGTGGCATTTATTCACTAATTTATGCATTCATTTGGTCTGTTCTTCACAATTATATTTGGATGTCTGTTGTGTGTTAATACATTGGTGCAAAAGTCACATATGTGTAGGTGATAAAAATGAATAAAATGTGCCTGACCTCAAAAAGTTGCCCTCAGTGTGAAAAACTTGAGTTAATCAATTAACAAAAATTGAAAGAGGAATCACACAAGTGTGCTAATAGAAATATGTCAGGTTTCCAGCTTTTGGTTCTGTATGTAAGAAACTTAAAAGTTGCCATTCTGCAGCAACAAGTAAAAATTTGAACAAACTAAAAAACCAACAACTCTTCTTAGATCTATACGAGAAATGAGGTCACAGGGCAAACTACTGCTCTCAAAATTGGAGAGCTAGACAGGCAGATACAAAGAGTCACAACTTACCAGAGCAGAAACCCATGAACTAACCTCTCTGAGATCCAGCACCTGGAGAGGAAACCATGCATTGCTGGAGGCTGAGTATGGACAAGTTTAGGACTTAAAAACACCAGGGAAACCCAGTAACAGAGGTCAGGGTGGGGAGCACACTTTTGTGAGTTTTACCTCCAAGAGCTTGACCAGTTTCTCATGGTGAATATTAGGGGAAAAAAATCTCCTTGTGCTCCTGGCAGAAGGAAAGAGAGGAATCATTTTGAAATATGCCAGAGCACTCTGTTCTTTTTAACAAGATATGCCCTCGGGAGAAACTATTTAACCAGAACCTAAACTGCAGCGGTTTTTATCAGAGTCGTACTGACCTTGGGGAAGGAAAATACCCAACTACAGCAAACTCTAGCCTTCCCCATGGGAGAAGGAAAATGCCCAACTCAAGCACACCCTAGTCATTCCTTTTCACCTAAGGGGAGTCCAGAGGAGACTGAGAAATATTTGTGAAGTTCACAGTCCAAAGGTGTAGGTTCCCTAAAAGACTAAGACCTAACCATAGACTATAGAATGCTTCCTCTACCCATGTACCTTACCATCACATTACTAAAGAATTATTTACAGCAGTTTCTTTAACCCAGTACATCATGTCTGGCTATCAAGAAAAAATTACAAAGCAAATGACACAGTTTGAAGAAACAGAGCTCCTGCCTCAGCTTCCTGAGTAACTGGGACTACAGGCATGTATCGCCATGCCCAACTGAGGCAGGAGGACTGCTTGAGCCCAGGAAGTCGAGGCTGCAGTCAACCATGTTCTGAAACCACTGCACTCCAGCCTGGATGACAGAGTGAAGCCCTGTATCAAAAAGAAGAAAAGAAAGAAGTTGAGGAAGAAGAAAGAAGAAGAGAGAAGAAAGAGGAGAAGAAGAAGAAGAAGAAGAAGAAGAAGAAGAAGAAGAAGAAGAAGAAGAAGAAGAAGAAGAAGAAGAAGAAGAAGAAGGAGAAGAAGAAGAAGAAGAAGAAGAAGAAAGAAGAAGGAGAAGAAGAAGAAGGAGGAGGAGGAGGAGGAGAAAGGAGGAGGAGAAGAAGAAGAGGAAGAAGAAGAAGAAAGAGAAGAAAGAGGGAAGAGGAGGAAAGGAGGAAGGAAGGAAGGAAAGAAGGAAAGAAGGAAGGAAAAAGGAAGGAGAAGGAGATAGGGGAGGATGAGGAGGAAGAGGAAGAAAGGAAAGAAGGTAGGAAGGAAGGGAGGGAGGGAGGGAGGGGAGGACAAGAAGAAGAGGAAGAAGAAAGAATAAGACGAAGAAGAAGAGGAAGAAGAAGGAGAAGGAGGAGGAGGAGAGGAAGGAAGGAAGGAAGGAAGGAAGAAAGGAAGGGAGGAAGGGGAAGGAAGAAAGTCAAGGAGAAGAAGGAGGAAGAGGTGGGGGAGGATGAGGAGGAAGAGGAAGGAAGAAAGGAAGGTAGGAAGGAAGGGAGGGAGGGGAGTAGGAGTAGGAGGAGGAGAAGAAGAAGAAGAAGAAGAAGAAGAAGAAGAAGAAGAAGAAGAAGAAGAAGAAGAAGAAGAAGAAGAAAGAAGAAAGAGGAGAAGGAGAAGATGAAGGAAAAGCAGGAAGAGAAGGAGGAGGAGGAGGAAAAGGAGGAGAGGAAGGAAGGAAGGAAGGAAGGAAGGAAGGAAGGAAGGAAGGAAGGAAAGAAGGAGAAAAGGAACAAGAGAAATATGTGAACAATAGTTACTGATAATTTTCCCAAAATTGATATCAGATACCAAACCACAGATCCATGAAGCTCATGAAACACCAAGCAGAACAAATGCAAAAAAATTATATACCTAAGCATACCATATTCAAACTACAGAAAATAATCAAAGAAAATAGAAAATTCCTGAAAGAAGCCAGAGGGAAAAAACAACTTATCTATGGGGTAACAGAGGTAAGAAGTATATTTGAATTCTCCTCAGAAGTAATGCAAGTAGGAAGAGAGTGGAGTGAAAGTTATTTAAAGTGGTGTGTGTAGGGGGGAGAGAGAGAGAGAGAGACAGAGAGAAACTCCACCAACCTAGAATTCTGTGAAGGAGAAATAAAGACTTTCTCAGACAAATTTGAGAGAATTTGTTTCCAATAGACCTGCCTTACAAAAAATGTTAAGAAGTTCTTTAACATGAAAGAAACTTATATAGATCAGAAACTCAGATTTACATAAAGAAAGGCAGAGCATCAAAGAAGGAATAGATGAAGGTAAAATAAAACCTTTTATTTTTCTTCATCAATTGATTAAACAGATAAGTTTGTTCAAAATCACAATAGCAACAAAGTATTTGATTATGCATGCTTGTGCTTATGTACACTTATATATAAGTGAAATGAATGGCAGCAAGGATGCAGGGAACAGGGGAGAGAAATTAGAATTATGATTTTGTTGTTATAAGGTACATCATCCATTAAAAACAGATTGTTAGAGTAGAAACAAAACCCAACTATATGTTGTCTATAAGATGTGCACTTTAAATAAAAAGACACATATAGATTAAAAGTAAATGGATGGAAAAAGATGTACCATGCTAATCCTAATCAAAAGGAAGTAGGAGTAGCTATTTTAATTTCAGACAGAACAGACTTCAAAGCAAGGAAAATTATCAGAGATAAGAGGAGCATTATGCAATCATAAAGGGGTCAATTCTGCAGAAGACATAACAATCCTTAACTTGCAGAGCACCAAAACAAGAGAGCTTCAAAATATGTGAGGTGAAAATTGATAGAACTACAAGAAGAAATAGGTAAATCCACTGTTATAGTTGAAGACTTCAACACCCCTCTATTAGAAATGGGCAGATCATGTAGGCATGAAATCAGTAAGGACAGAATTGAACTCAGTAGCATCATCCATCAACTGGATACAATGGAAATCTATAGATTGCTTCACTGAAAACAGCAGAAGACAAATTTTTCTGAAGCTTATATGGAACGTTCATCAAGATAGATCACCTTCTGGGCCATAAAACAGACCTTAACAAATTTAAAAACATAGAAATCATCAACTGTGTGCTCTCAGATCACAGTGGAATTAAATAAGAAATCGAAAACAGATACTTGGAAAATCCCCAAATACATAAGGATTAAATAACACACTTCTAAATAACACATAGGTCAAAGAAGAAATATCGTGAGAAATTTAAATGTATTTGCAATTTGTGTTTCAATGGAAATGAAAACACAACTTATCAAAATTCTTGAGATTCAGTGAAAGCAAATCTTACACAGAAATTTATAATACTAAATATATATATATTATAAAAGCATAAAAATCTAAAATCTAAGCATCTATCTGCATAAACTAGAAAAATAAGAGCAAATTAAATCCAAAGTAAGCAGAAGGCAAGACATAATAAATTAGAGCAGAAATCAGTGAAACTGGAAACAGGAAACCAATAGAGAAAATCAATGGAGCCAAAAGTTTATGTTTTTTAAAAGATTAATAGAATTGATAAGCCCTTAACCAGGCTAACTGAGGAAAAAGAGGACATAAATTACTAATAGTAGAAATGAAAGAGAGTAGAATATAGGAATATTGCAAATAACTATGCCCACGGACTTAATAACCTAGGTAAAATAGGCCAGTTCCTCGAAAGGCACCATCAGCCAAAACAAACATGAGAAGAAATAGACATTCTGAATAGGTCTTCTCTATTAAAAAAAATGAATCAATAATTAATACCCTTTCAAAATGGAAAGCAGAAGGCCAGATGGGTTCACCTGTCAATTCTACCAAACATTTAAGAAATTATACCAATTTTCACAATCTCTTTCAGAAGACAGAAGCAGACTTATTTATGACTTATTTTATGAGGCCAGTATCGCACTAATACAAAACCAGACAAAGACATTATAAGAAAAGAAAACTACAGGCTAAGAACATGAATATAGATGCAAAATTCCTCAAAATATATTAGCAAACTGAATTCAAGATGTATAAAAAGTATACACCATGACAAAATTGGATTTATCCCAGGTATGCAAGGCCGGTTCAACATTTAAAAATCTATCTATGTAATTCATCACAGCAATTCACTGCAGAAAAAAATCAAAAGCTCATAAAAATAGGCGCAGAAAAAATATTTGACAAAATTTAATGCCAATTCATGATTTTAAAAAACTCTCAATAAACCAGAAATAGAGAGAAATTTCTCAACTTTACAAAGAATATCCACAAAATACCTATTGCTAAGGTACATACTGGTGAGAAACTTGAGACTCTGTCAAGAGAATGAAAAGTAAGCTGTAGACTGGGCACAGTCTACTTTGTAGAGGCACTTAAGTCAGAAGACACAGAATTCCCTTAGGGGAAAAAATTCAGGCTTAAAACAAGCTCACAACCAAAACTACAAATGATATAAAGAAACAAACAGCCCTGGAGTGAGGGAGTGTATATGGGTGTTAAGAAGATGTAACAAACAGGCTTGGAACCTCCAGCACTGAAGATAATCACACAATTTGAGAAGAGTTATAATACATGGACACATAAGCTGATTAAACAGACAAATGGAAGAATAGAAGCCACAATATCAATAGAAGAAAGTTTGGAAAAGTAAAAAGCAAATTTGATTTTAAAAACTACATAGGTCAGGCGTGGTGGCTCATACCTGTAATCCCAGCACTTTGGGAAGCCAAGAAGGGTGGAATGTCTGAGGTCAGGGGTTCAAGACTAGCCTGGCCCATGTGGCAAAACCCTGTCTCTACAAAAAATAATAAAAAATATTAGTAGGGCATGGTGGTGTGTGCCTCTAGTCCCAGCTACTTGGGAGGCTGAAGCAGGAGAATCGTTTGAACCCAGGAGGCGGAGGTTGCAGTGAGCCTAGATCATACCACTACACTCCAGCCTGGGCAGCAGAGCAAGACTCCATCAAAAAAGAAAAGAAAAAGAAAAAAAAATGGCATAATACTTTTACGAATGAAATCATTGTCACTGAAAATTTAAACCTCAACAGATAGGTTAAATAGCAGATCCAACCACCTAGAAAAATAATGCATTAGTATTTTGAAAAGTTGAGCATTCACATATTCTGTCTCAGCAATTCCATTTCTTAGAACATAACCAAGATAAACCCAAGAAACATGAATAATACTATTTGTAGTAGTGCTGTTCACAATAGCAAAACCTAGAAAGAACTCAAATGCTCATTGACAGAAGAGTGGATAAATAAACTGTGATACAGTCGTGCAATTGCACAATGAAACATTGTAATACAGTCAAAACAAATGAATTACAGCTACATGTAGCAATTGGTATGAACTTTGACAACATAATTGTGAATTAAAAAAAAAACAAAAGACAATTTTCACCACTTTCAAAATGTTACAAATTTTTGTAATGTTAAAAAAAGAGCTAAAAATGTACTTTTTAGTAATACATATATTCTTAAAATATGAGCTAAATGGTTTTTTTGCAGTTAAGAAATAATAAGCACAAGGTTCAGGGAGTGGTTACCTTGGATGAAAGGAAGCATTTGGACAAGGTGGGGAGGAAGCACATGGGTAGATGTGTTATTGTTAGCACTCTTGTCCCTAATTTTTCTATGCTATTTGTGAATGGATACATACATGAACACATAAAAGAGGGTCATGCATGAACAGATGGCAAAAGTATATAATGAATCAAAGATTAACTTCAGTCTAATTTTGCATACCTGAGATTTTTAAATACCTGTAGCCAACCAGATACAGCTAAAGATGCTACCAGTGAACTACAGGATAATTTAATTTGAAATTTCACATACAGAGATAAAGAGATTAGATAGAGATAAAGAGAGAAATAAAAAGATGGGAAGACATAAAAGCAGTCGATATATGGAGAATAGAATGAACAAGAGCAACACTGAACTAGGGCCTACCTAACGCACTGGAGAGGCATACCAGAACATAAAACAGAGGGAAAGAAATATTTGAGGAGATTATGGCTGAGAATTTTCCAGAATTGAAAAAAGAATTGATTCATGATAAAAGACTATAAGAATAGAAGTAAGGATCAGGCAAGATGATCAATGAGATGCAGCCAGGTGGAACAGCTGCCACCAAGGGACAAAGATGATTGGCACACTCCAAACAGATTTTCAGAAGAAAGGCACTGAGAGCAGTCAGAGGGAAGATACAGAAGCTGAGCTGAAGGGGGAGGAAGCTGGGAACTCTGCATGGGGCTACCATACACTGGGACTCATTCCTGGCCCCCAACAACTTCAGGGGAACAAGTGAGTTGAACTGACAAGGAGCAACCCACTCTCACCACAGCCCTCTGAAATCCTAACAGGAGGAGACCCCATCGATCATCACAAACACTTGAGTTGGCAGGGAGAGCTGCCTAGAGAAGTGGAACGGGATGCCCAGAGAGTTTGGTGCAGGAGCATCTGTAGTGGAGCATGGCCAGGATGGCCATCCTCTTAGGCTCAACTTGCTCCCATAGGAGACTTTAGCCCTAAGGAAACTGTTGAACCTGAACTCTGCAGGGAAGTCTTGCCCATCAGATGGGGCCAGTCTGACCTAATCACCCCTTGGTCTGCTGGTCTTTCCCAGGGCCCCAGCCTGGCAGCAGCTGCTTGTAGGTCAGCCTTGGGTTCCCTGGGGGTTTCATCATAGCTTCCGTGCTAATGGACCATGCCTGACCAGTGGATAGCTCCAGTGTGGTGGCCCCCATGGCCATACAGCAACCTACCTGCTCCCTCTCCACATTGCAGCTTCCCCCTGGCTCACTGCAACCCCTCACATTGCTTTGCAGGCATGTGTATGCATGAGCAAATTTTGCTTTCCTTTCCCTACCAGCACACATGTTTCCATGCATCCTACCCTGCAACTGCTGCTGCAAGGGTTCAGTCTGTCCCCCAACCCTGCCAACCACCATTGCAGTCTGGGATCTTTGACAGGCACAGAACCAGCCAACCTTGCCCCCACCAGTGCACTATCATTGGGCCAACACTGCCTCAGGAGATAAAATAGGCATGGAAAACAGCAGACCCTCTCTTGCCCTGAGCAACCACCTCTGCATGTGAGGCACATGTAATGCACAAAACCTGCACCTGCCATTGCCCTCCTTCTATCCCAACACCACTACCAGTGTGACTCCACAAGCAGACACCACCAAAGTCCCCCAGAACACTTCCCAGCAGAAACCCTACAAGCCAGAAGAAACCAGGAGCCAATATTCAACATTCTTAAAGAAAAAAAAAATTGAACCCAGAATTTTGTATCCAGTCAAACTAGGCTTCATAAGTGAAGGAGAAATCCTTTTCAGACAAGGAAATGCTAAAGGAATTTATTATTACTAGACCTGCCTTACGATACCTTCTGAAGAAAGTACGAGATATGGAAAGGAAAGACCATTACCAGCCACTAGAAAAACATACTTTACACAGAGCAGTGACACTATAAAGCAACCACATAAACACACCAACATAATAACCAGCTAACATCATGATAAGAGGATCAAATACACACATATCAATACCAACTTTGAATGTAAATGGGCTAAGTGACCCAATTAAAAGGTACAGAGTGACAAGCTGGATAAAGAACCAGGACCCATTGTTATGCTGTCTTCAAGAGACCCATCTCACATGCAATGACACTCATAGATTCAAAATAAAGAGATGGAGGAAAATCTACCAAGCAAATGGAAAACAGAAAAAAGCGAAAGTTGCAATCCTAATTTCAGAAAAACAGACTTTAAACCAACAAAGATCAGGAAAGACAAAGAAGGGCATTACCTAATGTTAAAGGGTTCAATTCAAAAAGAGCTAACTATCCAAATCATATATGCACCCAACACAGTAGCACATAGATTCATAAAGCAAGTTCCTGGAGACCTTTGAACAGACTTAGACCACCAAACAATAATACTTTAACTTTAGACTTTAGACACAATAAGACTTTAACACCCCACTGACAGTATTACACAGATCATCCAGACAGAAAATTAGCAAAGATATTCAAGACCTCAATTCAGCACTGAATCAGTTGAACCTGATAGACATCTACAGAACTCTTCACACCAAAACAGAATATATGTTCTTCTCATCACCACATGGCACATATTCTAAAATCCATCACATGATCACACATAAAAGGCTCCTTAGCAAATGGAAAAAAAAAAAACTGAAATAGTAACAACCAATGTCTTGGACCATGGCACAATCCAATTTGAAATCAAGACTAAGAAAATCACTCAAAACCATACAATTACATGGAAATTGAATAACCTGCTCCTGATTGACTTTTGGGTAAATAATGAAATTAAGGCAGAAATCAAAAATTTCTTCAAAACTAATAAGGACAAAGATACAACACACCAGAACCTCTGGGACATAGCTAAGGCAATGTTAAGAGGGAAACTATAGCACTAGATGCTCACATCAAAAAGCTAAAAACAGCCCAAGTTAAAAACCTAAATCACAACTAAAATAACTAAAGAACAAAGAGAAAGCCAACCCCAAAGCTAGCAAAGGACAACAAATAACTGAAATCAGAGCTGAACTGAAGGAGACTGAGACATGAAAAAACCATTGAAAATATCAACAAATCCAGGAGTTGGTTTTTGAAAAAAATTAATACAATAGATAGACTTTTAGCTAGACAAATAAAGGAGAAAAGAGAGAAGACACAAACACAATTACGAATGACATAGGGATATTACCACTGACCCCACAGAAATACAAATAACCATCAGATAATACTCTTAACCTCTCTATGCACACAAACTAGAAATCTAGAAGAAATGGATAAATTCCTGGACATATACATCCTCCCAAGACTGAGCCAGGAAGAAACTGAATCCCTGAGCTAACCAATAATGAGCTTTGAAATTGAATCAGTAATAAAAAGCCTACCAATCAAAAAAAGCCCAGGAACAGACAAAGTCACAGCAGTAACAGCAGAATTCTGCCAGATGTACAAATAACTGGTACCATTCCTGCTGAAACTATTCCCAAAAAGTGTGGGAAAAGGGCTCCTCTCTAACTCATTCTACAAGGCCATCATCCTGATACCCAAACCTGGAAGAGATACAACAACAACAACAAAAAATCTTCTGACCAATATCCCTGATGAATATCAATGCAAAAATCTTCAACAAAATACTGGCAACCCAAATCCAATAGCACATCAAAAAGCTTATTCACCACAATGAACTAGGCCTTATCCCTGGGATGCAAAGTTGGTCTAATATATACATATCAATAAACATGATTTATCACATAAACAGAACTAAAGACAAAAACTGTATGATTATCTCAATGGATACAAAAAAGGCTTTCAGTAAAATTCAACACCCTTCATGTTAAAAACTCTCAATAAACTAGGTATTGATGGAACACACCTCAAAATCATAAGAGCCATCTATCACAAACCCACAGACAACATCCTACTGTATGGGCAAAAGCTGGAAGCATTCCCCTTGAAAACCAGTATAAGACAAAGATGCCCTCTGTCATCACTCCTATTCAACATATTATTGGAAGTCCTGGCCAGAACAATCAGGAAAGAGAAAAAAATAAAGGCATCCAAATAGAAAGAGAGGAAGTCAAACTATCCCTATTTGCAGATGGCATGACCTGTATCTAGAAAATCCCATAGTCTCAGCCCAAAAGCTCCTTAAGCTGACTCAGGATACAAAATCAATGTACAAAAATCACCAGCATTGCTATTCACCAACAACAGTCAAGCCAAGAGCCAAATCAGGAACACAATCACATTCACAAATGCCACAGAAAGAATAAAATACAGCCAAGATGGTCAAATAGAAACAGCTCAGATATGCAGCTCCCAGAGAGATGGATGCAAAGGCAAGTGAATTTTGCATTTCTAACTGAGGTACAAAGTTCCTCTCATTGGGACTGACTAGGTGGTTGGCACAACCCAGAGAGAGCAAAGAAAAGCAGGATAGTGCGTCACGTCACCCGAGAGCTGCACAGGGCAAAGGGATCTCCCTCCCCCGGCCAAGAGAAGTGGTGAGGGACTTTGCTGCCCGCCAGGGGTGCCACACTTTTCCTACAGATTTTTGGAATCCATGAATCAGAAGATTCCTTCATGAGCCTACAACATCAGGGCCTTGGGTCTCAAGCACAAAACTAGACAGACCAATGACAGATGATACCGTCAGTGGCTGTTCAGGCAGGCACTGAGCTGCAGGAGTTTTTACATACTCCAGTGGTGCCTGGAACTCCAATGAGGCAGGAGAACTGTCCATCCCATGGAAAGGGGGCTGAAGATAGGGAGCCAAATGGTCTCACTCATTGGGTCCCACTCCAACAGAAACCCTCAAGCTAAGACCCACTGGCTTGAAATCCCCACTGCCAGTAAGCCATCTGGAGCCTGCCTAAGATGACCAAGTTCTCAGGGGGAGGAGCAACCACCATTACTTTGGCTCTAGTTGGTAGTTTCCTCCTCCCAGTGTTGAGGATACTGGGAGGTTTGAACTGGGCAGTATTCCCCACAGTGCAGCGAAGCAAATGTGGCAGATCATGGCCAGATCGCTTCCTTAGGTGGGAGCTGGATCCATCCCTCCTCACTAGACAAGGCCTCCCTGTAGGAATTTCAGCAGCTCCCATCAGGGGCTTACAGACAGAACTCTCATGTACCTGGGACAGAGCACCTGGGGGAAGGGGCAGCAAAAGTCTCAGGTTCAGGGGACTTTATCTTTCTGGCTTGCTGGCTCTGAAGAGACCAGCTGATCCAGATAAGGGGGATTCCCCCAGCACAGAACACTAGCTCCACTAAGGGGGAGTCAGACGTCCTTCTTAAGTGGTTCCCTGATCCCATGTCTCCTAACTAGGTGAGACTTCCCAGCGGAGGTCACCAGATACCTCATACAGGAGATTTCAGGCTGGCATCAGGTTGGTGACCCTCTGGGACGAAGCTTCCAGAGGAAGGAGCAGGCAGCAATATTTGCTGTTCTGCAATCTCCACTGGTGATACTCAGGCACGGTCTGAAGTAGACCTCCAGCAAACTGCAGCAGACCTGAAGAAGAGGGGCCTGACTGTTAGAAGAAAAACAAACAAACAGAAAGCAACAACAACAACATCAACAAAAAAGTCCCTACAAAAACCTTATCCAAAGGTCAATAGCCTCATAGATTAAAGGTACATAAATCCATGAAGTTTATAAAAAACCAATGCAAAAACACTGAAAATATCGAAAGCCAGAATGCATCTTCTCTTCCAAATGACCACAGCACTTCTCCAGCAAGGGCACAGAATGGAGTGGAAGCTGAGATGGATGAACTGACAGAAGTAAGCTTCAGAAAGTGGGTAATAACTAATTTCACTGAACTAAAGGAGCATGTTCCGACCCAATGCAAAGATGCTAAGAACTATGAAAAAAGATTACAGGAGCTGTTAACTAGAATAACCAGTTTAGAGAGGAACATAAATGACATGATGGACAGAAATCAAGAAGGCCTTTGAAATCAATGAGAAATCTCTGGGACACAGTTAAAGCAGTGTTAAGAGGGAAATTATAGCACTAAGTGCCCACATCAAAAAGCTAGAAAGATCTCATATCAACATCCTAATACCACAGGTGAAAGAACTAGTGAACCAAGAGCAAACAAACCCCAGAGTTAATAGAAGACAATAAAAAAACAAGCTCAGAGAAGAACTGAAGGAGACAGAAATATGAAAAGCCCTTCAAAAAAAATCAATGAATCCAGGAGCTGTTTTTTTGAAAAAAAAAAATCAACAAAATACATAGACCACTAGCAAGACTAACAAAGAAAAGAGAAGATTTAAATAAGCACAATAAGAAATAATACAGGGGATATCACCACTGATCCCAAACAAAGACAAACAACCATTAGAGAATACTATAAATATCTCTATGCAAATAAACTGGAAAATCTAGAAGAAATTGATAAATTCCTAGACATATACAACCTCCCAAGACTGAACCAGGAAGAAGTTGAATCCCTGAATAGAACAATAGCAAGTTCTAAAATTGAGGCAGTAATAAATATCCTACCAATCAAAAAAGTTCAAGTCCAGATGGATTTACAGCTGAATTCTACCAGAGGTAAAAGAAAGACAAAAAAGACATATAGGTCAATGGGACAGAATAGAGAACTCAGAAATAAGGCCACATAACTACAATTATCTGATCTTTGACAAACGACAAAAACAAGCAATGAAGAAAGGATTCCCTATTCAATAAGTGGTGCTGGGAGAACTGGCTAGCTATGTTGCAGAAAATTGAAACTGTATCCCTTCCTTAGACCTTATACAAAAATTAACTCAAACTGGATTAAAGACTTAAATGTAAAGTCCAAAACTATAATAATCCTAGAAGAAAACCTAGGCAATACCATTCAGGACATAGGCACGAGCAAAAATTTCATGTTGAAAACATCAAAAGCAATTTCAACAGAAGAAAAAGTTGACAAATGGGATCTAATTAAACTGAAGAGGTTCTGCATAGCAAAAGGAACTATCAACAGAGTGAACAGACAACCTACAGAATGGGAGAAAATTGTTGCAATCTACCCAAAGGTCTAATATCCAGAATCTACAAGGAACTTAAGGAAATTTACAAGAAAAAAACAAAGAATCCCATTAAAAAGTGGGCAAAGGATATGAACAGACACTTCTCAAAAAAAGACATAATGTGGCCACAAATATATGGAAAAAAGCTCAACATCACTGATCATTAGAGAAATGCAAATCAAAACCACAATGAGATACCATCTCATGCCAGTCAGAATAATTAAAACGTCAAGAAACAACTGATGCTGGCGAGGTTGCAGAGAAGTAGGGATGCTTTTACACTGTTGGTGGGGATGTAAATTAGTTCAACCATTGTGGAAGACAGTGTACTGATTCCCCAAAGATTTAGAACCGGAAATACCATTTGACCCAGCAATCCTATTACTGGGTATATACCCAAAGGAATATAAATCATTCTGTTATAAAGATACATGCATGCGTGTGTTCACTGCAGCACTATTCACAATAGCAAAGGCATGGAATTAACCCAAATGCCCATCAGTGATAGACTGGATAAAGGAAATGTGCTACATATACACCATAGAATACTGTGCAGCCATAAAAAGGAATGAGATCATGTCTTTTTCAGGCACATGGATGAAGCTAGAAGTCATTATCTTCAGCAAACTAACACAGGAACAGAAAACCAAATACCACATGTTCTCACTTATAAGTGGGAGCTGAGCAATAAGATTACATGGACGCAGGGAGGAGAACAAGAGTCACTGGGGCCTGCTGGGGGAGGATGGTGAAGGAGAACATTAGGGAAAAGAGCTAATGCATGCTGGGCTTAATCTAGGTGATGGGGTGATAGGTGCTGCAAACCACCATGGCACACGTTTACCTATGTAACAAACCTGCACATCCTGCACATGTACTCCATAACTTAAAAAAAAATTTAAAAAACACCTAGGAACACAGCTAAACAAAGAGGTGGAAGTGCTCTATAAGCAGAACTGCAAAACACTGCTCAAAGAAATCAGAGATGACACACACAAATGGAAAAACATTCCATGCTCATAGATAGGAAGATTCAATATCATTAAAATGGCCATACTGCCCAAAGCAATTTATAGATTCAATGTTATTCCTATTAAATTACCATTGACATTCTTCAAGAATTAGAAAAACTATTTAAAAATTCATATGGAACCAAAAAAGAGCCCGAATAGCCAAAGTAATCCTAAGTAAAAAGAGCAAAGCTGGAGACATCATGCTGCCCAACTTCAAACTACACTACAGGGTTACCATAACTGAAACAGCATGGTATTGGTACCAAAACAGACACATAGACCAAAAGAACAGAATAGAGAAACTGGAAATAAGACCTCACACCTACAATTATCTGATCTTTGATAAACCTAAAAAACAAGCAATGGGGTAACAATTTTCTGCTCAATAAGTGATGCTGGGATAACTGGCTAGCCATATGCAGAAGATTGAAACTGGAATGCTTCCTTACACCTCAAGGTGGATTAAAGACTTAAATGTAAGACCCAAAACTATAAAACCCTGGAAGAAAACCTAGGTAATATCATTCTGGAAATAGAAATCGGCAAAAATATGTTGAAGATGTCAAAAGCAATTTCATGAAAAGCAAAAATTGACAAATGGAATCTAATTAAACTAAATAGCTTCTGGACAGCAAAAGAAACTATCGACAGAGAGAACAGACAACCTACAGAATGGGAGAAAATGTTTGCAAACTAGGCATCTGACTGAGGTCTAATATCCAGGATCTATAAGGAACTTAAACAGATTTACCAAAAAAAAAAAAAAAAAAAAACTACCATTAAAAAGTGGGCAAAGGACATGAGCAGACACTTTTCAAAAGAAGATATACATGTAGCCAACAATCATATGAAAAATGTCACAACATAACTATCATTAGAGAAATGCAAATCAAAACCACAATGAGATACCATCTCACACCAGTCAGAATGGCTACCATTTAAAAGTGAAAAATAACAGATGCTGGCAAGGTTGTGGAGAAACAGGAAAGCTTATACACTGTTGGTGGGAGTGTAAATTAGTTCAACCATTGTGGAAGACAATGTGGCAATTCCTCAAAGACCTAAAGACAGAAATACTATTTGACCCTGCAATCCTGTTACTGAGTACATACCCTACGGAATATAAATCCTCCTATCATAAAGACACATGTACACATATGTTCATTGTGGCACTATTCACAACAGCAAAGATGGAATCAACCTAAATGCCCATCAACTGTAGACTGGATAAAGAAAATGTGGTACATATATACCATGGAATACTACGCAACCATTAAAAAACAAAAAACAAGATCTTGTCCTTTCCAAGGATGTGTATGGAGCTGGAGGCCATTATCCTTAGCAAACTGTGCAGGAACAGATGACCGGATAACACATGTTCTCACTTATAAGTGGGAGCTGAACACTGAGAACGCACGGACACATAGAGGGGAGTGACACACACTGGGGCCTATTGGAGGATGGAGAGTGGGCAGAGGGAGAGGGTCAGGAAAAATAACTAATGGGTACTAGGCACAATATCTGGGTGATGAAAAAATCTGCACAACAAAGCCCCATGACACACCTTTACCTATGTAACGAACCTGCACATGTACACCGAATTTAAAATAAAAGTTAAAAATGAGAGAGAGAGAGAGAGAGGAGTCTGCACCAGAGGCCAAGCTAACCAAATCATAAAATTTAAGACCTAAATGCAATTACCTAGCTCTAGTTCAACCTCTTTAGTTTACAGGTAAAGAAAATGAGGTCCAGAGGACAAATAAGTATTTATTATTTAATAAAAAGTATTTCTTATAATATTATTATAATATTTATTTAATAAGTATTATCCTTTTCATATATTTTTGGATTTCATGTGACAATATGTGTTAAGGGTTTCAGGGTTTATATTCATGAGGAATATCACTCTCATTTTCCTGTAATGTCTTTGTCTAGTTTTGGTCCGGGGATTCTAGTCTCATAAAATGAGTTGGAAACTGTTCCCTCTTTTTCCATTTTCTGAAAAAATTATGCTAAATTTGTATTATTTTCCCTTTAATCGTTTGTTAGAATTCATACGTGAAGTTAGTTGGGCCTGGAGCTTTTTATGGGAAGTTTCGAATTACAATTTTAATTTACTTAACGACCATTCAGATTTTCTGTTTCTTTTGTCAATTTGGCAATATGGTGTTTTTTAAGGAATTCATCCATTTCCTGTAGGTAACCAAGTTTATTTTGATAAAGTATTTTTAATATATCTTATCCTTTTACTAGCTCTAAGATCTTTCTTTCACAATATTGGCCATTTGTGTCTTTTCCTTATCAGTCTAGCAAGAAGCTTATTAATATTAATCTTTTCAAAGAAATTGCTTTCAATTTCATTGATTGTTATTTGTTTCTATTTCTTTAGTTTTCTTTTTCTTTTTCTTCTTTTCTTTTCTTTTCTTTTTTTTTTTTTTTGACGTTCTGGGGTACAATTGCAGGTTTGTTACATAGGTAAAGGCATGTCATGGGGATTTGTTATACAGATTATTTCATCCCCCAAGTATTAAGCCTAGTTACCCATTAGTTATTTTTCCCTACCCTCTCCCTCCTCCCACCCTCCATCCTCCAATAGGCCCCAGTTTGTGTTGCTCCCTTCTATGTGTCCATGTGTTCTCATCATTTAACTCCCACTTGTAACTGAGAACATGCAGTATTTGGTCATCTGTTCCCACATTAGTTTGCTAAGAATAATGGCCTACAGTTCTATACACATCCCTGCAAAGGACATGGTTTTGTTCTTTTTCATGACTGCATAGAATTCCATGGTGTATCTATACCACATTTTCGTCACCCAGTCTACAGTTGATGGCCATTTAGGTTGATTCCATGTCTTTGCTATTGTGAATAATACTGCAATATTTCATTAATTTTCACATTTTATTATTTCCTTTCTTCTACTCACCTTTGGTTTACACCTTTTTCCCTTTAGCAAGCATTTAAAGCTAGTATTTTGGAAGCACTGCTTCAGGGACATCACAAAAACTTTCATATGCTATGTTTTTATTTTTATCTTTATTTAGTTAAAAAATGTTTCTAGTTTCCCTTGTGATTTTTTTGACTTACAGGTTATTTAGAAGTATGTTATTTAATTTTTAAATATTTGGGAAATTTTCCAAATATATTTTTAACATTGAATTATAATTGTAATTATACAGAAAATCAGAGAACACAACTTTAGTTCTTTTAAATGTATTTAGAATTGTTGCTGGGTGTGGTGGCTCATGCCTGTAATCCCAACACTTTGGGAGGCCGAGGTGGGTGGATCACATGAGTTCAGGTGTTTGAGACCAGCCTGGCCAACATGGTGAAACCCCATCTCTGCTAAAAATACAAAAATTAGCCACGTGTGGTGGTGCACACCTGTAATGCTAGCTACTTGGAAGGCTGAGGCATGAGAATTGCTTGAACCCAGGAGGTGGAGGTTGCAGTGAGCCAAGATAGCACCACTGCACTCCAGCCTGGGTGACAGAGCTGGAGAGACTGTCTCAAAACAAAAAGAAAAGAAAGAATTGTTTTATTGTTCAGCAATACGATTTATCTTAATGAATATTCCTCATATGCTTGAAAAGAATGTGTATTCTGCCATTGTTAGATATATTGTTTGAAAAATGTCTATCAGGTTAAATTAACTGATAATATTTTCAAGCCTTCTATATGTTTAGTGACTTTCTATTTACTTGTACTATCAATTACTGAGAGAAGAGTTTTACAACCTCCAACCATAATTGTGGATTTATTTATTCCTCTTTTCAGCCTCTTGGATTTTGCTTAAAGCTTTTTGAAACTCTGTCATTAGGTGCAGACACTTAGAATTATGTCTTGTTGTATTAACTTACCCCATTTAGTATTATAAGACATTTTTCTTTTTCCCTGGTAATATTTCTGTTCTGAAATCTACCTTTCCTGTTATTAAGATAGCCACCCTAGCACTCTTATGATTAGTGTTTGCATGGTATATATCTTTCCATCTTTTGACTTTTAACTTCTTTTTCGTTATACTTGAAGCACATTATTTGTAGGTAACATATAGCTGAGTCTTGAAATTTTAACAAATCTTACAACCTGTGTTTTATTTGGACAGTTCAGACCTTTGGTCCATGGGGCCACAGGGAAGGAAGGGTGCAAGTGTCTGTTGATTCTGCACTGGCTCATCTTCCCCAGTCTGCACATGAACATCTCTAGCACTTGCTTTTGATCCTGAGGCTTTCTCAACTCGTATAATATCCAGGTGCATAATCCAATCTGCCCTAATGACCGATTTTTCTTTTCCTGGATACACTGGGCCTTAGAGGCCCTGGGAAGCATTAGCTATGGATTGCCAGCTGAGCACATTCTTGTATCTATCTGGTGCAGAGAAAGAGACAACAGCCTGGGATTCTCAAGGCTAAGAGAGGTTCCGCTTCTGGCCAGCTGTGGGCCCCCCGGCAAGTTTTTGACGTTCTAGTTGTCACTGTCCTCAACAGTAAAATGAGGAGGTTGCACCAAAGAACCCATAAAGCCCCTCCCACCTCTAATCTCCTATGGGACTGTCCATTCTTCTTAAGTATCACTATAGACACACAGCAGGGAACATAAACTAGACAAATTCCCAGCAACAGCCAAGAAAAGTACTACAGACCCTCCAGAGTGGGAGTATAAACTGGACTTCATCTGCCCCATTGCAACCTAGGTTTCCATTTCCTTATGATTTGGCTCAATAGCATCTGTGACAAGGTAGCTTGAAGTTGACACCAGTGCATCTCTAAAGATTGGATGGGTTGGGCTCAGAATCCCATACATCCCGTTTTTTTTTTTTCTCACCCTGTACTACTTACTCAACTAGAATTATGCATGCCCTTGTTGAAAACAGCCCTAGCAAAGTAAATCTAGGCTCCTTAGGCCAGGACTAAGGCCCCTTGAAGAAGTCAAATTACCTAAGAAACTCTGGAGATGCGCTCTCCAATATGCAAGCCACTAGTTCATGTCTACTGAACTCCTGAATTGTGGCTAGTATTAATGGAGATGTGCTGTAAGCATGAAATGCACACCAGATTTATAAGACTTCAATGAAAAAATATATTAAAACCTCATTAATAGTAAGAGATTATTTTATATTGATTATATAGTATAATCAATATCAAATATATATTGATAATATAGTATAATCGATATCAAATATATATTGATAATATAGTATAATCAATATCAAATATATAGATATATAGTATAATCAATAGAAAATATATAGATATATAGTATAATATAGATTATACTATGTATTATATATGTAATATATAATATATTATCATTTCAATATAAAAATAATCTCTTACTATTAATGAGGTTTTAATATATTATATTTAGTATATGTACTTAATATGGATTATATATAATATATTATATAATATATACAATATGTGAACATATATAACATTATATAATATTAATATATAATATGTATTATATAATATTACAATATATAATAATATTATATAATTTATATTATAGTTATATATATAATAATATATAATATATCATATTATATGCAATATATTATATATTAATATTATAATATAAAATATATATTATGAAATATGTTTTGTAATATATTTTAATGCTATATTTTATTTAACCCTATATATTATATATTGTATTATATTATATATAGTATGTTATACTTTATATTGTATATTATAAAAATATTATTATATAATATAATGTATATATTATACATATTGTGTTATATGTTATAATACATAATGTATTATATAATTATATAAATATCATTATATATTATATATTATTATATATCGTATATTATACTATATATTATATATAGTATATAATATATAATGTATACAATATATTACATATTATATTATATAATATTATATATAACATAATTATATGTTATATACTATATATTTATATAATAATATTGGGTTTTATATATAAATTATATATATTTATATATTATTATACATATTATAAATATTATTATATATTCTAATATATACAATAAAATACATAATGTATACAATAAAATATATAATATATAATATATTATATATGTTATATATTACAATATATTATAAAACATAATATATAATATAATATAATATTGGTTTAAATAAAATATAGCATTAAATTTCACTAAATTCATTTCTTCTGTTTGTACCTTTTAATGAATCTACTAGAAATTTTAAGTTTATGAATATGGCACCGTTTATCTCTATTGGACAGCACTGCTATTTAGAGTATCAAAATTTGGTATCTTTTGTGGTAATAATATATCACTTATCAAGGAGAAATACCCTAGAATTGGACGCTCGTCATCCATTATGTAACTTCAGCTAGCCTCTTGGTTTGTCCTCCTGTCTCTCATAGAATTGATAAAGCAATCTATCAGGACAAAATGAATAAATATTGTCTTGTTTTTCTTTTTCATTTTTGCAAATCACTGGAGGTCTTTGGGGAAAAAGTTGGTAGCAGAACACTAGGTGTGTTATGAAAGCGTGAGCCTGTGGGCAAGTTTGGATTTTCTTGTTATCCAGAACAGGAAATTTTGGCCAGGAATCAGTTACTCACCTAGAAAATGAATTGTTAATGCTCCTGTGTACTTCTACACCTTCCACGACTGCACTTTGCTGAAATTACACATACACACACACACTCACACACACACACACACATTTGATTGTTACATATCAATGTTAGGCAGTTTTTCTTTATCATTGGTATCATCACTTGTATTTTTTCTCCTTCACTTCTGTCTCTTGCAAACTTTATGAACCCGATACTTGCTTCCCTAACACAGCAACTGCTTTAGAAATAAAACAAATTACAGAGAAGGAATAAAATAAATTACAGACAAGGAATTAGTAAACTAGATTTGGTTCTTGAAGTGTATAAGAGTTGAGTGTACGGAGGATGGGAAGGTGAGGGAGTTTGCTATGGTTTGGATGTGGTTTGTCACCACAAAAATTCATGTTGATGTTTAAACAACAGTGTGGCTGTATTGGGAGTGGGGCCTAGTGGGAGGTGTTGGATCATGGGGACAGATCTCTCATGGACAGATTAATGCCGCCTCTTAGGAGTGAGTTTCACTCTTACAGGACTTGATTAGTTACCATGACAACAAGTTTTTCCTTCTCATGTTTCGTCTCTTTGGACATTCCCACTGCCCCATCCATTTTCTGCCATGAGTTGGAGAAGCACAAGACCCTCACGAGATGAGCTACTCAATCTTGGACTTCCTGGCCTCCAGAATTGTGAGCCAAATACATTATTTTTTCTTTGTAAATTACACAGTCTCAGGACTTCTGATATAGCAACATAAAACAGACTAAGACAGGGTTCTCTAGGGTATGAAAGTATGAAGAGAAATTTGTGATTTTCTGGTAAAGAAGCATTTTGGGCAAGAATAACATATGTGTCCAGAAAGAACTCTTGGAATGAGAAGTGTTGGCTGTCTTTCCTTTTTTCAGGAGCACTGTCTTTGGGGACATATTTGACTCCCAGTAGAAGAAAATGGCACTAATGCATAGTTAGACGACACCATCTTCTGCTCCTTCATGCCCCCTTAAGATATTGTTCACCCTTCCATTGCAAACATCCAGAACAAGGCAGGCATGGACTTCCTAAGTCTGGGAGGAGAGAAAAAGGTACTGGTTGCTACCGAATACCACTGAATATCTCAGAGCTGGGAGAATTTCCACTGAGTCTATGTCTGGAGACAGAAATGACTGCTCCCTGGTGGGAAGCTAATCTTAGCACAGGTTCTCACCATATTTCTGGGGGACTACTGCAAGAGCCCACATCTTGTCTCTCTACCTTCAGGTTAGCCCAATCTGAATCATCCTTCACAGTGCACTCAGAGGGATCTTCTAAAATGTGAATCTGATGACAACCTGCTTGAAACTCTTCAAATAACCTATACATTTTAGGATAAGATTTTAAATCCTTAACATGTCAAACAATGCCTTCCATGTGTGATTTTTTGCTATTTCTCTAGCATCATTTTTCACCCTAGACTTGCTGCCCCCAATGAGACATGGGGGCACTTACTGACATTAATTCCCACAATTTGTTAAGTTCAGTCTTACAGACATTTATTATGTGTCAGGCATTGTTATGAGATTACCAAGATGAAGAAGACAAAGTCACTGACCTCAAGAAACTTATAACATCTGGAGTGTTCTTTCCTACTCCATTTTCTGGATGAACAAACTGGCCAACCTTGAAGGCTCAGCCTAAGTGTTGCAGCAGGCTTAAAGTCCTTTCTGGCCTTGCCAAGACAGAACTGTACCTGTGCCTATTTCTATAATATCTAGAACAGTGCTGCAAGAAGCCACCATGAGATAAAAAGCCTGTTCCAGAATTTAAACCAATGCACTGCTTCTTTCATAAAGAAAGACTTGGTTCAGAAAATAATGTCAGCTAGACTAAACAATGTGCTTAATGGTGCCTGCTTGTAACAAATATTTTCAGACCAATAGTTGGCCTCTGGACAGCTGAAGGAGAGAATAAAGAGAATTGTAAGGTATAGAATTTTCAATATATAGTTGCTGAGAATTGAGAAATTTAACAATGCAAAATAAATATATAGCTAGTAAGCCAACAAAGAAAATAAAATGGGGGCATAAAAAAATAATACATATAGGCCAGAAAAGAAAAGAAGAAGGAAACAAAGAACAGATGGATAAATAGAAAACAGATAGCAATGTAACAGACTTAAACTGAAACAGATCTATAAATATATTAAATGTAAGTTATTGAAACAATCCAATTAGAAGACAGATATTGTCAGATTATATGAAAAGGGAAGATTCAACTAAATGCTGCCTACAGGAAAACCTTTTTTATTTTTTAAATTTTAGATTCAAGTGGTACGTGTCCAGGTTTGTTACATGGATATATTGCATGATGCTAAGGTTTGGGCTTTCAATTGAACCCATTACCCAGATAGTGAACTTGGAGCCGAATAGATTATTTTTTAATCCTAGCTCCCCTTCCTCCGTCCTCGTTTTGGACTGTACGCTGTCCATTGTTCCCACCTTTATGTTCATGTGTACCCAGTGAGAAAACCTACTTTAAGCTTAAAGACATAAATAAGTCAAATTAAATAATAACAAAACATATACCATATACCATACCAACATAGATCAAAATAAGGCTGAAGTAACTATATTAATATCAGACAAAATAGATTTTCCAAAGCTATATGTGTGTGTGTGTATGTGTGGGTGTATATATATACATACACATATATACACACATATATATACACACACACATACACACACACCAGGGATAATAAGGGATCACTTCAAGTGATAAAGTGGTTAATTCATAAATATAAGGTAAAATCCAAAATGTTTATTCCCCTAATAACAGAACTTCAACATACATGAAGAAAATAACTGATTGAATTGCAATAGAAATAAACAAATCTACAATTATACTTCAACATTTCAACACTCCTCTTTCAAAAATTGATATAACAAGTAGATAGAAAGTCAGTAAGAGTACATTCAGTTTGGACAATGCTATCAACTAATCTGATCTAAATCACATTTACAGAATATAGCTTCCAACAACAGCAAAACACACATTTCTTTCAAAAACATTTACAATGCTATACCATATTATTAGCCATCAGTACCTTTAAAAGGATTCAAGTCATAAAAAGTATATTTTATGGCCACAATGAAATTAAATTAGAATTAATAACAGAAAGTTCTATGGAAAAATCCCCTAAATATTTGGGATTTGACTAATGGATTTCGAATAGCCCATGGATTAAAATAGATCAAATGGGAAGGTAGAAAGTATTTTGAATAAAATGAAAATGAAAAAACAACATATCTAAAGAATAAGATGCAGCCAAAACACTACTTACAGGGAAATGTATTAGAAAAAGAAAGGTTGCTAATCAATGATCTCAGTTGCTACTTTAAGAAACAAAAAATAAGAGCAAAGGAAACCCAAAGTAACCAAAATAAAGAAATAATACATATCAGAGCAGAAATTCTTGACATAAAAACAGAAAACAACAGAGAAAATCAGTGAAATTAAAAGTTGGTACTCTGGGAAGATCAATCAGATTGACAAACCTCTAGATAGACTGGTTAGGGGAAAAAAACTCATTGCAAATTACCAATATCAGGAAAAAGAGAGGTACCTTCACCACAGATTCTTTAGATTTCAAAAATGTAATAAGGGAATGTTAAGAATAACTTTTTGCCAACCAATTTATAACTTTAATGAATTAGGCAAATTATTTGAAATAAAGAAATTACTAAAACTCAAGAAGAAATGAAAAACATAAACTTTCATATATAAATAAGAAATTAATTTTTTCTGTAGAGAGGGTCTTGCTGTGTTGCCCAAGCTGGTCTCAAACTCCTGGTCTCAAGTGATCCTCCTGCCTTGGCCTCCCACAGCATTGCGCTTACAGATATGAGCCATCATATCATGCTGAGAAATTAAATTTTCAATAAAAAACTTTTTCTCAAAGAAAACTGCAAATTCAATGGAGGAAAGAATACATCACAACTTCTTTGTGATGAAGATAACCCTGATGCCAAAACCAAAGCTATTTCAGGGATAGAAAACTAAAAGACAATATCCTCCTTAAGTAGAGATGCAAAAATTCTCAAAAAAAATTTAATAAAATCTAACAATACGTAAAACGGATAATGATTATGTTGAATTTAACCCAGGAACACAAAATTAGGTTAACATTCAAACATCAGTCAATGTAATTTACCATACTGACAAGTATTTTTTTTAAAAAGCAACTATACAATTAACATACACAGAAAAAGATTATGAAATCTGACGTATATTCCTGATACGTATGAGTCTATCTTGTGTGTTGATGCAACATGGAACAAATGAGAGAGTAGTAGGAGATAAAATCAGAGAGATGGCAGGGGGTCATATCATATAGAAGCTTTTAAAGACTACCTTTTTTCTCTTAGTGATATGAATGACATTGGAGGGATATGAGGAGAGAAGTGACATTGATTTGATTTAGATGTTAACCAGATTGCACTTTTTGATGTACTGAGAATAGACTTGAGAGGTCAAGAACAGGAGCAGGCACTCCATTTGGGAGGCATTTGCAATGATGCATGCCATTTGACAGATGGTAGTGGTTTGGACAAGGGAAGTCACGCTGGAAATGACAAGAAGTGGTAGGATTCAGGATTACATTTTGAAGAATTGAGTTGAATGTGACGCCTATAAGAAAAGCAAGCCAAATATTTTTCCAATGTTTTTGTCCTGAGCAAATGAAAGGATGGTATTACCATTAACTCTGATGGTGAAGACTATAAGAGGAGCAGGCTCAGGGGAGGAGAGGTACTGGAGATTTATATTGAACATATTAAGTTTGAGATGTCTATTCGACAGTTACATATACATATCTTGGTCTTTCTCCCTGGTTCCTGGCATGGAGCTCCTGAAACCCTTTAATTTCCTGGAAAATAGAGGTGTTAGGAGAATCTTTGGTTCTAATATTTGGTGTTTGACTATGGTTCCTGACACAGAGCTCCTAATCCCTGGGAATTTCCTGGATGATAGGAGAATATTTTGTCCAAAGGAGATGACTTTTGTAATCCTGGGTAGGGGCTGGTCACCAGAAAAAAGCAAGCTATGATTTTAAAAACTTGGAACTTTAACCAACTTCTAACCAGCTATGATTAGAAGCTTAGCACTTTTAGTCCCACTCCCCATTCTCTTAAAAAGGCAAAGGGGCTAGAGACTGAGTTAATAATTTATCATGTTATCTGAGAAAACCTCCCTTTTGTGGGGGATAAAAATTCCCAAAGTACAAGGTTCAGAGAGTTTCCAGGTTGTCGAACACGTACCCATCCTGGGAAGGTTGCATGCCAAAACTCCATGGGGACAGAATCTCCTGAGCTCAGGACTCTTCCTTATCTCCCCCACGTGCCTCTTCATGGGGCTGTTTATCTGTGTTTTAGCATATTCTTTATTAAATAATAAACCAGTAAATATAACTAAGTGTTTCCTTGAGTTCCATGAGCCATCTAGTAAATTATCAAACCTGAGGAAGGGATACTGGGAAACTCAATTTTATAGCTGGTTGGTCAGAAATATAGGTGACAACCTGGGACTTGTGACTGGTGTCTAAAGTAGAGGAACAGTCTTGTGTGATTGTGCCCTAATCTGTGGGATCTGCATGTCAGAATTGAACTGAATTGTAGGGCACCCAGTTGGCACTACTGGCAAATTGTTTGGGAAAACACCCACACATTTTGGTCACGGCAGTGTTCTATGTTGTGTTAAGTGTGAGAGTAGAAAAAAAGATTTTTTTTCCTACATATTATAGATGTCTATTATACACTCAAGCAGAAATATTGGATAGGCAGTTGGAAATACAAGTCATTATATGTGCATGATGCTAACATGACAATAGGGAATGAGATCCCATGGGAGTTAGTGTGGATAAAGGAGAGGTCTGCGGATGGAGTCTGTGGGCACCCAACACTTAGAAGTTGAAGAGGAAGCTAATAACATACTGACAGGATCAGATCAGCACATATTAATATTAACTTTGAACATAAACAGGCTAAGTGCCCCACTTAAAAGCCACAGAATGGCAAGCTGGATAAAGAAGCATGACACAGCTGTATACTGTCTTTACGAGGCCCATCTCACATTCAATGACACCATGGACTTAGAGTAAAGGGACAGAGAAATATCTACAAAGCAAACAAAGCAAAAAAAAAAGAGCAGGAATTGCTATTCTAACTTCAGATAAAACAGACTTTAAATCGACAATGATCCAAAATGACAAAGAAGAGCATTACATAATGATAAAGAGTTCAATTCAAAAAGAAGACTTAACTATCCTAAATATATATGCACCCATCGCCGAACACCATGATTCATAAAACAAATTCTTAGAGACCTACAAAGAGACTTAGGTAACCACACAATAATAGTGGGAGATTTCAATACCCCACTGTCAGTACTAGGCAGATCATCAAGGCAGAAAGCTGACAAAAATATTCAAGACCAAGTCAGGCATGGTGGCACATGCCTGTAACCCTAGCACTGAGGAGGCTGAGGTAGGCAGATCACTTGAGCTCAGGAGTTTAGGACCACCCTGGGCAACATGGAGAAACCATGTTTTTCCAAAAAATACAAAAATTAGCTGGGTGTGGTGTCTCACGCCTGTAGTCTCAGCTACTTGGGAAGCTGAGGTGGAAGGATCACTTGAACTTCAGAGATCGAGGGTGCTGTGAGCTGAGATCACACCACTGCACTCCAGCCTAGGTGACAAAGTGAGACCTTGTCTCAAAAAAAAAAAAAAAAGAAAAATATTCAAGACCTAAACTCGACTCTTGATCAAATGCACCTAACAGACATATACAGAACACTTCACCCAACAAGAGAATATACATTCTTCTTATCTGCACATGGCTAAAAATCAATCTAAATTTTATTTTATTTATTTATTTTTTTGAGATGTAGTCTCACTCCATTGGCCAGGCTGGAGTGCTGTGGTGTGATTTCTGCTCACTGCAACCTCCGCCTCCTGGGTTCAAGCAATTCTGCCTCAGCCTCCTGAGTAGCTGGGATCACAGGCACCCACCACCACACCCGGATAATTTTTGTATTTTAGTAGAGATTTTAGGCTTTTAGCAGCCTGAAGCCATGGTTTTTTTAGTTTCTGTCTCTAGCGATAAGTGGAAAAGAGGGATGGGGAAGAGGCTTTACTGGCCTAACCAGAAACAGAAACTAAGAACCCATGACTGTATTCTCTCCCCTGGACACCCATTTATAAGGTATGCTTAATAGATGTGACCGTATTCTGAATACAGATTTTTATTCTAAATATAAGGTAATTCTCTAAAACAATGATAATGGTGAAATCAGTAATAAGCACTCATTTTCATGCTTGAATATTATTTACCAATTTTTTGTAAACTTTTTTATGAAACATTTTTGAAGTTTCTTTTGTAAACTTTTTGATAAAAGAAAGTTCTTTTAATCTTTTATACTCTTCGACCCAGTAATTCTATATCTAGTAATTTATCCTAGGAAAAATACCAGGACGCACCAAAAGTTATATGGATAACTGTGTTCATTACGTTGTTATTTATAACATGAAAAATTGTAATCAACCTAAATGTTTCATAAATTAAGGAATAACAATCAATAAAACTCAAAACAGATATTAGGCTATAGTAGAATAATGACAGAGATAAATGTTCATTTTATATATTTAAGTGAAAAATGTGAATTTAATCCTGTTTCTCTGGAAGGGGGAATAAGCAAAAATATATACATGTGTTTGTGTTTTTTACATATATAAATATATAAAAGATCTTTTATATATGTAAAAGATGCAAAAAAAAGGTACATATACTAAAATGTTTGTGGTTACTTCTGAATGGTTGAATTACAAATATTTTTCTTTGTGGTTTTCTGTATTTTCCAACTTTCATCCAATTAAATGTGTGTATATATATCTGTACAGGCCTATTCCTTATCTATAATTCAGAAATCCAAAAAAAAGCTTTCAAAATGGACATTTTCCATGAAGTTAGTAAAAACTCATTTAGCAACAAACATTTGGTCTGAACCGGCATGAGCCTTTATATAGTGTATAATTATGAGCCTTTCTATAGTCTGTATTTGTCCCATGTCTTGTGGACACACTTCTATTTCACGGCGGATGGGCTCTGCCCCAGAATTCCTGGAGGTTATATAATATTCAGTCTATGTGCCATTCTAACACCAAAAATCTTCTTGATTCTAAAGCATCTATCTTCTGTGGTTTCAAATAAGAAATTGTGGATAATATCTTAGATTTTTTCGTTTTGTTTTGTTTGAGACAGGGTCTCCCTCTGTCATGTAGGCTGGAGGACAGTGGTGTGATCAGAGCTCACTGCAGCCTCAACCTCTCAGGCTCAAGTGATCCTTCTGCCTTAGCCTCTGAGTAGCTGGGACCACAGGTGCCCGCCACCATACCCATCTAAATTAATTAATTAATTAATTAATTTATTCACTTATTGCTTATTCTTTAGAGATAGGTGTCTCACTGTGTTGCCCAGGCTGGTCTCAAACTCTGGCCTCAAGCAAGCCTCTCCCCTTGGCCTCCCAAAGTGCTGGATTACAGGTGTGAGCCACCACACCTCCCCAGATAATACTCTGTGATGAGGGGGAAATGAGAAGGAAAGGAGGGAGGGGAAGAAGGAAGGGTGGGGAAAAAGAAAACAGTTATTATCTTGGCAGAATACAAATGGTGCAGAGAGGCCAAAACTACGTGTACCAAGCAGTTAGAATGTAACTTTTGCTTTTGTTTCTATCAGTGTTCTCCAGCCAAAGCCCACCAAGAACACAAAGTTGGGTTTCTTACTTACTGTGGGACCATGAAGGAACCATGAGTCTCACTAAGGTGTTAGAAGCACTTATTTCAAGATTTAGGCTTTTATTTGTGACGTTGGGGAGGGTTTAAAGAAGTGGTTGGGTGCTATCAAAAAGTAGGGGCAATTCGATGTGGGCATCTCACTAAGTCCTATCTGTTAGGGAGGAGACACTGGAGCCAGGACACAGCCCTAATTGGTAAAGAAGTGGCAGAGTCATTTCTCTGCCAAGGTCAGCTGTGCGGCACAGCGACCTTGTTTTTGTCTGTGTTGAGACACAGTTATGAAGTGGCTTTGCTTGATCTCATTTTTCAGGCTCAGAGTATTCTGAGGCTGGTGTTCTGCCTGACTGTTCGCACCCTTATAAGAATGGCACAACCCAGCTGTGGGTGCCAGGCCAGCTTCTGAAATTTGGGGCTGCCTTTTTCTGATCTCCTCTCTGTGTCAGGTGTGGCCCAGAGCTATGGGGGAAAGGGTGTCAACAGCCCCAGGCTCTAATGAGGAGTGACAGCACATCCATGCAGAACATGGCCAGCATGACCCAAATACCAACCTGGTGACCCTGAGCCCATCAACTGCTAGAGGATCCAGAAGGAGTCTTGAAGGTTGATGCGCACAGACCAGAGAGCAGATTTTTTTTTTTTTTTTTTTTTTTTTTTTTTTTTTTTTTTTTTTTTTTGAGACAGAGTCTCGCTTAGTCGCCCAGGCTGGAGTGCAATGGCGCCATCTCGGCTCACTGCAAGCTCCGCCTCCCGGGTTCACGCCATTCTCCTGCCTCAGCCTCCAGAGTAGCTGGGACTACAGGCGCCCGCCGCCTCGCCCGGCTAATTTTTTGCATTTTTAGTAGAGACGGGGTTTCACCGTGTTAGCCAGGATGGTCTCGATCTCCTGACCTCGTGATCCGCCCCCCTCGGCTTCCCAAAGTGCTGGGATTACAGGCGTGAGCCACCGCGCCCGGCCGAGAGCAGATTTCTTTAGTGAGCAAACTGTCATGGCATAGTACTGTATTGCTCATGGATGAAGAAGGTGTCTTTACCTTAGCTACAAACCATGAATGCCTCCAGGCAAGAGGCTGGCCAGCTCCCTGGCTGCAGCTAACCGAGGGAAGGAGAGGCTGGACTTGCCCTAAGTGCACCCCGAGCAAGGGAGTTCCAACTTCAGAGCATCGTGTGTTGTGCTCAGACCACAGGAATCCCTGGGGAGGGGTGGTTAAAGTTGTGAAACATAGAGCGGCCAACCTGGATCCAGGAACCCAGGAAAGCTCTGCCTTCCAGAGAGTCAGAAATGGGACAATTGCCCTCCCAGAGGCCACCGAAGCCAGGATGCACCTATACCCTTACCTCTCCCGCTTCCCCTCCTCCAATTCCAGAGGAGCCAAAAGCAGAATCCTGAGTAGACAAGGAAGAGGGGAAGGGCAGGAAGTGACATAGAGGGGAATCCTCCCCTTTCCCTCCTTCCTTATTGCTGGCCTCCCCACCGGAGGCAGGCTGAGGCTGAGGGAGGGGGAAAGCACTGAATCAGGTCAGAGAGTGAGGTTTAAATAATTAAATGAACTTGATTGACTTTTAACACCTCCAGGCAAGATTTCTTTAATACCTGAGAGGGATGAGGAAAGTTACGGGATCTACCAAGGGTATCAGTGAGAGGAGAAAGAGACCCTGACAAGGTAATGATATGAAAAGATAAAGTTGCTTTCTGCTTCCGCCCAAGAGGCACCACTGGGTCAATAAGGAGTGACATGTACACAGAGACATGCTGATACATTTTTAAAATTTATAAACTTTATTTTTAGAGCAATTTAAAGTTTATGGAAAAAATTGAGCAGAAACTACAGAGAGTTCCCATACACTCCCTCTCCTCCCATCCCCGCAGTTTTCTGTATTGTTAACATCTTGCATTAATGTGATACTGATGAGCCAATATTGATACATTATTATTGACTAAAATCCACAGTTGACTTAGGGTTCACTCTTTCTGTTGTACAGCTCTTTGGGTTTTGAAAATGCAGAACATCATGTATCCACCACCATAGTATCTTACAGAACGTTTCACTACCCTAAAAATCCCTGTGCTTTACCTATCCATCCAATTCACTATTACCCACCAGGCCCTGGAAACCACTGATGCTTATATTTTCCCAGAGCTTAATTTTTTTCAGAATGTCTTATTTTTGGTATCATACAGTATGTAGTCTTTTCAGACTGGCTTCTTTCACTTAGCAAGGTTCCCCCATGTCTTTTTGCGGCTTGATAGTTCATTTCTTCCTGTAACTGAATAATATTCCACTGTATGGCTGTACCCCCATTTGCTTATCCATTCATCTATTGAAGGACATTTTAGTTGCTTCCATTTTTTGGTAATTACGAATAAAGCTTCAATAAACATTCGCATGCAGGATTTTGTGTGGACATGTTTTCAAATCCTTTGAGTGAATACCAAGAGTGCAATTGCTGGAGCATATGGTAAGAGTATGTTTAGTAGTGTAAGAAACCTCCAAACTGCCTTCCAAAGTGGCTGTACCATTTTGCATTTCCACCAGCAATAAGTGAGAGTTTCTGTTACTCCACATCCTTGCCAACATTTGGTGTTGTCCATGGTGCATTTTAGCCAATCTCATGGATTTGCTGTGGTATCTCATTGTTTTTTTGCTGGTAAATGCTTTAATTTGACCCTCCAGCAAAGGAAAAGCAATGATTTGTTTGCCAATTTCATGGTGCAAATACCTCCACCATGTGAATGTAAATTGATACAGCTATTATGCAAAATAGTATGGAGGTTCCTCAAAAAGTTAAAAATAGAACTACCATATGATCCAGCAATTTCACTTCATGGTATATATCCAAAGGAAATCAAATCACTGTCTCGAAGAGATATCTTTATTCCCATGTTCATTGCAGCATATTTTATAATAACCAAGGTATGAAAGCAACCTAAGTGTCCTTTGATGGGTGAATGGATAAAGAAAATGTGGTATCTATACACAATGGAATATTGTTCAGTCTTTAAAAAGAAGGATATCCTACCATTGGGAAGAAACATGAATGAACCTTGAGGTTGTTATGCTAAGTGAAATAAGCCAGACACAAAAAGACACATAGTGAATGATCTCACTTACATATGAAATGTTTAAAAAGCCAAACTCATGGAAACAGACAATAGAACAGTGGTTACCAAGGGCTGAGGCTTGGGGAAACTGGGAAGATGTTGGTCAAAGTGTACAAACTTGCAGTTATAAGATGAGTAAGTTCTGGAGTCACCTTCCTGACAGCAGGGTGACTATCCTATAGTCAATAATAATGTATTGTATACTTGAAATTCACTAAGAGAGTAGATCTTAAGTATTCTATTTCCATTACAAAGAAAAATGGTTACAATATATGGTGATGGATGGGTTAACTAGTTTGACTGCGGTAATCATTTTACAAGGTATACATATATCAAATCATTACATTATACACCTTAAATATATACAATTTTTACTGGTATATATGTCAATTATATATATAGATGTCAACTATATATAGATGTCAATTATATATGTATATATTATCTATGTGTGTATATATATACACACACACACGTATTATTAATTATACCTCAATGAAGCTGGAAAAATATACATAAATTTTTACAATTTTCACCATGGCCAATTTCAAGCAACCACAGTGATGTCACTGATGCAGAGTTGGGAAGAGATGCTTCCAGTTGGCTGTCATGACGGGGTGTGAGCTACCGCAGCTCACCACTGCCTATGCAAACGCTTAGCACAGAGAGTAGTTGTGCCATTCTCCACAAACCCTCCTGGCATCTTCTTAATGTCATGAATTGAATAACTTTTCTAGGTATCTTTAGACAGGATGACCAGTACTTGATGAAGGGTTGATTTCCTGGGACCCAGAGTAGGGAAACCATGTAAGCAGCTTCCCACATAGAACCAAGGTTGAACTGAGCTAATTTCTGTCTTAATGACAAGGATGCCAAAGGTGGCAGGTGGGTATTTGGCAGTCACTGAGCCACTCTCATCGATGCACTGGTGCTACAACAGGTCTCCCAAGCTCTAAAATGGTATGTCAGCAAGACCCTGCCACCCTATCCCTTTCCCCTCTGTCATTCACCTCCTTTTAAAGAGAGCTGTTTGGGGAAATCTCCTAGTTACCTCTTCTTCTTCACCTTTCCTCATGTCTCTTGCTTTAGATAAGGAATTGAGCTGGTGCCATTTGACATAGATAGAGATAGAGATAGAGAAAACAGATAGAGAAATGCTGATTTAGAAGGTATGGAAAGATCCCAGCCCTGCTGTCCTACAATCATCCTGGGGCCAGCCTCTTTGTCTGCATAGCCAACAGGGTTTCCACGGCTTCCAACAGGACATCTGACACAGGTGTTAAGCTTTCTGAAATGAAAAAAAAAAAAAAAGATGTACACACACAGGGTTAGCTTTTAAACCCTCCATGAACATTCAATTATGTAACCGATCACTCTCTTCCTAGATCTTCCTTCCTAGTCATCAATAATCAGAGTTGGTAATGATTCTTCAAATATTTCATGTTCAGTAGTTATTTGATTAAAGTTAAATTTTGCCTTTTTATGTGAGATTATGCTTTGCAGTGTGACCAGATGAAACTGGGCTCCACAAGAATGAAGCAGGTGCAGCCAGGGCATCAAAGCAGGGGGTGCAGGCAGCACTCCCAGGTCATGTGCCCAGTCCTGTCACCTCAGCCCTCAATCCCCTGGCAAAGAGGGGAAGCTTTAGTACAATTAACAGACAGGATTAGGAGGGGTGATCATCCCCCACAAGTGAAGTAGTTTGTCCAAAAGGAAAACAGCTCCCCTCAGCCCTGCAGGCCCAGTCAGTGGCCTACTCCCACAAGCATCCCCTGCCTGTCCTCAGCACCCTGCATCAAGCCCAAGTCTGGCCTTGGGCAGATTGTGCAACCCCTAAGAGATTTGTTTCCTCACCTGTTACCTGAGACTGCTCGTCCTTCATGATGGACAGGTGGTCTGGCTCACAGGGAACAGCCATAGGCTAGAGACAGGCAATGGGGAATCTAAAACCAGTCTTGTCATCATTGGTGCCATGTGACCTTGACTGAGCAAAGCACTGCACTTGAACCTGTTTCTCTCTCCCTACTAAATAAGGATGAGGAAGAAGAAGATGATGATGACAATGGCAATGATGGTCTAGGAGGTTACAAGATGTCCATTGTAACTTCCTAGTACACAAATACCCAGTTAAAACTGATCCGAGCCCCAATTTCTTGCCTCATGAGAGTCCAAAGACCTCCTCACAATGTCTGTGAATTCTGCTGCTTACCCACTTATGACTCTCCCACCTCCAGGTAGCTCATTTGTGCATCTACTTCTGTGCTGCCCCACTTCAATCTAAATGTCACTCCAACCCCCGGTTACTATGAAAAACTCACATGCAAACACCTTGTGAATTCAGAGAAACTGAATATAGGGAGGTGGCCATGGGGTGGGGTCGCTTCAGGCACCTCACAGCCTTTCTGCCTCATTTTTCCTCTCCCTGACACCTCTGCAGAATCAAGCACAAGCCCTCCCCTGCCATGCTGGGCATTCCGCCCATGTCCACATCCTCCTGAGCTTTCGTTTCTGTTCCAAAGCACAGATCAAAGGATTTCCCCAACAAATCAGCTTTCACCTTCTAAGGGAAATGCTGGCACATAAACTTTTCTCCACTTTGTCACGGTTAGAATGACTAATATAAATGCATTTTGTTTATAGGGTACTTCAGAAGCCATCTCATCCGATTCTCACAGTAACCCTGAGGGCTGAGATTCTATAGAGGGAGATACTGAGGCTCAGAGATATTATGTGATCAACAGTGAACACCCAAGAAAGGGTGGAGTCAGAGTTCAGAGCCAATCTGACTCCAAAGTCCACACCGTTCCTTCTCCCTCCTGCCCCTTTGTTTCCACTACTAAAGATCCCCTCGGGACTGCCTGGATGAACACCTGCTCCCTGGAAGACATCAGGAAACCACACTCTCCCTGCCACGAGGGTAGAAAACTCTTCTGCACCACCCTTCCCCCTCCACTCAGATTCTTCAGCTGTGGGAGGGAAAGCCTTGTTCTCTGACCACCAAAGAAGGAGCACAGCCTTCCAGAGGTCTTTCTCAAGATCGGCAGGAGACAGGCAGCTGAGCATGGAATTCTGGATGGGAGGGTGAGAGGGAGAGACATGCTGTCTGGCTTTTCTCCCTCCCCACACTACCCCACTGGTTCCTGAGCACAAGCATCATATCTAAGCCCTGGCTTATGTGTGCAACAGAGAGAGAGAGCGAGAGACGGAAAAGGGACAGCAGAGAGGACGGTGTGGGGTCAAGTCCGAGTGAGGATGTAGAGAGAGAGTGAGACACAGAAAAAGGAAAGAGGAGAGGAAGGCATGGAGTCAAGTCCGAGTGAGGATGTAAAGAGAGGGAGACACAGAAAAGGAACAACGGAGAGGAAGGCGTGGAGTCAAGTCCGAGTGAGGATGCAGAAAGAGAGCAAGACACAGAAAAGGGACAGAGGAGAAGAAGGTGTGGGGTCAAGTCCCAGTGAGGACGTAGAGAGAGATCCAGACACAGAAAAGGGACAGCAGAGAGGAAGGCATGGAGTCAAGTCTGAGTGAGGACGTAGAGAGCGAGACACAGAAAAGGGACAGCGGAGAGGAAGGCGTGGAGTCAAGTCCAAGTGACGAAATAGAGAGCGAGCGAGAAACAGAAAAGGGACAGCAGAGAGGAAGTCGTGGGGTCAAGTCTGAGTGAGGATGTAGAGAGCAAGACACAGAAAAGGGACAGCAGAGAGGAAGGCGTGGAGTCAAGTCTGAGTGAGGATGTAGAGATGCAGTTCAGGGCCAGACCAAAGGGGACATTCATAACAGGACGGAAGCAGAGAACCTGTAAGTGCATATTTCATGTAAAACTGCTGTCGATCGGGCACCGTGGCTCACGCCTGTAATCCCAGTACTTTGGGAGGTCGAGGTGGGTGAATCACCTGAGGTCAGGAGTTTGAGACCAGCCTGACCAACATGGAGAAACCCTGTCTCTACTAAAAATATAAAAAATTAGCCGGGTGTGGTGACACATGCCTGTAATCCCAGCTTCTCTGGAGGCTGAGACAAGACAATTGCTTGAACCTGGGAGGCGGTGGTTGCAGTGAGCTGAGATTGCACCACTGCACTCCAGCCTGGGAAACAAGAGTGAAACTCTGTCTCAAAAAATAAAAAATAAAATAAATCATTAAAAAACAAAACAAACAAAAAGAAAACAACACTGTCAAGATTTTCCACCTGATTCTCAGGCACCAAGGCCAAGGAGGAGAGGAGTGGGTGTCCATCTTAGCAGCAGATAGCTACACATTCTGACCCAGGAATTCGGTGTGTCTCTTACAGGACCTCCAGTCTGCAACTGTTTGGCTTGAGCTGGTCACAAAAAGTTGTGCTAACCTCAGGAGCACACTCTCCACTAGCTGACAGGAGAGAGTTGGCAGTGAATGTGCAAGGTGGTTCAGGAAAATCAACCTTGGATTACAGATTGGCTATGGATAATATACAATATAAGGACCAGCAAAAAGCTGAGAATTGTCTGCGCTACCTAAAACCAGGCAAGTGTGAAGGCTGAGGGCAGAGGCTGCAAGACACTACACAAACAGGAAGTTTATGTTTAGATCATTAGGCAAGGGAAGGTGCAATTCTTACAACAGCTTATGGGCATACAGTGCTTTATAGTGTAGCAGCACTTTCATGGACACCATTTTGTTTAGCACACTGAATAGTGCAGACTTTAGGGTTACACAGCCAGTTTCAATGCCAGGACCACTGCATGCTCCTCTGTGAATTCATAACCATGATCCTCCTCCCACATCTCATGCTCCCATCTCTACTGTGGATCGTCTCAGCAAGGACTCAGTGAGATACCCATTCATTCATTGCTCCAATAGTGATTTTGATCCTCTCCAACATGCCAGGCACTGCTCTCAACATGGTGAGCAAATGCTGCCAAAAGATTTCTCTTCATCAAACTTTCTTTCTAGAGTAGGAGATGGATAATCGAGATAATAAATAAGCATGGAGGGTTGTATGTTACATAGTGATGAAAATCATGAGCAAAACCGAACAGGTACGTAGCGCTCCAGTGCTTGGCATCTCAGAGGCACTCAATCCACATTCCCTGGCACTGCTTCCATCTCATGGCAGCCCTGCCAGGAAAACAGGCTGATAGCTGGCATCTTACAAGTGTGCAGTGTGAAGCTTAGAGAGGTTCATGACCTGCCCAGGGCCACACAGGTGGCAAGGACCAGGCCAGGACACGGGTCCCTCCCCAGTGCCCTCTCCCAGCTTCTTCTGTGGGTTCTTCTGTGGTGGGAAAGGAGACCAGTTGTTGCAAAGGAGAGGTGAAGCATGGAGGGGACTCACCCACAGAGAAACCACTGTCTCCACAGCCCCAACACCTCCCTCCCCACCCAGGGAGCTGCCAGCACTTGCTGGGCTAGACACTGTAAAGCAGTTGCCAGCTGGGGCTGGCCTGGTGGGGGAGCACTCATGAGGAGGCCTGCTTCTAAAGGAGTCTCCATACCCACCGCTGTCCCATCTCCATCCCATCCCATTACAGGGGTTCCCACAGTGCAGAGGCTGTTAGGATGCCAGGGGCAGAAACACCAGATTGTTATACTGACTTTCCACTCAGTTGCCTCCTGCAGACTTGTGCTTAGGAATCATGAAGAGAGGGCAGCAGAGTGGCAGCCTTGGCAGCCCATGGAGGCCAGGCCACCCCGCTACATGTGTGGATGTGATGTCCACCACCTGGAGCCAGCAGGCAGTGCTTCAATGGCCAGGTCTTGCCCAGCAGCTTGTCTGCAAACAACAAGGGGCCAGACCTCAAGTACACACAGCTCAGAAGGGGTCCATCAGGACTAGGGCTCTTGCAGGCTTGAAGAGGAAGGCGCCGGGAGCCAGTTTCCGTTCCAGACTGCAGCCTCCTGCCCAGAATCTCCAGCCTTGCTTCTCTGCAGCTGGGGCCATCTGGCTGTCCCTCCTAGGTGCCTAAATACCCCTGGAGTGCACCTCTGCACACTGGCTGCAAAAATGTTACCCTTGATACTAGTCACTGTTGAGATCAGCCTGCTGGTGTTCCACCACCTGCTGTGTGCTTGTGCTTCTGGTGACTGGCTCTGTATATGTCTCCATACCTCAGCAAGCTGTGGATGCCTCCAGGGAATCCTGATTTCTCGTGCATTGGCATCTTGTCTTGCTCTTTCTTTCTCCTCTCTCATTCCTTCTGTAGCATGTAAAAGCATCAATACAGGTATCAACTTTGTCACTGTGACATCTTGACAAGCATCCAGATGGCTCTATGACATCTTGACAAGCTTCCAGTTGCTCCCTGCCTGCTTTCCCAGGTCTTGGAATAACACGGCCTCTGCTGATAAACCTATCCCCTGAATCCCACATTGGATCACCCCAGTGTGGCTGCCATAGTGGTCTGCCCACCTGATACCAGGCTCTTTCTTGAGAGATAAGAGTTTCCCCCAGGACCTGCACAACTTGTACTGTTCTTACACATTTTTCCCCATTCCAGGGAGAAGAACCGGGTCCAGATGTCAGCCTGCATTACACCACTGGACTCAACCACTCCCTACCTGACCATGTTCTGAGATGTGTGTGAAAGTCTGCATTTGCCAGCTCTTAGAGAACAGTAGCGAGATAGTTACATATTCTGTTTGGTAAATATATCTTTTAGGATTTTTTATTACAAAAATTCAAACAATAAACCATGTACAAAGTAAAAATTAATAGCTCCCCTACATCCTCCTCCTTAATCTCACTTCTGAGATGCATCCTATCTAAAGTTAGGTATGTATCCATCCACTCTTTTTTACACACACACTCCACAGAGAATTCTTTTCCACAAACAGAAACACACAAAGTGTTCTGCACCTTGTTTTTTAATGTCGCAAGGACATTTTTTTTCCTCGGGAGATTTAAAGCCCACCATTGCTCTAAGGCCTCAAAATGCATTACAATGAAGAAAGAGAAGTTCAAAATAAATCATGAATAATATAATGCCACAATATTTTGTCTATAATCACAAGAAAAATATAGGAAAAGTATCATGCTAGCTCCAAATAATATAAAGCATTGATTTACCTGTGGGAGAGCAGATGAGAAATTATTTTATCATCTTTGCTTTTGTTCTTTTAATTACCTCGTTTATACTGTGGTAAATGAGACTTTTGGTAAAACAGAAGCTGGGAGTTAGAATCCCTGAGTTCTTCAGTTTCTTTCATTACTTTGTCCAGTGAACTTAGGAGCAACAAATGAACTTCATTATGTTCTTTGGTTCTCCACATATAGTCAAAAGTATTACGTACAGAGTCACTAAACTCCTTGCCTCTCATGAGCAGTGAATCAGGAGTGTCAAATGCATTTATTTTGCATAACTCTCTTAACAATTCATGCCAACGGCTATTAGTGTTCTCCATGCTATTAGAAGTAAAGTCCTTAGCATTTTAGGGTCTAATCATATTAAGCAGCCAACTCCAGAAACTACAAAACCAACAAAAGAACTTTATCCTTAATATTCTGTTTCTGTAGAACTCCTCTCCTGGTACCAAAATCTGTATTAGGGTTCTCTAGAGAGACAGAACCAATAGACAGAATTAATAGGACACACACACACACACACACACACACACACACACACACACACATATATATATATATATATATATATATATATATATATATATATATGAAGGGGAGTTTATTAAGGAGGATTAACTCACAGTATCACAGGGTCCCACAATAGGCCATCTACAAGCTGAGGAACAAGGAAGCCAGTCTGAGTTCCAAAGTTGAAGAATTTGGAGTTTGATGTTTGAGGGCAGGAAGCATCTAGCATTAGAGAAAGATGTAGGCTGGGAAGATAAGCCAGTCTAGTCTTCTCACGTTTTTCTGCCTGCTTTAGTTTCTGACCATGCTCACAACTGATTAGATGGTGCTCACCCAGATTAAGGATTGGTCTGCCTTTCCCAGCCAACTGACTCAAATGTTTATCTCCTTTGGCAATACCCTCACAGACACACCCAACATCAAAATTTTCCATCCTTCAATCCAATCAAGTTGACACTCAGTATTAACCATCACACATTCCTTTATTTCAGTCTATATGTGTCTTAACACGTGAAGTGTTTCTTTCAGGCAACAGATCAATGGGTCTTGTTTTGGCTATGTATATTAACAGCAAAATACAGACATTATTTTCAGGTCCAGGTCAGAATCATTTAATAGATAGATAGATAGGCAGACACATAGACAGATAGAAACACACACATAAATCTTTATGTATATTTGATATAAATATATGTACTACATATGTATGAATCTATACCTATAAAAGAACAAAATGCAGCAACATTAAAGATCACTCTTTTGAAACAGCAGAAATCCATGTAAACAGATTATCCCAGGAATTACTAGATGTGACGGAGTAAATTATGTTCTCTCCAAGTTTATAAGTTGAATCCCTATTGTTCACTGTGACTGTGTTTGGAGATAGGGCCTTTAGAAACATAATTAAATTCGGCCAGGAGCTTTGGGAGGTCAAGACAGGTGGATCACGATGTCAGGAGATCAAGACCACAGTGAAACCCCATCTCTACTAAAAATACAATAACTTAGCCAAGCCTGGTGGTGGGCACCTGTATTCGCAGCTCCTCGGGAGGCTGAGGCAGGAAAATGGCGTGAACCCAGGAGGCGGAGCTTACAGTGAGCCGAGATTGTGTCACTGCACTCCAGCCTGGGCAACAGAGCGAGACTCCATCTCAAAAAAAAAAAAAAAAAAAAAGAAAGAAAGAGAATTATATTCAAATGATGTCTTAAGGGTGGGGCTCTGATTCAATATGATTGATGTTTTTTATAAGAAAGCGAAGATGTACCAGTGATATTTACTCAGAGAGAAAAGGCCATGTGAAGATACAGTGAGAAGGTAGCCATCTGCAAGCCAAGGTGAGGAGCCCCAGAAGAAACCAAACCTGCTGATATCTTAATCTTGTACTTCTAGCCTCCAGAACTGAGAGAAACTACATTTCTGTTGCTTTAGCTACCCAATTTGTGATTGTGATAGTTTTCATGGCAGCTGTAGCAAAAATATATACCAGAGAAAATTACCTTTTCCTGAATTTCCCAAAACTTCTCACTGCTACCACTTCTTAGACTTATAAGAACATATAGACTTTGAAAGATTCTGCTTCCACAAACATCTTCAAAATTCCCTAGGAATGCATATGTTTTTACTCACAAACGAGAATTTAGTAAGACTTGCTGTTCTTTGCCAGTATAATAGCAACACATGGGGGTCTGTCAACACATGTAGAGCAACACAGGACTCTAAAAATCTTTGATATTCAGGTTACTTGCCCAAGATAGTTTGGGTTACTATCATGGTCATTGCTCCATAACGATAGTTGTATAAGATCTGACACAGCTGCTACTGTCTCAAAGGAATAGGCAGGAATTCAGTGCTGTCATCATATGCTCGATGTCAGTTCTACAGAAAGGAATGGTACTGCTACCACCGCCATTGTGGTAGTTGTTTTGGGGCACAGATCTCAGAGCAACGTGGGCTAAGTTCCTATTCACATAGACCTTATCTAGTGATAACAGAAAAATTAAGTAAATACACATCATTAACACGAGAGTATTTTCATGTAACTGAGTCACTTAACCTAGTTTTAGAAGTTGGGGAAGATTTTCTTGAAGAAACAATTTTAAGGCCAAGGACAGAATGATTGGTAGAAGTCAACTACTTGAGCAGTCAACCAGTGAAGAGCATTGATAAGCACAGATCTTAGGAAACCTGGGCAACAATGCCAATATATTACACCATAGTGAACACACACAATGGGGCTGGAGGAGCAGGTGGGAAAAAAGGATGAAAGGAATATGTGCTAGGAGAAGATACGAGGAGAACACATGAAACATAATGCTTGCAAATCACCTTTCATGTCTGGCAAAAAGGAAAAAAAGAGAATGTACTTTGTAATGCTTCCAGGTAATTAATTTAACCACACCAAATAATTATAAAACAAATTACCTCGAAGCAATGGTTTGATGTGTGTATTGGCAGTAATTGAGTGATCAACTGAAATAGATTCAATTGATTATATGAGAATATTTCTTTAGAGCTGTTGCATTAACTGCCTGTGTTAGATCTGTTGCTTAAAATGTATGCTGGTAGGAAAAAAAGCACTTAAGGTATTTGAATGGGGCTAGATAATGTCTTCAAAATATGTAAAACTCCAATAGGCTTCTCTACTTGCCAGAAAAGAATGAGGTCTCTTAATTTGTTCCAGCCCCAGTGGTCAGCCCAAAATATTACAGCTCCTGAGACTCATCATTTGCCAAACCTGAGAGATGTCCAGATTTGAGACTGCTCATACCAGAACTCCAGTATCCTGCCATGTGCCCAGTCTCCAAAATGAAGGTAGAAGTGTGTAGTTCTCTCTGATGTGTTAAATGCCCTAGTCAGGGCTTACATATAAGCACTATCTGAGAATGATAGGGCAACAAAATGAGAAAGTATATATTCAATTCACATTGTTAGTAGATAAACATCCCTGCTTACTTTAAAACTCACTTCCAGGACAAAGTAGCCCTTGACAGTCTTAATAGCCTGTGCCTCAGCCACAATCTATTGTAACCCAGCCTGATAATTTGAGCAAATGAATCTTAAATGCAAGTGTACCAATAATGCTTTTAATATACAATTTACTTCTGACAATATTGTCTATGCTAGAGCTGTTTAAATTATTTAAACTAGAAAAATAATAGTGATGGCTTTGAAAATGAAAACTAAATAATCAAACAAGGCCATCAAAATACTCCCAGGTAATCACTGGATTCCTAAAGCAAAGATAATTGGTAAAATCAGACTTTGCTTTAAGTCCATGTCATTATGAGCTACTTGGTCATGCCTACAGTAAAGATTTGAACATTATTGGCAAGAGAAGTTTTGATGTGCCCAAATTTTACTCTTACCTATTTCTCACTCAAATCTGAACTGAGAATTTAAAAATTAAAAAAAAATAAATCAATTGCTCCTGGGCCACTAGCATAGCTCAGCCTTCAGCAATGTATTGCTGAAGCATTGACTATAGAAAAGGTGTGTGTTAGGGGCTGCCTGGACATGATGGATAAGACAAAGGTGAATAAGAAAAACACTTTTTTTTTTTTAACTCCAAGAAAAATACCATTTAGTGGAAGAGACAGAAAGGCTCCATAATAAATAGAATACCAACTATCAACTAATTATATCTGCTAAAAGTGAAGAATTACAAGTGCCATAAGACCGGGGCTTTGGTTTCAGGTGATTATAAAATAAGAAAAATGTAGAGATATTTTGCATGATGTTACATATGTTTAATTGAACGAACTGAACTTAATTCTAAAATAAAGGTTCTTTCTGAGTTTTTTTTCCTAGCTAAGTGCAGTAGTAAGAAGAGAAAAAAGAATAGAGCAAGGAGTTGGATCTGTAACTGACTGTGAACAATCAATTAAGATAACTCATCATCTTCGGATCAACCATTTCTTGATTTTGTTTTAAGTGAAGATAATTCTTTATTTTTACATAGGTGGTAAGGTAGGAAATCCTGGGATATACTTAGATTCTCTGCCTTTTACTGGACAAGGAAATCTAAATACCTGAGACCCAGTATTTTGAGAGCCAAAGAGGAAGAAATTGGGTAACTGTGTATATTGAGCATTTAAGAAGTCTTTATGAAGAGGTCATTTTGAAGTAGGTCTGCTTTGCATGAACTACTCAGCCTTCTATCTGATTTTATTCTCTTCTGCTCATAAGTAAGAACTAAAATATTGTTTACAGAAGAAAAGATGTTGAACAGTTCACTGTAGCCATCTTACATTCACGTAATACTGAAAAATTTGCTACAATCAAGAGATTTAACTCATATGTATTGTATAGTTTTTCTGTAGAGTTTTTCTGCTCAAAGAAACAGAAATCAAGTCAAGGAAAATGTAAACTTTAAATATAAGAATTTATGAGTAAGAATTTGTGAGTAAGAATTTATGACTTCTACTCTTTCTTTTGTCCTTGACTAAAAGAAAGACAGCTATAAGGCATGATCACATTATAATTCCCAAGGTCACATATTAAGTTCGAGTAATCAATACAGACTAATTTGTGGTTTCTCGGCCAATTCTATATTTCCGGGAGATCATCTGCTTGACCTACATGAAAAATATATCCACCCAAGGTCAAATGAATGCCATTCTTGACAAAGAGGGAGAAATGGGCTTATCGATTTTTGTGAAATAATAATCGCCTTATGTCAGATACTGTTTTATTTTTTTTTCAACTTTTATTTTGGATTCAGAGGATACATGTGCAAGTTTGTTCCATGGGTATAATATGTGATGCTGAGGTATATGGTATGGATGACCCCATTACCCAGGTCGTAAGCATACTACCAATAGTTTTTCAACCCTTGTCCCACCCCTGCCTTCCCCATCTAGTACTACCTAGATTCACCAGTTCCTACTGTTGCCATCTATATGTCCTTGAGCACTCAATGTTTAGCTCCCACTTATTAGGAAAAATAGGTGGTATTCGTATTTTTTGTTTCTGTGTTAATTCACTTAGGAAAATGCTGCATCCATGTTGCTGCAAAGGACATGATTTCGTTCATTTTTTATGGCTGCGTAGTATTCCATGGTGTACGCATACCACACTTTTTAAATTCAATCTACCATTGATGGACACCTAGGTTGGTTCCATGTCTTTGCTATTGTGAATAGCACTGCAATGAAAATATGAGTGTATATGTCTTTTTGGTAAAACAATTTATTTTCCCAAATACTTTGGTATATACCCAGTAGTGGGATTTCTGAGTTGAATGGTAGTTCTAAATTCTTTGGGAAACATCCAAACTGCTTTCCACTATGGCTGAAATAATTTGCAGTCCCAACAAGCATATGTGTTCCCTATTATCTGCAGTCTTGCCAGCATCTGTTTTTTTGTTTGTTTGTTTGTTTTTGACTTTTTAATAATAGCTATATTGACTGGTGTGAGATGGTATCACATTGTGGTTTTGGTTTGCATTTCTGTAATGGTTAGTGATGATGAGCATTTTTACATACATTTGTTGGTCATTTGTGCATCTTCTTTTGACAAGCATCTGCTTATGTCCTTTGCCCATATTTAATTGGATTATTTGTTTTATGCTTGCTGATTTGTTTAAATTCCATGTAGATTCTGGATATTACACCTTTGTCAGATGCATAGTTAGTGAATATTTTCTTCAATTATGTAGGTTATCTGTTTATTCTGTTCTTAATTTCTTTTGCTGTGCAGAAGCTCTTCAGTTGAACTAGGTTCCACTTAACAACTTTTGAGTTTTTTTTTTTTTGCAATTGCTTTGGGGGACTTAGCCATAAATTATTTGCCAAAGCTAATGTCTAAAAGGGTATTTCCTAGGTTTTTTTCTATAATTTTTATAGTTTGAAGACTTATATTTAAATCTTTAGCTTATCTTGAGTTAATTTTTGTACATAGCAAAAGGTAGGCAACTAGTCTCATTCTTCTTCAAATGGTTAACCAGTTATCCTGGCACCATTTATAAAATAAAGATTCCTTTCCCCATTGCTTCTTTTTGTCAACTTTGACAAAGCTCAGATGGTTGTAGATGTGCAGCCTTATTTCTGCATTCTCTATTCTGTTGGTCTGTGTGTCTATTTTTGTACTGGTCCCATGCCTTGGTTACTGTAGCTTTAGAGTATAGTTCAAAATCAGGCAATGTGATTCCTCCAGCTTTGTTCTTTTAGCTTAGGATTTCTTTGGCTATTTGGGCTCTTTTTTGGTTCTGTATAAAGTTTAGTTTTTATCTATTTCTGTGAAAAATGATATTGGTATTTTGATAGAAATAGCATTGAATCTGTAAATTGTTTTGGGCAGTGTGGCCATTTTAATGGTATTGAATCTTACAATCCATGAGCAGGGAATATTTGTACATTTATTTTTGTCATCTCTGATTTCTTTTAGCAGTGTTTTTCTGTTCTCTTGTAGAGATCTTTCACGGCTTTGATTAGATGTGTTCTTAGGTTTTTTGTGTGTGTGCATATTGTAAATGGAATTACACTCTTGACTTGGGTCTCAGGTAGAACATTAGTGGTGTGTAGAAATGCACACATTGATTTTGTACATTGGTTTTGTATCTGAAGTTGTACTGAAATCGTTTATCTGCTCTAGGAGCCTGTTGTAATAGTCTTCAGGGTTTTCTAGCTATAGAATTGTATTATCAGTAAGAGAGAGAGTTTGAATTCTTCCTCTAAGTTTCATGTATTGGTAAAGTTTCTGAATTTCCTCCTGTTATGAAATTCTAGTTTTATACCATCATGGTTAAAAAAGATACTTGTTATGATTTCAGTCTTCTTAAATTTGTTAAGATATGTTTTGTGGCCTAACATATAACGTATCCTGGAAAATGTTCTCTGTGCAGTTGAGAAGAATGTGTATTCACTAGCTGTTGGATGGAATGTTCTATAAATGTCTGTTAGGTCCATTTGGTCTAGAGTACAGTTTAAATCTAATGTTTCTTTGTTGATTTTCTGCCTGGGTGATCATCTGTCTATTGCTGAGAATGGAGTATTGAAATATCCTACTATTATTGTTTTGCAGTCTACCTCTCCCTGTAGGTCTATTAATATTTGTTCCATATATTTAGGTGCTCCTATTCTGGGTACATTTATATTTATAATTATTATATCCTCTTGCTGAATTGATACCTTTATCATTATGTAATGACCTTCTTTGTCTCCTTTTAAGAGGAAAAGAAAAGATAATTCCAAATTTTTTACCTGAAAAATCTATCTTATCTAAATATAACTGCCCCAACTCTCTTCTGGTTGTCATTAGTATGGAATATTTTCTTTCCAGCCCTTCACTTTCAATCTGTGAGTATTCTTACAGGTAAAGCGAGTCTCCTGTATGCAACATTTTGTTGGGTCTTTATTTTTTATCCATTTAGTCATTCTATGTGTTAACTGGAGAAGGTAATCCATTTGCATTCAGTGTGATTGTTGATAGGTAAGAACCTACTACTGCCATTTTGTTAATCATTTTACTGTCATTTTATAGATTCTTTGTTTATTACTTTCCTTCTTAGTGTCTCCCTTGATGGTTGTGATTCTCTCTAGTATTCTGTTTTGATTACTTGCCTTTTATTTTTAGCTTAGCTACTAAACTAAAGGTAGGTTTTGTTCTTTGTGGTTACCATGAGGTTTACAGAAAATGTCTTGTAGCTGGAGTAGGTTATTTTAGGCTTCTGCCAACTTAACCTTGATCTCCAAAAAATGTTATATTTTAATTTTACTGTCACCTCATCCTTAGACCTTTTCATGTCACATTTTACATTTTTATACCACATATTCTTTAAAACATAATTATACTTACGATTGTCTTTCAGTGTTTTATCATGTAACCATTATATTAAGAATATAAAGTGATTTACATACCATCATTACATTTTTAGAGTATTCTGAATTTGACAATGAGCACATTTTGACTAGTGTTATATTTTTCAGATGTTTTTGTGTTACTTATTAATGTCATTTTTTTCCTCCAGCTTGGAGAAAATCCTTCAGTGCTTCCTGTAAGCCAGGTCTGGTAGTGATGAACTTCCTCAGCTTTTGTTTGTCTGGAAAAGTCTTCATCTCTCTTTTATTTTTGAAGTATAGTTTTTATGGGTAAACTATCATTGGTTGGCAGGGTTTTTTTTCTTCAGTGCTTTGAATGTATCATCCCACTCTCTCTTAGTCTGCAGGATTCCTGCCAATAAATCCACTGAAAGTTGTACTGGAATGTGAAAATTTTTTCCTCTTGCTGCAGTCAGTATTCTTTAATTGTCCCTGATTTTTGAGGATTTGTTGGGGAATTATTCTTTGTCTTTCATTTGATTGGTGATCTCTGAGCTTCCTGTACCGTATGTTGTTGTTTCTCCCCAGATTGGGGAAATTTTCAGTCATTATTTTTAGAAATATTATTTCTAGGCCTTTCTCTCTCTTATCTTCTTCAAGAACTTTTATATTATGTGAAGATGGATCACTTGATGGTGTCCCATAATTCTCATTCGTCTTCACTCATTTTTATTATTACTCTTTAAAAATTATCTGCTTAAATAATTTTATACATCCTCTGAGCTTACTGATGCTTTTCTTTGTTTGATTAAGTCTGCCTTCAAAGTTTTCTATTGAGTTTTTCAATTCAGTTTTTATATTTTTTAGTTTTAGGGTTTTAACTTGTTTTCTTTATTTCTATTCCCTTGTCAGATGTCTTCATGAACATCACAAATTGTTTCCTAAAATTTATTTAATTTTCTAAACATATTTTCTTGTGATGCCCTGAATTGTTTTAAAAGGATCTCTCTGAATTCTTTTTCAGTCCATTCACAGATCTTCATTTCTTCTGGGTCCGTTATGGAAGCTTTATTGGTTTATCTCGGTGGTATCATATTTTTCTGTTTTTCACAATCATTGTGTCTTTATGTTAATGCTTGTGCATTTAAGGAGACAGCCACCACTTTTATCTTGTGAAGATGTAATTTTGTGACATTAGACTTTTACTATTTATTTAATATCGGAATTTAACTACTGGCCTGGAGTTAAGTTCTGTTCTGGGGAACACTTATAATGAACACCAGACCTCAAATGCTGTATTAGAACTAAATCACTGACTTGCAGTTCTTTTCAAATCTGAAAAAGACTTAATCTGAATATTGAAAACTAATTACTAAAGTTTTAGTTGCTTCCTAGTCAGGGTAAGAGTCAATAAGAGAACCTGAACTGTATATAAAAGCCAGCCAGGTCTAGGAGATCCATGAACCATGCCTCCTGCACTGTAATTGTGCTGGTTGGTCTCCTCAACATGACACCCCTACTGATCAGTGGCAGAGTAGCCACTAAGATCTGAACACCAGTCACTACAATCAGTGCTCCTGATATTCATCTCCAATTTACCCCAGGTGGTTTGGCCCTATGGGCACTCCCAGTGTTTCCATGAGATGGAACTGGAGCCCTACTGGCACTTCCAGTGCTTCCAGGAGACAATACTAAAGCATTTCTCACCTTCCTTGGAAGATTCCTGGACCAGTGGGGAGATCAAATATCCACTTCCAATTCCCTCCTCCCACCTGAGAAACTGTGGGTTGATAGGAATTCTCTGTAAGTGGCATTATGTTAGTTTAGGGGAGGGGTAGTGCAGTCTGAAATAACCATTCCTCTTGTCAGTTGCAGCTTTTGTCATTTTTGCAGACCCCACAAGGGTTTTCTGCTTCTCCTCAGTTCTGGCAAGTTCAGGGTGGTATTCTTGTCTATTGATAATTGCTAGTTGTCCTTTTGTGGAGTGAGTGATACCAGGGGACTCCTCTTCTGCCTTCTTGCTGATATCATATGTCCCCATTATCAATAATACTTCTCATATATTTCCTTTATTAGTAATAACCCATGTCAAATTTTGGTAGATGTCTTCTACTAGACTGAAAGTGTTGCTATCTATTACAAGTTTGCTAGCAATTGTTGTCATTAATGAATATTACACTTAATCAAACGCTTTTCATATATTTGACATAATGGTTTCTTTTTATTTAATTTCTAAATATAGCAAGTTACATGTTTAAGTTTGTTTTTAAATATAAACTGTCTTTACATTATTGGGACAGCTTGATATGGCCATGATATATTTTTTAAAACAAATATTTTGGTTTGGTTTGCTAATATTTTAAAACATATTTTGCCTCAATGCTCAGAGTGAGGCTGGCCTGTAATTTTTCTCTGTACTTACCTTTGGTCTCTCATACTTTCTTTTAAGTTATTTATACTTTCATCTTTCTATTTTATCATTATATATACATATATATTTATTCACTGTGACAGAAAATAAATCAATTTAGTCACATATATAGGTGTTTATTTTTATTTAGATTTTCTAATTATCTTCCTTTATTCATCTTTCCACTCATATCAATCATCACCTCCTATCCAGGAATGTAGGCGCTATTCAAAATATCTCCACAATCTCACAATAATAGGTAAAATATACATTATATAAAATACATAGTCATATATATACTTAAAGATGCAACTCCTTTATGATTTTTATTTAAAAATGAGTGATAATCTATGTGCTTTTCTCATTTCTCGGCATCTTGCTCTATTGGATGGCAGTGGGGGCCCATCTGGAGTGGCTGCTGTGAGGATGTCAGCTGTAGCAGGGGAGGCACAGCCAGGGCTGTGTGCTCCACACAGATGGCAGAGGCTGGGCACAGGTGATCCCAGTGGGAACCCCAGACCCTGTCTAGTTGTCTAGTGGGAGCCCCAGACCCTGTCTAGCTTCCACAGGGTGGAAGCCTGTGCTCTTGGGTGCAGTCACAGCTCTGGACCCAGGCATCCCTGTACCCTCGGGGGCCCAGGAAGCCCCCTTCACCCGCAGGCTTGGAAGTGCCTACTCCCACTCCCTGGCCTCCCCCTGCTCTCAGCGCTACTCTGCAGCAGAGCAAAGTTGTGGGCATGTCCCAATAGCTGAGCCCAGGCATTCTTGCTACCCAGCTGGGCATGTGTGTACTTGGGGTGGTGCTGACATGCCAGTCACCTGGTGCCTTGGCCCCCTCTGAAAACTGCTTCTGAAGCTAATGCTGACGGTCACGGGAGGGAGGCTAGGGGGCTGAGAGTGGCTTGGTGCAGGTTTGTGGGTGTCCCTCGGTGCAGACATCCTGGGCTCTGTGGGTGGCATGTTGATGACAGTGCGAGGCAGATAGGTTCCTGGGCAGGAAGGGAATGTTCCCCTGTGAAACTCCACCTTCAAGCTAGGGATGGCCCAAAGCCTGGGCACTAGGCTTCCAGTTCCCAGTGGCGTCCACAACCTGGAGTGAGAACTCCAGGCCTGCCCATGACTGCCCATGGACCAATCAGCACATGCTTCCTCCCACTCATGGATCAATCAGCATGATCTTCCTCCTTTCTGAGCCCATAAAAACCTCTGGACTCATCAGACTCAGGTACTCATCAGCAAGACCTACTTGCAGACAGGAGCTACCCACTGCAGGTCTCCTCTCTGCTGAGAGGTGTTCTATCAGTAAAGTTTTCTGCCTTGCTCACCTTCCAGTTGTCCACATAACCTCATTCTTCCTGGACACAGGACGAAAACTTGGGACCTGCTAAACACCAGGAGTGAAAGTAGCTGTAACACATTCCTGGCTGGCTCGCAGAGGTATAGGTGGCAGCTAAAGGGGCTGTAATTCGTTCCTGGATGGCTTGTTGAGCCGCAGGCAGCAACAAACTTCCAGACTGTGGGAATGAAGGGTGGTGACACTGCTGGGGGCCCAGACCTCAGGATTCTCCCAAGCCAGAGCTGCTGTAACGCTATAGCTCTCTGGCCCTTCACCAGCACTGGGCAGCCACCTATGTGACAAGAAGCAGTGGTGGGGCTTCGTCAGCCCAGGAGCTGCAGGCCTGGCTGAGGGCAGCAAGACTGAAAAAGCTGTTAAACAAACGGACTTAAATACTCTACATGAAACATACCCCCCCACCCCGCCCACCACCCCGCTCACTACGCCGCACGTGACAAGAAGGAAAGAAGAGCTGTAGCCCTTCTGAAACCCCAGACCTCAGGGCTCCCCAGGACAGAGCTGTGACATGTTGTAACACCCTCTCTGGGGCTCTGCAGTTTGTGGCACCTCCGAGCTTTCAGGTGCCATTGCATTCCTCTTGTCCAGATGCTGGTGCCCACTGCAGAGGCTGCTTGCTGTGTGTCTGTTCCAACTTCAGCCTTCCATGGAGCTGGCACCTGTACCAGTGCCTGGAGCTTCCCTCTCCACCATAGCAGCCGGAATGCCTGGCTGTGCACAGTAGCCGGCTCCCACACTCACTCACTTTTAAACTTCTTGCCATTCCATGCTTGACTCTCCTGTGGCAGGCATGGGACACTAGCTGGTAGCATCAGCTGAGTGTAGCCTGCCAGGCCGAGTGTGCAGAATGAGGCCAGAAGGCACAAGGGAAACTCAAGTTGAGGTTCTGCTGGCCACAAAGGTTTCTAGCTTGTGAAGCAGCATCCAAAGGATCCTGTGTCATATTCACATGATGATGTTTCATTAAATCCTTACAAGTCAAATTCTTTTCAATGACTGCATAGTAATCATTATGTGAACGTATTACTTATTTAACAGTTCTGTATTGAAAGGCATTTGGTTTTTAAAAAGTTATGAAAAAGGTTGCAATTAACATCTTTATACATATGTTCTTATGTGCTGGCTGACATGTAATTTTTATTGTATGGATTCCTAGGAAATAGATATCTGGAAATGTGCAAATGTATGTGCAAATGTATGGTCTTTTGTAAAACTTTACGTAATGCATAAAGAAAATTACACAAGTCATAATTGTACATCAGATAGTTCAAGACACAGAAAAAGATTAGCAGTGCCCTATTGTTGAAATTTAGACTGTCATAAAGCACAGACAGTCCTCAATTTACAATCATTTGACTTATGAGTTTTCTACTTTATAATGTTGTGAAAGCAATAAGTTTTCTATAGACACCATACTCTGAGTACCTACACACCATCTGTTTTTAACTCAGTACAGTACAGTATTCCATAAATTACATAAAATATTCAGCATTTATTTAAAAATAGGCCTTGTGTTAGGTGATTTTGCCCAACTGTAGGGTAATATAAGTGTTCTGAGTACACTTAAGGTAGGCTAGGTGTTAATGTTTGCTAGGTTAGATGTATTAAATGTGTTTTCAACTTACAATATTTTCAGCTTAAAATGAGTTTATTGTGACATAACCCCACTGCAAGTTGAAGAACATCTGTATTAAGCAAAATAAGTCATAGGCAAGAAAGTAGTACACACAGATCCTTCTTAACTTATGATGAGGTTACATCCTGATAAATCTAACATAATTGAAAATTTTATGGGTGGAAATAGTGTTTCTTAAATTGTACACTTGAAAACAATGGCTTGGAAGTATAAATTGGTACAGAAACTTTAGGTAGATATGTCTGAGTAAACCCATGGGAACTTGAAATGGCTTTATTCACACATATCATCATAAGTCGAGGAGAATACTTGCTGTGTATGACTTTGCACCATTGTAAAATCAAAAACTCACAAATCACACAATCAAAAGTCGGTGATCATCTGTATGTGCTTGTACATTAATTTCTTGGATCTAAACATATTTGCATAATTTTCATTGTATGATATTCTGTTGCATGGATACGTAACACTTTACCAACCCACAATTAAACATTTGGATTAGGGATGTTATTAGTAGTGCTGTTATGTATATTCTTGTACATATCTTTCTTTGCACATAAGTCCATATTGCATGGAAATGGAACCAATGGGTCATCACTTATGCTTTTATTCCACTTGAGTGGAAACCTGCCACAAAATTTATCTAAAGTTTCTGCACAAATGTATACTCGCAGTAATAGTACTTGAGGGTTTCTATTGTGCCAAAGTATTACCAACGTTTGATACTGTCTTTTATTATTTTAATTTTAGCCATTTGGCAGATGAGTTGTGGTCTCATTGTGGTTTCAATTTCTATTTGTTAAGGAATAAAAAAATTAGCCTTTTTTTCATGTATTGGCTATTTTGGTATTCTCTTTTATAAATTATGTATTCAATGTGTTCAATTACTTGGTTGTCTTCCTTTTATTGGTTCATAACAGTTATTAATATATTCTGGATACATGTCATACATACATGTAGTTATATGCACGTATACACACACACTTACGTGGTTGACCCTTGAACAATGTAAAGGCTTGGGGCACCAATAACCCATACAGTGTAAAATCCATGTATAACTTCTGACCCACCCAACACTTAATTACAGATAGCCTACTGTGGACTGGAAGCCTTATTGATACCATAAACAGTCAATTAACATGTATTTTTATGTCATGTATTATATACCAAATTATTACTGTTAAGTAAACTAAAGGTTATGAAGAAAATTATGAGGAAGAGAAAATATATTTATACTACTGCATTATATTGATACTGTTAAATTTAAATTGTCTGCTTACACAAGACAAATCATCTGTGTGATATGGCAGGCAACTGCAGCTGCACACCTCAACCTATGGTGCATATCAAGCAGTTCAACTTTTTCTTGTAATGTCATGTCTTTTCTCTGCTTAACTCTTTCAACATCAGTAGAGCCATTTCGTAAGGGTCCTATGGTGTTATTCAAGGTTTATGGTATTGCACTACACACAATGAAAAACAATGAGAACCATGAGAGATCACTTTTTGCTGTGATATGCAATTTACTAGAAAGATAAATTGCTCATGCAGAAATTATTAACATCACACAGTATTTTAAGTGGATACTCACAACACTTGAGCTAACGGCAAGAGCAATAGGAGGTGGCTACAAAATTATTACAGTAGTAGGTCCTCTAGTTCATTTCATGCAGTTATGATTTAATACTGCATCTTTACATTTGTTTACATTTCTCTTGATCACAAATGATTCCATGTACAGTCTATGTTTATGCACATAAATTTTGACACATTTTAACTGTTTATATCTCTGTATATTTTATTCTAGTAAATGATGAAATAGATTAGTATCTAAATAGATTTGCATATATTTTATGCAGTCATGACATACCTTTTTCTTAATTTTTTAAATAATTCTAGGCTCTGTGGTTCATCTGCACATTTTTTCAAATTGTCTCAAATCTCCAAAAAATTTTCCAATATATTTATTTTAAAAATTTGCATATAAGTGGAATCGTGCAGTTCAAACTTGTTCAAACATCAACTGTATGCATGTGTACAACTGTATTCTTCTTCCACTTCTTGTTTACCTTTTCACTCAGTAATGCTGTCTTTTAATTAATAATTATTTAATATTTTAATGTAGTTTATCCATCAATTTTTCATTTCATGATTTATATTTTTATTTCTATTATAAGAAATCATTGCCAATCCCAAGACTATAAAGATGCTCTAAAACATTTTCTTCCAGAAGTTTTATTGCTTATTTAAAATCACATTTATATTTACAGTACTCCTGAAATTCATTTTGCAAATAACATGAGGAATGTGTCAAGATTAAATGTTTTTCTACGTAGATATTCAATTGATTCAGCATTGGTTATTGAAAATATCATTCTCTCCACACTATAACACAGACTCTCCTTTGACATAAATCAAGTGACCATATATGTGTGCAGTCCTTTTTAGAGTCTCTATTCCACTCTCTTGATGTATTAGTTTATCTTACCTCAACACTACATGATCTTAATTTGTGTGACTTATATAAAGTTTTCATACCTGGTAATACAATTCTTCCAATTTTCTTTTGCTTGCACAAATTCGTCTTTTTTATTCTTGGCCCATTGCATTCTCTCATGTATGTAAGATCAAGTTTATGACTTTATTTTATTTATAATTTCAACTTTTCTTTTGATTCAGGGGTATGTGTGCAGGTTTGTTACATGGATATATTGTGTGATGCTGATGTTTGGGGTATGGTTGATTCCATCACCCAGGTAGTGAGCACACTACCTATAGTTTTCAACCTTTGCCCCTCTTCTGTCCTTCTCCCTCTAGCAGTCCCCAGTGTCTATTGTTGCCATCTTAATGTCTATGAACACTCAATGTTTAGCTCCCACTTTTGAGTGAGAACATGTGGTATTTGGCTTCTGTTTCTGTGTTAATTTGCTTAGGATGATGACATCTAGCTGCATCTGTGTTTCTGCAAAGAACATGATTTTATTCTTCTTTATGGCTGCATGGTATTTCATGGTGTTTATGTGTCACATTATCATTATACTGTCCACCATTGGTGGGCACTTAGGTTGATTCCAACCCTTTGCTATTACTATATATATATATATATATATATATAATTAATTAGCAATATATTAATTAGATGTTTAAATTAATTAGATGTTAAATATATATTAATTAGATGTTTAATTTTAAAAATTTAAAACTTAAAAATATCTGCTAATTAAAAGACACCATTACTGAGTGAAAAGGTATACAAGAAGTGGGAGAATAATACAGTTGTACACATATATACAGTTGATATTTGAACAAAAGTTGTGAATAGACCAGGCTATGATTTAGACATATACACATATTCTGAGATTTTCTTTAATTTGCTGATTGATTTGGAGATAATTGGTGTCTTTACAGTTTTGAATATTGCAAATTCATAAACCTCCATTTACTTACAAAGACCACCTTTAATTTCCCTCAGTAATGTTTCATGGTTTTTCTGTCTATATCTTATACAACTTTTAGTTTCACTGTGTTTGACAGTTCTTGATGCTAAAGTAACTGTAATCACTCTTTAGAAAATTAATATGTAATTGTACCTGTTGTTGCATAAAAACATTTATATATTGACTTTTTAATGTATTAATATATTCTTTTTAATTCTATTTTTCATAGTTTTTTGTGTTTCGTAGATGCCGAAAGACATTATGTGTGAATAATAAATGTTATTTCTTACAGACATTATGCATTCTCTTTTTCTTGTCATATTGCAATAGCAAAGGCTTTTCACGGTGTTGTACAATGTTACATAGAGGTGGTGATAGTGAATATCATTTGTCTTGTTTTCTATTTCATAGTTTACTACTAAATAGAATGTTTGTTATAAATATATTTTAACACTATTTTTAATTCAGTTAGAACTTACATACAGTGAAGTGCACACATATTAAGGGCTCAATGTAGTTAACGTTTACATATGTATACACTTTTGTAACCACCATGGGATCAAAATATAGTACATTCCAAGAAGGCTAAGATGTGCCCTCCTCCCATTACCATCAGGGCCTCTTATAAGTAACTGAATACAGTCGGTATTAAGTGTGTGAGGGAGCTTATTGATGAAATCTGTAAACCATTTTCTAGAGCATAGAGCATGTAGAGAAATGCAAAAGTTAATCTGCTAGGGCAAATGGTAGATATTCAGCCATTTTCCTCCTTAGAGTTCACTTTTGCCCTTTGTTCTGTTGAAAAGTATATATCCCCATGTCAAGTTCCAATAGCTACTATATTATCCTGAGATCATTCCAGTTCAGTCATCTCTCTTCCTGAAGGACTGATCTTTGCTCTTCATTTAAGACAGTAGTGAGAAATAGGTAAAGAGTGGGAGAGGAATTGATTAATATAAAACCTATCTCTTGGAGTTATGATCTCAGTTAAATTATAAATGGTCACAAAATACAACTGATCACTCCATAACATTAAGAAAAAACATGTAACATGAAATACACACACACACACACACACACACACACACACATATTTAAAACCACCAAAAAGCTATGGGCACAAAGAAATTTAAGTAAAATAATTTTTTTATTTTTATTTTTTGAGACAGTGTCTCACTCCTGTTGCTCAAGCTGGAGTGCAGTGGTGTCATCATGGCTCACTGCAGCCTCAACCTCCCAGATTCAAATGGTTCTCCCACCACAGCCTCCTGAGCAACTGGGACTATAGTTGCATGCTACCACACCTGCCTAAGTTTTTGTAATTTTTTGTAGAGATGAGGTTTTGCCATGTTGTCTAGATTGGCCTCTAACTCCTGGGCTCAAGCCTTCTACCTGCCTCGGCTTCCAAAAGTGCTGGGATTACGGGCCTGAGCGACCATGCCTGGCCTAAATACATAATTTTAGAAATACGTGAGACCTTGAGATGAGCAGAGACTGCAACCTCTTTCATTTCTGAGTGCAGGTATTGAGTCTATAGGAATAACTGGGTGGAAAAGTAAGACCATTATACGCAAAGCAGCATTAATGCCAAAGGGAGAGGCAAGCTGAGATTTTTACCAGTGCAAATTGGCTGACAGGGCTGCTAATGAAATTCTCCACGTAAGGAATCTGGGTGACTAAGCAGTGGTTCTGAAAAACTGATGGCAGGCAGGTTGGAAAATAGAGAGAAGTTGCTTAAGCCCTGTCGGAGGGTGGGACCTGATCCCGTTCTGGAAGCTTCTGAAGACAGAACCCAAGTCATCTAAACTACTTATTAAATTGAGGACATAACCCTCTAGCTCCATAACAAAGGAACAAAGCATGTCCTTTCTGGAAGAACTTACCAACTTGGGTGTCTGCTGCTATTTTGTATTTAAATTGTGGCACGCATTAGAAAACTAGAAGACATGAAAAGTTTTAAGACAATGTGATTCCTGATAAAAAAAAAAAATTAAAAAGCCTAATTCTGTGAAGAAAGTCAATGGTAGCTTGATGGGGATAGCATTGAATCTATAAATTATTCTGGGCAGTATGGCCATTTTCATATTGATTCTTCCTATCTTTGAGCATGGAATGTTCTTCAATTTGCTTGTGTCTTCTCTTATTCCCTTGAGCAGTGGTTTGTAGTTCTCCTTGAAGAGGTCCTTTACATTCCTTGTAAGTTGGATTCCTAGGTATTTTATTCTGTTTGTAGCAATTATGAATGGGAGTTCACTCAAGATTTGGCTCTCTGTTTGTCTATTACTGGTGTATAGGAATGCTTGTAATTTTTGCACATTGGTTTTTTTATCCTGAGACTTTGCTGAAGTTGCTTATTGGCTTAAGGAGATTTGGGGCTGAGATGATGGGGTTTTCTAAATACACAAGCATGTCATCTGCAAACAGAGACAATTTGACTTGCTCTCTTCCTGTTTGAATACCTTTATTTCTTTCTCTTGCCAGATTGCCCTGACCAGAACTTCCAATACTATGTTGAATATGAGTGGTGAGAGAGGGCTACTGCTGTCAAAACACCTTCAAGGCAATACAATTAGATGAAAGTATTAAAAAAAAAGTTAAAAAGCCAAAAGAAGTAGAACTATAGATGACACAAATACAGAAATTAGTAGATGAAAAAAATTAAAGTTAAGTAATTTAGAAGAAAAAATGGATGAATTGGTATACAAATGAAGAATTCCAGCGGAGAAAAGGAAAACTAAAAGAGGAAATTCTAGAACTGAGAATTGTAATGTTGAAAGTGAATAATTAATCTGATTATCTTAAAGTGGACTGGACACAGAAAAAAAAGTTACTGACTTCAAATAAGGTCATTTGAAATTATCTAAACTGAAACACAGAGAGGAAAAAGAAATAATGATTTTTGAATTGGTAATCAGAGCCCTATAGCAGAATGTCAAAGGTATCATATTGATATAGTACCACAAAATTGGAAAATAAAATGGGGAAATAGTACCACTTACAATAGTGCTTAAAAAAACACAAAACCATAAAATACTGAATAACAGTTTTAAAGAATCATGTGTAAGACCTGTACATTGAAAATTATTGAAAAAAATTTAAAAACTAAATAAATTGAGAAATAATGTCACAAATTGGAAGTCAAAATGTTAAGATGTCATTTCTCCTGATATGTATATATTCATGGCCATCATACTCATATCATTTCAAATTCTAGCAGGTTTTTAAATTCTAGAACTGAAAAAGTTTTTCTGTATTTTATTTAAAAATGCAGAAGAGTCAATTCTTAAGAAAAAAGACTTACCATATTTCCAAGCAGAATAAAACTACAATAATTAAGCCATTGAGTGTTAGTACACAGACAAATATATCAATAGAACTAAAGAGCATATACAATGATTGATTTTGACAAATGCACCAATGTAGTTCAATGGGATAATGAGAGCTCTCTCTCTCTCTCTCTCTCTCTCTCTCTCTCTGGTTTCGCTCTGTTGCCCAAGCTGGAGTATAGGGACATGATCATAGCTTACTATAACCTTAAACTCCTGGGCTTGAGTGATTCTCCCTCATCAGACTCCTGAGTAGCTAGAACTAGTTTTTGTAGAGACAGTGTCTCACCATGTTGCCCAAGCAGTGTTCTTCAATTTAAAATACAAATATTTCTGGGGGGAAAATATGTCAAAATGAAAAAAAGGTTTAAAAAATCAGTTAACTTTGACCATCTACATTATTTCTTATACTAAAATTAATTCAACATAAACCTAAATGTCAAAAGCTAAAAACTTTAAAGCTTTTAGAAGGAAACATGCACAAATTTCCCAGTGTAGCAAGTGTTTCTGTAGGGCAAATAAGGCCTATCCATTTTAGTTGAAAAATTAGGCTTGAAATTAATATATTTTGCTCACACAAAGATAAACTTAAGGAAATAAAAAGACAATCCACAGATTCAGAAAAAAATATTCATAAAGCATATAGCTGACAAAGAATGTGTATCCAGAACATATAAGTCCCACAAATCAACAATAACAAAATAATAAGCAATATATTTTTTTAAAATGACCAAAAGATTTGGACAGAGACTTAGAAAACCAAATATCCATAGGGCAATAAGCATATTAAAAGGTTCTCAGTTGTCATGGCTAATGCAAATTGCATGTACAATAAGATTTGAAAATTTAAAAAAACTACATATACCAAACAGGCTCATATATGAAAAGCCTGAAAAGCAAGGATTGGTGAGAATGTAGAACAACTGAAACTCTTAGGGTGAGAATCTAAAATTGTACTACCTCCTTGCCAAACTCCCAACTAATCTCCAATAAATCTAAAATACTTTGACCATATGGAACAGCAATTTCACTCCATGTATTATTGTGTATGTCTGCAATCAGCCATCAGGTAGCTAGCCGGTTTCCTTAGGAAATGGTGCCATTTAGGGCTCCATTTGTGTGTCTGTTATTAGCAGGTTTTGCACTTAATGATGGGGATCATTTATTGAGCTTTGTATAACTTCCACACGTGTCATTAGGGTCTTATCATACATGACTCCATTGAGCAGAGAAGAGTGGTGGGGGAAAGAGACTGATTGACATCAGAGAAAGGATCTTGTCTGATTCTTAAGAAGGTCCTAGGTTGTGGATACCCTCTGGTGGGCGTTTATGTGGCACATGATCATCCTTATATGCTGCACCAAGTTATTCATCACCTTACTTCAGTCTCAGCCTTTGTTGTTACCAGTTTGTCAGTTTTGTTCTTTTCCCATCCCTGACTAAGCAGCCAGCATATAGCATTGGCTATAAGTTGGTGTTGGTCTTTATCATTGGCCATTTCTAAATCATGTAAAGTAAGCAACCAACCCACTGGGAAGATAGCCCTTCACTACTGTCTTTATCTTCCCTTTATTTTAACTCATGGCAGAATATTGTGCAGACTTATTTACCAGCCAGGTCGGTCTTGTTTCGTTTTTCATTAATTCGTTTTAGAATACTTTCCAAAAGGCTGTAAGAGTGGGCCTTGAAATCCAAAGCACTTTGTGCAGTTTACCCATGCATTTGGCACCTGCCAGTGCTGGATTCCATGCTATTTCCATCTTTTATTATTATTATTATTATACTTTAAGTTCTAGGGTACATGTGCATAACGTGCAGGTTTGTTACATATGTATACTTGTGCTATGTTGGTGTGCTGCACCCATCAACTCGTCAACACCCATCAACTCATCATTTACATCAGGTATAACTCCCAATACAATCCCTCCTCCCTTCCACCTCCCCATAATAGGCCCTGGTGTGTGATGCTCCCCTTCCCAAGTCCAAGTGATCTCATTGTTCAGTTCCCACCTATGAGTGAGAACATGCAGTGTTTGGTTTTCTGTTCTTGCGATAGTTTGCTGAGAATGATGGTTTCCAGCTGCATCCATGTCCCTACAAAGGACACAAACTCATCCTTTTTATGGCTGCATAGTATTCCATGGTGTATATGTGCCACATTTTCTTAATCCAGTCTGTCATTGATGGACATTTGGGTTGATTCCAAGTCTTTGCTATTGTAAATAGTGCCACAATAAACATACGTGTGCATGTGTCTTTATAGCAGCATGATTTATAATCCTTTGGGTATATACCCAGTAATGGGATGGCTGGGTCATATGGTACTTCTAGTTCTAGATCCTTGAGGAATCGCCATACTGTTTTCCATAATAGTTGAACTACTTTACAATCCCACCAACAGTCTAAAAGTGTTCCTATTTCTCCACATCCTCTCCAGCACCTGTTGTTTCTTGACTTTTTAATGATTGCCATTCTAACTGGAGTGAGATGGTATCTCATTGTGGTTTTGATTTGCATTTCTCTGATGGCCAGTGATGACGAGCATTTTTTCATGTGTCTGTTGGCTGTATGCATGTCTTCTTTTGAGAAATGTCTGTTCATATCCTTTGCCCACTTTTTGATGGGATTGTTTGTTTTTTTCTTGTAAATTTGTTTGAGTTCTTTGTAGGTTCTGGATATTAGCCCTTTGTCAGATGAGTAGATTGCAAAAATTTTCTCCCATTCTGTAGGTTGCCTGTTCACTCTGAAGGAGCTGGTACCATTCCTTCTGAAACTATTCCAATCAATAGAAAAAGAGGGAATCCTCCCTAACTCATTTTATGAGGCCAACATCATCCTGATACCAAAGCCTGGCAGAGACACAACAAAAAAAGAGAATTTTAGATCAATATCCCTGATGAACATCGATGCAAAAATTCTCAATAAAATACTGGCAAACAGAATCCAGTAGCATATCAAAAAGCTTATCCACCATGATCAAGTGGGCTTCATCCCTGGGATGCAAGGCTGGTTCAACATACGCAAATCAATAAACGTAATCCAACATACAAACAGAACCAAATACGAAAACCACATGATTATCTCAATAGATGCAGAAAAGGCCTTTGACAAAATTCAACAGCCCTTCATGCTAAAAACTCTCAATAAATTCGGTATTGATGGAACATATCTCAAAATAATAAAAGCTATTTATGAAAAACCCACAGCCAATATCATACTGAATGAGCAAAAACTGGAAGCATTCCCTTTGAAAACTGGCACAAGACAGGGATGCCCTCTCTCACCACTCCTATTCAACATAGTGTTGAAAGTTCTGGCTAGGATAATCAGGCAAGAGAAAGAAATCAAGGTTATTCAGTTAGGAAAAGAAGAAGTCAAATTGTACCTGTTCGCAGATGACATGATTGTATATTTAGAAAACCCCATCGTCTCAGCCCAAAATATCCTTAAGCTGATAAGCAACTTCAGCAAAGTCTCAGGATACAAAATTAATGTGCAAAAATCACAAGCATTCTCATACACCAGTAATAGACAAACAGAGAGCCAAATCAGGAATGAACTTCCATTCACAATTGCTTCAAAGAGAATAAAATACTTAGGAATCCAACTTACAAGGAATGTAAAGGACCTCTTCAAGGAGAACTACAAACCACTGCTCAGTGAAATAAAAGAGGACACAAACAAATGGAAGAACATACCATGCTCATGGATAGGAAGAATCAATATTGTGAAAATGGCCATACTGCCCAAGGTAATTTACAGATTCAATGCCATCCCCATCAAGCTACCAATGAGTTTCTTCACAGAATTAGAAAAAACTGCTTTAAAGTTCATATGGAACCAAAAAAGAGCCCGCATTGCCAAGACAATCCTAAGTCAAAAGAACAAAGCTGGAGGCATCACACTACCTGACTTCAAACTATACTACAAGGCTACAGTAATCAAAACAGCATGGTACTGATACCAAAACAGAGATATAGACCAATGGAACAGAACAGAGTCCTCAGAAATAATACCACACATCTACAGCCATCTGATCTTTGACAAATCTGAGAAAAACAGTAAATGGAGAAAGGATTCCCTATTTAATAAATGGTACTGGGAAAATTGGCTAGCCTTAAGTAGAAAGCTGAAACTGGATCCTTTCCTTACTCCTTATACGAAAATTAATTCAAGATGGATTAGAGACTTAAATATTAGACCTAATACCATAAAAACCCTAGAAGTAAACCCAGGTAATACCATTCAGGACATAGACATGGGTAAGGACTTCATGTCTAAAACACCAAAAGCAATGGCAACCAAAGCCAAAATTGACAAATGGAATCCAATTAAATTAAAGAGCTTCTGCACAGCAAAAGAAGCTATTTCCATCTTACAATGCAACGGCTACTGAAAATGTTCCAATTTTATGGTTTGGTAAATTACATAATGCCAAGTACCTAACAGGTAGTTTCTATTGTGTACATGCTTGGTGTCACATGGTTATGCATTCATAGAGCCCAGTAGCAAACCAGGTACTGCTTTTCAGATGACATATAGTTGTCAGGGAAAGAGGGCAAAGAGAACACGGCTTAACTCCAAAGCTCTCAGGGCCTGCACTGCAGTTCTTACATTGCGGTTTGCTAAAAGCTTTATTCAGCATCTCTCTACTACAGATCTTTCCAAAACAGTTATGATTGTGGGTCTTAAGTTTAAAGGGACAAGGCAGCTTGCACTACAACCTATACTTGCTGCAGCGACTTTTTTGCTCCAAAGTCCTGCTCAAAACCATGAAGCTTTCAGTTAACTTAGAAAACACCTTGGAGCAGTAAAGCTGAATAAGTTATAATTACCCCCAAATCTAGAGCATCAACACCTTGAATTTCTTTTTTTATTAGTTGGCAGGGGTAAATACAGTGGTTGATTTTTACTTTATAAAAGAGATCCCAACATACCACAGACCAGAGGGTCCAGAAATTTCACCAATGTAGCAGGCCTCTGAGATAAATACCCTCATGGGTATTTATCACCCTCTCTCAGGTATACATGTATTTCTTCTTACTCATTAGGTACAATGAAGAAAATGTCAATAAAATGAACTAGCAAAATACTTTGTAGGCCATCAAGAAAATTAAGCCCCCTTTAGAATATATTGTGGACAGAGAACGGGAGGGCTGATGAGTGACAAGGGCATAATGGTATACTGTTTTTCGTAATATAGAAAGACAAATTGCTTTTAACCAACTTTGCTGGTAGCAATAAGGAAAAAAAAATTGTCAAGTCATTATCTGTACACTAGGTGCCAAGGGCTGTGTTGCTTTTCTCTCTAAAAAACACCACATCTAAAAAGATGCTTAATTAACATCACTCTCTGATTGTTTGTGTTGATGTGTACCAGAAGACATCGGGCTTTTGCACCAATCAGACAAAGTAGAAATGAACGAATACCTCCCATGCCATGGGTAAGAGGATCATATTTGGGAAGGACTTATCTAGAAGAACACCAATTGGTGACCTGAACCATAGAGAAAGGGCTAAAGGTTCTTGAAGTAGTATCACTTGGAAATGTACTCATGTGAATTTGTGGCCTCCAGCCCAGAGCTACCAAAGCAGAGATTTCGGGGGTGGTGCTTAAAAACCCGTGTTTTAACTAGTCCTCCAGGTGATTCCAGTGTGAGTTAAGGTTGGAAAACCACTGTTCTATTTACTTATTATACCTTAATTCTTGAACCAGGTAAATTATGGTAGGATAAGTTTGAGCTTTTCCTGGACTCATTGTGATACAGACTGGAGTCAGCAGTTCATCTATCACTGGACCACCATATGTACCCTCTTTGACTTGTACAACATGTTAAAGATTTTAGACCTAGGGATTAGCATCAGTTATTCCAGTACTTAATTATGTCCAGATTTGTGTGTTTCCATTTACGTATTGAAAAAACATCATGGGAAATGGCCACGAGCATCTCTGGTGAAGGCGTGAGCTATTACTTAAAGTATACTGCACTGGTCACATTGAAGGGTCTCTTTCTCTATCAAAGGACTCTAGATTCATAAAATAGCTTAGGTCTGGGCATCATGTAAGAGATCACAATTCTCTACGTTAGTGAGCTGCAACTGCTATCAGACCTAGAATTTTTTTCTTGTATATGTAAATAAGTTAAAAATAAACCTTCCATCCTTAGGTGTGACTAATTAACAATCACCACACATCCCTGTGGGTTAATATTCTGACTGCTGCTTTGTCCTTGTGAATTTTTATAGCAATTACACCTAGTTTTAGCTGCTGATTTTTAAGTTCTACATCCTGGCCTTTCTCATGTAGGATCTTATTAATTATTCTCGTTAAAAATAGGGAGCCCAATTCTAGTGAAGCATCCTCTACCCTCATCTCTGACCTACAGAGTCAGCTACGACAACTTATGAAAGCTGTTGCTGCCTTGCGAATGCATCTTTTAATGATTTGGTGAAGACAGTAACCTCTGGGCCTTCCATAAGGGTAAGGTTCATGGGTGACTAAGCAGGTTCAAAGTAGATCCAGTCCAACATCTCCATCTCCTTGATATTTGGTCTTCTTCTAGTGCGCATCTAGTTCACCATTAAGTCCAGGCTTAAATTCACCATAGATTTAACACAACTCTTAGAAGCTCAAGTTAAAACATTAAATCATCCCTGAAGGACGTTGGTGAAGGAAGTCCTCTCGGTGGGCATAACTTTGAGTGATGTACCTGGTCGTTCACTTTGCTTGAAAGGAGGAATGGTCGGACGTGTGATTCTACACTGAGTCATGGCTGTGGCCATGGTTTGGCTCGATAGTCAGGGACTTGGAAGGAACATGATTAGAAAACTGGTGACAAGAAAATTTGGGGAAGAGGTATGTGGATAGACCACTATGAATGAGCAAAAAATGTGAAGATACTTGTATTCTATATTAATGCCTATCGAAGGGTGGCCTCAGCAGAGCATTTTGATAATCAAATGGCTAAGATGACTTGCCTGTGGATATCAGTCAGCCTCTTTCCTTAGCCCCTTCTGTCATTGCCCAGTGGCTCCTGAATAAAGTGGCCATAGTGACAGGGATGAAAGTTATGCATGGGCTCAACAACGACGATTTTCATTCAGCAAGGCCAACCTGCCTAGAGCCACGACTGAGTGCCCAATCTGCCAGCAGAAGAAACCAACATCGACTCCTTGATATGGCACCATTCTCTGAGGTGACCAGCTGGCTACCTGGTGGCTGGTTGATTATACTGGACCCATTCCATCATGGAAAGGGCAGCATTTTGTCCTTAATGGAACAGACTCTTACTCTGAATATGGATTTGCCTTCCATTGCATGCAATACTTCTGCCAAAATACCATCTGTGAATTTATAGATGCTTTATCCAACATCACAGTATTACACACAGCACAGCTGTGAGATTGAGGAACTTGCTTCACTTGAATGAAGTGCAGTAATGAGCCCCATGCTTGTGAAATTCACTACCTTTACCATGTTCCCCACCATCCTGAAGCAGCTGGATAGAAAGGATGACGGAATGGCCTTTAGAAGACTCAGTCACAGTTCCAGGTAGGTGACATTACCTTTTTGGGCTGGGACAAGGTTCTCCAGGAAGCTGTATATGCTCCGAATCAGTGTCCAGTATTAGTACTGTTTCTCCCATAGCCAGGAATTGCAGGTCCAGAAATCAAGAGGTGGAAATGAGAGTGGCACCAGTCACTATCACTCCTAATGACCCACTAACAAAATTTTTCCTTTGTCCCTGTGACCTTTTGCTCTGCTAGCCTAAATGTCTTAGGTCTAAGTGGAGGAATGCTTCCACCAGGAGACATAGCAATGATCCCATTCAACGAGAAGACTGCCACCTGGCCACTTTGTGCTTCTCAGACCTCTAAATGAACAGGTAAAGGAAGTTACTGTGCTTGTGGAGGTGATTGATCCTGACTATAAAGGAGAGATTGGACTGCTACTCCATAATGGAGGTAAGGAAGACTATGTCTGGATTCCTTACAGCATGTCTTAGTATTAGCATGCTCTGTGATTAAAGTCAATAGAAAATTACAGTTAGTCTCTGACTTATGATGGTTCAACTTATGACTTTTTGACTTTACCATCCAAAGCAATAGGTATTCATTGCTTTCCTCAACTTACCATGGGACTATATGCAGATAAGCCCATAGTAAATTGAGCCCCATTACAAAGCCAGGAACATTTGTACAAAAACCCAATCCAGGCAGGACTACTCATGGCTCAGACCTTTGAGGAACGAAAGGTTAAGTCACCATCACCAGGTAAAGAACCATGGCCAGCTGAGGTGCTTGCTGAGGGTAAAGGGAATATGGAATGAGTAGTGGAAAAAGGTTATTACAAATACCAGCTGTGACCATGTGGTCAGTTATAGAACAGAGGACTGTAATTGTCATAAGCATTTCCTCCTTATTTTGTTATATGTTTATGTGTGTGTACAAATATCTTTCTTTCTTCCTATTATTCTTTGATCATGTAACATGAGATGTATTGACTTTGTACCATAGAATTTAAGTATTGTTAGCTTTCCATCATAGTATTTAAGTTATAGGGTATCAAAGAGAAGAGCAAACATCACTCGAGGAGTTTGCATCTTCTTCTGGGGAAAGGGTTAGTGCCTCTTTGATTGTATGCAGGATAGTTGTGTCATGTTAGGTAGAAGTATGACCTTTTACTCTCTTTATCTGGAGATTAAATATGGTTTAAGGAAATCTATATGGGTGCCAAGTTGACAAGAGGTAGACTTGTGATGGTTAGTTTTATGTCAATTTGGTTGGGCCATGGTGCCCAGGTATTTGGTCAAACATTATTCTGGATGTTTCTGTGAGGGTATTCTTTGTGGGGTGAGATTAATATTTAAATTAATGGACTTTGAATAAAGCAGGCTACCCTCCATAATATGGGTGGGCCTCATCCAATCAGTTGAAGGCTTCAGCAAAACAAAGACTGACCTCCCATAAGCAAGAAGGAATTCTGTCAGTAGATGGACTTCTGACTTGAACTCCAACATCAGCTCCTCCCTCAGTCTCCAGCCTGCTGGTCCATCCTGCAGATTTTGGACTTGCCATCTTCCATAATCCATGAGATTTATTTTCCTTAAAATAAATCTCTCAGTCGGGCATGGTGGCTCATGCCTGTAATCCCAGCTCTTTGGCAGGCTGAGTCGGGCAGATCACCTGAGGTAAGGAGTTCAAGACCAGTCTGGCCAACATGGTGAAACCCTATCTCTACTAAAAATACAAAGCTTAGGCAGGGGTGGTGGTGTATGCTTGTCATCCTAGCTACTCGGGAGGGTGAGACACGAGAAGCGCTCGAACCTGGGAGACAGGGGTCACAGTGAGCCAAGATTGTGCCACTGCATTCCAGCCTGGGCAACCAGAGTGAAACTCCATCTCAAAAAATAAATAAATAAATAAATAAATAAATAAATAAATAAAATAAAAATAAATAAATAAATATCTCATACTCTCTACACATTCCATATGTCTCATTTCTCTGGAGAACCCTAGTATAAGGGCCTCTAAGACAATGGGACAAGCTGACTCCTCATACTCTGAAGTAGATAAATGGAGTAGGAGTGAGGAGGCTTTAGAGTCACCTGACAACATTGCTGCACATCAGGGTATTTAGATACAAGGAAGAGGGGCCTTTGTTTTCACATCCCCCAGTCTGCCCACCTAACTCTAGGGCTAGCAAGGTACCTATGGGAGCCCATTTTCCTGGGGACCAGCCTTAGGGAGTGAGTCTCCACTGCTTTCTCCACTAAGAGGGGATGTGCCCCTGATGTTGAGCTTAGGCCCCTCCTTCAGAGATCACCTGGGACATTCCTGTCAGGTCTCTCAGATGAGGAAACTCAGGCCCAGCAGGGGAAGGGACCTACCCAAGGTTGCTCAGTTACATTTAGAACTAAGGTAATTACATATCAGAACTAAAATTGATGGTCAGATTCTTACTCTAGTGTACCGAACATCAACACACCATACTGCTCACCTATTTTTACCTCAGTTTATTTATTGTTTTATTCAGAAGAGGACCCCATGCTGAAAAGCACAGAGCTAAAAGGGAATTGATTTAGCTTTTTGTACTCAAAAGGTGAGTTTTTAAAATATTCAGGGGATGGTTACTGATCTAAAGGGCTTTACTGTCCCATCAAGGTAAACACTTTGATGAACAGTGTGATTGTAAATTGTAATTCCTGATGTCATGAGTTGGTTAACAAAAATTTCAAAGATAATCAGTGACAAGTACTCTTACAATGGTTATAAATCAAAACATCATGCTCCATTTTGTGTTTTAGTTGCAGAGGTGTTCAAAATTAGTCACATGGTACAGCGAAGATTTAATGCCATTTAGGCTGTCACCAGAAATATGTACAAAAAAATTACAAGGCTATACTGACAGTTTAACTGGTGATTGAGGAAATTTGGGGTGCTACAGTCTCTTCTTGAAGAGTTTCAGGTATAGTCAACCTTAAAGATGAGGTCCAGATAAGAGACTCCCAAGCTTTTTTGGCTTCTATACTGTATAATTTTTGTGATTTTTAATATTTTCTGTTGATGTCCCCAGTTTACCAGATATTATATGCTGTGAGAAGTATATTGAGCACCTTATTAAGCCAGGATTAATGAAGCAAAATTTATATATCTAGGCTCCCATATTAAATTAGAAATAAAAGCTGTCGAGGTCTTCAAGAAATTCTGCCATTTTTATTTCTGTTTAAAATGTTTTCAAATTTAGCATCATTATTTTATATCATTAGATTGAGAGATTCATGTTGAGAATTTTCATGCCTGTGGCAATTACAGTGTTGTATCCTTTTTCATTCTGGATATTGGTTTATTTGTGTCTTCTCTCCTCCTGATTAGTCTTGCCAAAGATTAATCAATTTTATTGTTCTTCGTATAGAGTTAACTTTTGGTTCTATTGATCTCTCAACTGTTCTTTGTTTCTTTACTTCATTAATTTCTGCTGTTATTTTCATCATTTCCTTCCTTCTACTTTTTTGGGGTTTAATTTATTTTTCCAACCTTCCAAGATTAACACTCAGATGATTGACCTTTGTTTTTTGTTTTTGTTTGTTTGTTTGTTTGTTTTTGAGACGGAGTCTTGCTCTGTTGCCCAGGCTGGAGTGCAGTGGCACAATCTCTGCTCACTGCAAGCTCTGCCTCCTGGTTTCACACCATTCTCTTGCCTCAGCCTCCTGAGTAGCTGGGACTACAGGCGCCCGCCACTATGCTAGGTTAATTTTTTTTTTTTTTTTTTTTTTTACATTTTTAGTAGAGATGGGGTTTCACTGTGTTAGCCAGGATGGTCTCTATCTCCTGACCTCGTGATCCACCCGCCTTGGCCTCCCAAAGTGCTTGGATTACAGGCGTGAGCCGCTGCACCTGACCAGACCTCTGTTTTTCTAATATATGCATTTAAAGTCATAAATTTCCTTCTAAGCCTAGCTTTAGCTGCATCCCACACATTGTGATGTCATATACTTATTATTATTTAATTCAAAATATTTTACAGTTTCCACTGTGGTTCTTCTTTGACCCATAGGTTATTTAGATGTATATTACTTAAAGTCTAAACATTTGGGAATTTTAAAAGTTATGCTTTTGATACTGATATATAGGTAATTTTTACTGTGATATTAGAACACATCCTGTATAATTTCAACACTCTGGGTACGGTGTGGTGGCTTATGCCTGTAATCCCAGCACTTTGGGAGGCCAAGGTGGGAGGATCACTTGAGCCCAGGAGTTCAAGACCAACCTAGGCAACATTGGGAGACCCCTGTCTCTACAAAAAATAAAAACAAATTAGCTGGGTGTAGTGGCACGCACTTGTAGTCCCAACTACTCAGGAGACTGAGGTGGGAAGATTGCTTGAACGTGGGAGGTTGAGGCTGCAGTGAGCCCTGACTATACCACTGCACTCCAGCCTGGGTGCCAGGGTAAGACTCTATCTCAAAACAAGAAACAAAAACAAAAACAAAAAACAAAAAACACACCCCCCAAATGCTGGAATTTGTTGAGACTTAATTTTTGAACCTACCGGGTGCGGTGGCTCATGTTTGTAATCCCAGCACTTTGGGAGGACTTGGCGGTCAGATCACTTGAGGTCAGGAGTTTGAGACCAGCCTGGCCAACATGGTGAAACTCCGTCTCTACTAAAAATACAAAAATTAGCTAGGCATGGTGACGTGCACCTATAATCCCAGCTACTTGGGAGGCTGAGGCATGAGAATCACTGGAACTCAGGAAGCAGAGGCTGCAGTGAGTCAAGATTGCACCACTGCACTCCAGCTTGGGCAACAGAGCGAGACTCTGTCTCAAAAATAACATTGTTTCTGAACCAGCATTATATGGTCAATTTTGGAAAAGTGTTCCCATGTTCACTTGAAAAGAATGTGGATTTGCTATAGACAATAGCAAAGACATGAAATCAACCTAGGTGCTCATCAACAGTGGATTGGATAAAGAGAATGTGGTAGATATACACCATGGAATACTAAGCAGCCATGCAAAAGAATGAGATTACGTGTTTTGCAGTAGCATGGATGCAGCTAGAGGTCATTATCCTAGGCAAATTAACATAGAAGACCAAATATCACATGCTCTCGCTTATAAGTGAGAGCTAAACATTGGGTACACATGAACACAAAGATGGGAACAACAGACACTGGAGACTCCAAAAGAGGGGAGGTAGGGAAGTGGGGCAAAGACTGAAGAACTTTCTATCAGGTATTATGTTCAGTATCTGGGTGATGAGATCAGTACTGCATAAGTATATACCCTTGTAACACACCTGAACATGTACCCCCTGAATCTAAAATGAAAATTTAAAAAAGAATGTGCATTCTGCATTTATTCTTAAAGTGTGTGTATAATCAGATCATGTTTGTTAAAATCTTCCCATATTGTTACTTGTCTTTTGTCTACTTATTCTATCAGTACTACTACAAGAAGCGTGTTAGCGTCTTTTACCAAGGCTGGGCTCTTGTCTTGGTGAGTGCTATCCTATTTCCAAGTCTCCTTTATTCCTAGAGTCTCAGTTCTTTAGGGACTTCAAATGAAATCCTGAGTGTTTACCATGCATGGCCCTTTCTTCCTGGTGGTCCTGAATATTTACTCCTCCCAGCTGTAGGAGACTGCAGTAAACTCTACCCAGCTTCTCAGCTGTTCCTTCACAGATTTCTGTGCAGTGCCGGGTGCCCAGTCTCTCAGCTGTTGCCTTAGAGTTTACAAGAGCAAGAGTGGTGCCTCCACCAGGCTTGCTAGTCTGTGTCTCCCTCCTCTCCGGGATCTTGGCCCCTCAGGTTCACTGTCCAGATGGCTCTTGCACAGCTTCGAACAGGTTTTATTTTCCTTACTATTATCCAGTTTTAAGCAGGTCTCTCCTTGCTGGAAGTCAAAATCCTTTTCCAGAGAATTTTTATCTCTTTTAAAAATAGGTAAGAATTTAAAATTCAAAAAATTAAGAGTAAGTTGACCCCAGTGGAAAGAAATACCTTCCTTACAAGGTTCAACTAAGAGCCCAAACCACAGATACGATTAACTGATAATTCATTTAGTGAGATTTTTCACTATGTGTTCCTCCTCCCCCATTTTATTTATTATATGAACAACAATAACAAAGAAGCAATTAATAGCCCATGATATCATTCTTCTAAATAAAAATGCACCTCTGTTTTTATTTTTATTTTGGGGTATGTACTTTTATAACATGTCCATTGTTCATGCGTAAATTCTATCTATGGTGTCAATAAATAAATTGATGTATCATATACATTGATGTAGTTTTTCCCTTAACATCACTTCATAAAAATATTCTATCACGCCAGGCGTAGTGGCTTATGCCTGTAATCCCAGCAATTTGGGAGGCAGAGGCGGGCAGATCACTTGAGGTCGGGAGTTTGAGACCATCCTGGCCAACATGGTGAAACCCTGTCTCTATGAAAAATACAAAAATTAGCCAGGCATGGTGCCACACGCCTGTATTCCCAGCTACTCGGAAGGCTGAGGTAGGAGAATTGCTTGAACCTGGGAGGTGGAGGTTGCAATGAGCTGAGATTGCACCACTGCACTCGGGCCTGGTGACGGAGTGAGACTTCGTCTCAAAAAAAAAAAATTATATGTATATATAACATTCTATCAGTCTATGTAATCCTAATTTTAATAGCTATATCACATAACCTGAATTGTCTTATATACTTGTCATGAAACTTCTATTTACTCTGTAAATTGCCAGCATATCTACTTATTTGATCAATCTTTATTTTTAAAATTGAGTGTAACATAAATACTTAAAAACGATTTTCCTTAGGCCCAGTGTGGTGCCTCACGCCTGTAATCGCAGCACTTTGGGAGGCCGAGGCAGGTGGATCATGAGATCAGGAGATCGAGACCATCCTGGCTAACACAGTGAAACCCCGTCTCTACTAAAAATACAAAAAATTAGCTGGACGTGGTGGTGGATGCCTGTAGTCCCAGCTACTCAGAAGGCTGAGGCAGGAGAATGGCATGAACTCAAGAGGCGGAGCTTGCAGTGAGCTGAGATGGGGCCACTGCATTCCAGCCTGGGCGACAGAGGAAGACTCCATCAAAAAACAAAAAAAAAAAAACAAAAAAACAAACAAAAAAAGGCTTTCGTTTTAAATCTGTGCTATTTTATTTTTCAAAGTTTTTTTTCCCCATACAGTTAAATTTGTCATTCTTGTGATTTCTTGTATTGCAGAAAAACCAAACCACAGCTGGCTCTTTGCATTTGCTGAGAATGTATTTTAGAGTGCCCACACAGCAAATGAGTCTATGATTATTGCACTAAACCACACCAAGCATCGTGAGGAAATGAGGATGAGGACATGCTCTTGCTCTGGAGTGACTTGTGCCCTCAAGGGAGGGCTAAGTGTTCCTTGCACATAATCTACTTGTGTTATTCCAACTCTGGTGAGGAGGTAACAGAGACATCAAGAAAGGACCTGGGAAACAGTGTGAAAAGTCTTCAGGGGAAAACGAAGTAAGTATTCTTCTTAACTGTCCTTCATGTTTGGGGGAATCAGGCAAGACTTTACTGAGAAGTTAAGTGAATAGAAATTGTTGGTAAAGAAGACAGTTCCAGGCAGAGGGAAACGTACGGGTCACAATGTGGAAGCTTGTGAGAGCATCAAGTGTCAAGGAAACAAGGCATGCTTAGCATGTAGGGGAATGAGAGGAATGGAGAACAGTGGCGGCAAAGGTGGCCAAGTGACGTTGAAGCCTTTCTTATTTTTTTGCTCAATCAAAATTCCTCTTCTCTGAGTGCTGACATCAGCAAACAACTGCCTGGAATGAGGTTTGACTCTCTCTGAGGGCTTTTGAATTTTCAACTGGATGAATCTAACTGGTGTAGAGCATATGGAAAATCTTTTTTAAGTAGGAACTTCTGTACCTATTCCAGACCATCAGCTCCTCCTCTCGGGGTTCCATTCCTATCCTTTCCTTTCTTTTGCAATTTGGACTCAGTAAAAATAAATATTTATTGCTTAAATTGGCACAGAGAACCATGACATTTTCGTCAGCCAGTTAATGAGAACTTATGAATACCTTTTTATTAAGAGAACTGAAGTTAAATATGAACTCAGATCAGCGTTCTCAAGTTGCATGTGACTGTTTCAAGAACTGAGATCTCAACATTACATCATTATACTAGATGTGGAACACAGAGAAGTCATTGATCACTGTCAGTTACAGTTCTGAACTCTTGAGTTATGATATCAGAATATTATTTATTTGTTCTTTATGGAGCAAAATTTAAAAGGAATCAGGCTGGGCATGGTGGCTCATGCCTGTAATCCCAGCACTTCGGGAGGCAGAGGCAGGTGGATCACCTGAGGCCAGGAGTTTGAGACCAGCTTGGCTAACATGGTAAAATCTTGTCTCTAGTAAAAATACAAAAATTATCTGGGTGTGGTTGTGCACACTTGTAATCCCAGGTACTTGGGAGGCTGAGGCAGGAGAATGGCTTGAACCTGGGAGGCAGAAGCTTCAGTGAGCCAAGATCACGCCATTGCACTCCAGCCTGGGCAATAAAGTGAGACCCTGTCTCAAAAAAATAAAAAATAAAAGCAAATAAAAGGAATCAGCACTGCATCTTTCGCCCTAAAAGTAAACTTTCATCATTCTTAATTCTTGTTTTTTTCCCCATGACTACTATACTGCATGTGTCATCCCCATTGTCCCTTCCTGTGTCCATGGCAGAAATTACCAGTTCATCTTGAGGACTTTACAGCTGAACCGCAATATGGCCTTAAAGCCTTCGCAACCTGAGTCCCAGGCATCACAATTCATGGATTGTATGTGTTTGTGAGATGAAACGTATTTACTTCCCCAGCATCATTTCTACATTCTCCTTTTTAAATTTTTTTGAGACAGAGTCTCACTTTGTTGCCAGGCTGGATTGCAGTGGTGTCATCTTGGCTCACTGTAACCTCCGTCTCCAGGTTCAAGTGATTCTCCTGCCTCAGCCTCCTGAGTAGCTCGATTATAGGCACGTGCCACCAAGCCCAGCTAATTTTTGTATTTGTAGTAGAGACGGGGTTTCAACATATAGGCCAGGATGGTCTTGATCTCCTGGCCCGTTGCCGACTCGAGCTCCGGTCGCCTGCTCTGGGGCTCCTTCCCTGCCCGCCCGGGACCCTGACCATGGTCTCATCCCCGCCCGGATCCGCGCGGCCCAGCGGGCGCCCAGAAGGAGCAGGCGGCGCGGGGGCGCGCTGGGCGGGGGAGGCGTGGCCGGAGCCGCAGCTGCCTGCGGGCTGGGACTGCTCGGCCGCCTCCTGCCCGGCGAGCAGCTCAGGTGGGCCGGGGTGGCGGCGCCCAGTGGCAAGGCGAGGTTACACGGCGGCAGGGTCTCTGCAGGCTGGTGGGTGCGGGGCGGCCCCGGAGGCGCGTTAGAGCTCCGGACTGGCGTAACCGCCTGTGGATCTGCCGGGGATTGGATCTGACCCACGCTGGGGTGCGCGGGACCGGTTGGGGCTGGGCCTGGGCCTGGGGAGGGAAGGGTGTCCGATCCCCGGGTTCTCCGTAGGAGAGGGGTCTGGAGCACCGAAGGAGGTGGAGGCTGGAGGCCTGGGCTCCTCTGGGTGCTCGCGAAGGAGAAGGGCTGGGGGGTCCGGATATCTGGTTTCACAAGGGCCGGGGGATGGGGGATCCAAAGAGGGGATCTGGGTTCCTGGATCCTCGCTGGAAGAGGGGTCTCAGAGGTCTAGATTCCTGGGCTGTCGAAGAGGAAGGGTCTGGGAGGGGTGCTGTTTCTGGTTTTTTTAAAGAGGGGCGTCTTCAAATCTGGGTCCCCAGTATGGGTGCGGGGAGTAACTTTGATTTCTGCCTTCGCAAAGGAGGCGCCTGGGTGCCGGGAGATCCCCACGCTTTCCTGGGTTCTCAAAGGAGAGAAGAGCTGGAGGCCTGTGCGCTCATAGGAGAGGGGCTGGGGGTGGATTCCTGTCTCCAAGGAGGAAGGGGCTGGAGTCCGGGTTCCTAGGTTCTCAAAGGAGAGGAGCTGAGTCTCGGACTCCATCATCCTCAAAAACTGGGGTCTAGAGGGCTGGGTTCCTGGATCCTCGAAGAGGGAGGAGGCAGGGGGCCTGGATTCCTGGGTTCTCACTGTGAATCTCTGCCCCTCCCCCAGACCATGTCGCCTGAAGAATGGACGTATCTAGTGGTTCTTCTTATCTCCATCCCCATCGGCTTCCTCTTTAAGAAAGCCGGTGAGTCAGGCTCCCTCCGCAGTGGAAAATAAAGGGGGAGACCCTCTGGAAGGTTCCAGGCTTATGCTGTCCCTTCCCCATGCAGGTCCTGGGCTGAAGAGATGGGAGGCAGCTGCTGTGGGCCTGGGGCTCACCTTGTTCACCTGTGGCCCCCACACTTTGCATTCTCTGATCACCATCCTTGGGACCTAGGCCCTCATTCAGGCCCAGCCCTGGTGAGAATTTGATGGAGGGAGGAGAGGGAGAGGAGGGCAGAGGAGGAAGTAACCTGTTTCCTCTTTGGGTCTTTCTCAGCTTCTGCCTCATCTCTGGCTGTCTGGCTGTCTCTTGTTGATCAGCTCCTTTCTCTGTTTCATGTTTTTTTTTTTTCTTTCTTTCTTTTTTGAGATGGAGTTTCGCTCTTATTGCCCAGGCTGGAGTTCAATGGTGCGATCTCAGCTCACTGCAACCTCCACCTCCCGGGTTCAAGCAATTCTCTTGCCCCAGCCTCCCGAGTAGCTGGGATTACAGGCATGCACCACCATGCCTGGCTAATTTTGTATTTTTAGTAGAGATGGGGTTTCTCCACGTTGGTCAGGCTGGTTTCGAACTCCTGACCTTGTGATCTGCCTGCCTCAGCCTCCCAAAGTGCTGGAATTACGGGCGTGAGCCACCATATCCAGCCTCTTCATCTGCTTTTCTTCCTCCCCCGCCTTCTGCATCTGGTCCCTGTGTGTTTGTCCCAGCACGCTACATCCATGTCATGGAGAGAGGTGGGTGGTGTGTCTGCTGGCCCTGCCACCATTCATATTCATTCATATCCACACCCCTCTTCTTGAGCCCTGGACCTTGGAAATAAAGAAAAAGCGGAGGATTGCAAGGTCTTCACCTGAAGCTTCTCTGAACCTCATTCTTCTCTGTTGCTGTGTGTTTCTGTGTGGCTGAGCCTCTTCTCCCCATTTCAATCATACTCATTCCATCCCTACATCCACCCTCCAGTCCTCTCTCTCTGCCCTTCTGTGTTTTTGTCTCTGAATGAATGGGGAGAGTTGGGGGAGGATTGGTGGCTGGACTCGGGGAGTGGGTGGCCAAGGCTGAGACTTATGTGCCCAACACAACGCACCTCCTGCTTTTGCCCAGCTCCTGCCCCACCCTGGCTCTGGCCTGGACCTTCTCCTATCTCCTGTTCTTCCGAGCCTTCAGCCTGCTGGGCCTGCCAACTCCCATGCCCTTCACCAATGCCATCCAGCTGCTACTGACGCTAAAGGTCAGACTTGGGGCTTGCCACTCCCCTCCAGCCTCCCTGTGGGCCCCTTCACCTCCCCACTTTACCTCCCCCTCCAGCTGCTCCTGGATTTTACCTCCTGCACACCCTGGGGGTGGGTCGCCACCACACTGCTGCCCTGGGCATAGGGTTCCACATTCACATGCTCTTGGGCAGGTCTTCACCTCCCAGCTCCTCCTGGGGTGAGGAAATAACCCATGTGGGGTAACAGTAGGTGCCATTGGGTGCTTGCTGTGAGCCAGAGGCCCAGCTGGGTGGTTTACCAACATGCTGTCCTTGAATCTCTGTATCTAGCTATTTTGCAAAGGAGAAAAACCAGCTCTGGGGAGAAGGTACTTGTTGAAGGGCACAAAACTAGGTCATCCAGGTCTGGCTCCTGGTCACCTGGGGAGATGGGTGAAAACAGACTCCCAGGGCCCACCCCAGACCCACAGAGTCACAGTTTCCTACTGGAGGCTTATCTGTGAACACAGCGGTCATGCTAGGTAGGGAGCAGCCTCCACAGCATTCAGCGTGCCCCACAGGAGCTCAGCAGTGGCAGGAGTAGGTTGGATGAGAGAGGGGTTAGAGGAGGAGCATTTCAGGCCGTAGGGATGACGTGTGTGGAGGGGAGCAGGATAGGTTCACCTGCTGCACCAGCCACATCCGCTTTCTGGGAAGAGCAAAAGGGAATGGGCAGCAGGGCTGACACCATGCTAGGTCTGGCTGGCGACCGTGAGGACTTGGGACTTCTTCCCATGGAGGACTGAGATCTGCTGGAAGAGGGGATTTTTGGTTTGCTGCCAGAAGAGGCAATGTGACCAGTTTCTAATGTTTACAAATACTAGTTCTGGCCAGGCGCGGTGGCTTACGCCTGTAATCCCAGAACTTTGGGAGGCTGAGGCAGGCGGATCACCTGAGGTGGGGAGTTTGAGACCAGCCTGACCAAAATGGAGAAACCCTGTCTCTACTAAAAATACAAAAAATTAGCCGGGCGTGGTGGCACACACCTGTAATCCCAGCTACTCGGGAAGCTGAGGCAGGAGAATTGCTTGAACCCAGGAGGCAGAGGTTGTGGTGAGCTGAGATCGCGCCATTGCACTCCAGCCTGGGCGACAAGAGCGAAACTCCGTCTCAAAAATAAATAAATAGAAATACTCATTCTAGGCCAGGTGCTCACGCCTTGGCTCACGCCTTTAATCCCAGCACTTTGGGAGGCTGATGTGGGTGGATTACCTGAGGTCAGGAGTTTGAGACCAGTCTGGCCAACATACTAAAACTCCATCTCTACTAAAAATACAAAAATGAGCCGGTGTGGTGGCTCACACCTGTAATCCCAGCTACTTGGGAGGTTGAGGCAGGAGAATTGCTTGAACCTGGAAGGTGGAGGTTGCAGTGAGCCAAGATCCCACCATCGCATTCCAGCCTGGGCCTCCCCAGGCAAGACTCCATCTCAAAAAATAAAAATAAAAAAATACTGGTTCTGGATGTTGAAGGAGAATTGAAGTGGAACAGGGCGAGATGGAATGGACTCGGATAAAGGGATCCTCCTTTATCCAAGTCCAGGTGACAGACTGTGGTGCCTTGATACAGGCTGTCAGCTATGGGTAGGTCTGAGCTGCAGCAGGAAATGTGCATTTGGGATGATTGAAGGAGTGGCCACCGTGTGGGCAGGATGTAGAGAAGTGAAAAGGGATGGTGCCAGCTGGGTGCGGTGGCTCATGCCTGTAATCCGAGCACTTTGGGAGGCCGAGGTGGGCGGATCACGAGGTTGAGAGATTGAGACCATCCTGGCTAACATGGTGAAACCCCATCTCTACTAAAAATACAAAAAATTAGCCGGGCGTGGTGGCCGGCGCCTGTAGTCCCAGCTACTGGGGAGGCTGAGGCAGCATAATGGGTGAACCCGGGAGGCAGAACTTGCAGTGAGCCAAGATAGTGCCACTACACTCCATCCTGGGTGACAGAGCAAGACTGCCTCAAAAAAAAAGGGGTGGTGCCTGAACCCCAGACCAGCAGCAGGAGCCATTTCCAACTCAAGGCCCAGGGGAAGTGGGTCAGGTTGTGGTACCTCGATGGAAAAAGGGTTGTGTAGGCCTGGTGCAGTGACTCATACTTGTACAATCCCAGTGCTTTGGGAGGTCATAGTGGGAGGATTGCTGGAGGCCAGGAGTTTAAGACCAGCCTGGGCAATATAGTGAGACTCTGTCTCTACAAAAAAAAATAATTTTTTTTTTAAGACAGAATCTCGCTCTGTCACCCAGGCTGGAGGGCAGTGGTATGATGTCACTGCAACCTCTGCCTCCCAGGTTCCAGCGATTCTCCCGCTTCAGCCTCTCGAGTAGCTGGAACTACAGGCACCCACCACCACACCTGGCTAATCTTTATATTTTTAGTAGAGACGGGGTTTCACTGTCTTGGCTGGGCTGGTCTCAAACCCCTGACATCAAGTGATCTGCCCGCCTAGGCCAACCAAAGTGCTGGGATTACAGGGGTGAGCCACCACATCACACCAGGCCCTATATTTTTCTTTTTCTTTCTTTTTTTTTTTTTTTGAGGCGGAGTTTCACTCTTGTTGCCCAGGCTGGAGTGCAATAGCACGATCTTGGCTCACCACGAACTCCGCCTCCCGGGTTCAAGCAATTCTCCTGCCTCGGCTTCCTGAGTAGCTGGAATTACAGGCATGCATCACCATGCCCGGCTAATTTTTTGTATTTTTAGTAGAGACGGGGTTTCTCCTTGTTGGTCAGGCTGGTCTCAAACTCGCAATCTCAGGTGATCTGCCCACCTCCCAAAGTGCTGGGATTACAGGCGCGAGCCACCACGCCAGGCCAACATTATTTTTGTTAAAGAGTGAGTAGAGCCACCCACCTTGAAACGATCTATCAAGGGTGATGGCCAGCCCAAGGCCATCTCACAAGGGAATAAAAGCCCTGCCCTCCCTCTCCTGACTTTGTCCGACTCCAGCCAGGGATTTCTATGGACAACCCAGCCACAAGCTGGAAGAACGAAATCTATTGATATAGGGTGGACCTTGGGACTGGTGGGAAAGGGTGGAGAGTACAACATATTCAGTTCAGTAGTGGAGATGAAAAGAGGCAACAGAGTCAAACTTAAGGGATTTTAAGGCAGGCAGATTACTTGAGGCCAGAAGTTCGAGACCAGCCTGGCCAGCTGAAGCATGAGAATTGCTTGAGTCCCCAGGAGGCGGAGGCTGCAGTGAGCCGACATCGTGCCACTCTACTCCAGCCTGGGTGACAGAGCAAAACTTGTCTCAAAAAAAAAAAGAGAGATCAGATTTGGGGAGTGAGGGAGTAAGGGAGGTTTTGGGCTTGAACAATTTGGTGGCCTATGGTTTGAGGGGAGACACTAGAAGAGGATCTACTTTGTGGGGCGGGTAACATCGTCTTCCATTTCCAGTGCGTTTTGGGGTGCCTGGAGACATTCGAGTCTAAATGCCAATAAGCCACTTGATGGATAGGTCTGGGGCTGGGGTAGCGTTTGAGCATCATCAGTGTGTGGATAGTATCGAAACCTCTGTGACTGCCTGAGAGCAGGTAAGGACAGAACAGGGAAGGCGGGGAGGAGGGCCTGGGACTGATCCCTGGGGAACACTGCCCAGCTAGAGGCCTTACACACAACCTAGATATGCAGAGCTGCGAGCATGCAGCACCCCTTGGCTGCAGAGGGCAGCAGCACAAGGGAGATGGGTGTGGGGAAGGGCCCAAAGTCTGACCTGGCCCCGTGCTCACCCCCTTCCGCCCTGTTGGTGAGCCTGGCCAGTGAAGTCCAGGACCTGCACCTGGCCCAGAGGAAGGAAATGACCTCGGGTTTCAACAAGGGGCCCACCCTGGGACTGCTGCCTGACGTGCCCTCCTTGATGGAGATGCTCAGCTACAGTTACTGCTACATGGGAATCATGACAGGTGAGTGGGCCTGCCCAACAGCTCTGTCCCTCCGCCGCCCTGAGTGCCTGTTCTGTGTTCCCGCCCTGCCCGGGGCAACCTCCATCCTAGCATCTGCTGCTGTGAGGGTGAGCATGTGTCTGGGTCTACGTCTCATGCCTCCGCTGGACCAGAGCTGCTTCGGGGTAGAAGCTGGCTGTTCTCAGCCTAAGTGATTCCTTGCTCTTCTCTTCTCCTGTAGCTTATCGGGAGCACAGAGAAGAGAGAAAGGAGGTAAAGATCTATGTCAACCTGATTTTTTTGCTGCCTAGATAACAAATATTCACAGCTTAGGGTCCACTTTCAGTTTAAGGAAATATTTTTCATCTGGGCATGGGGACTGACGCCTATAATCTCAGCACTGTGGGAGGCTGAGACCAGAGGATTGCTTGAGGCCAAGAGTTCAAGATCCACTTGGCCAACGTAGCAAGATCCCATCCCTTTATTTTAAACCTTTATTTTTAAAAAATAAATAAATATAAAATTAAAAGGGCCGGGTGCAGTGACTCACGCCCGTAATCCCAGCACTTTGGGAGGCCGAGACGGGCAGATCTCCTGAGGTCAGGAGTTTGAGACCAGCCTGGCCAACATGGTGAAACCCCGTCTCTACTAAAAATACAGAAATTAGCCGGGCATGGTGGTCTGCGCCTGTAATCCCAACTACTTGGGAGGCTGAGACGGGAGAATCGCTTGAACCCAGGAGGCAGAGGTTGCAGTGAGCTGAGATTGCACCACTGCACTCCAGCCTGGGCAACAGAGCAAGATTCTGTCTCAAAAAATATATATGTATGTCGGCCAGGCGTGGTGGTCTGTAATCCCAGCACTTTGGGAGGCCAAGGCGGGTGGATTACAAGGTCAGGAGATCGAGACCATCCTGGCTAACACAGTGAAACCCTGTCTCTACTAAAAATACAAAAAATTAGTTGGGCGTGGTAGCGGGCACCTGTAGTCCCAGCTACCCAGGAGGCTGAGGCGGGAGAATGGCGTGAACCTGGGAGGCAGAGCTTGCAGTGAGCCAAGATTGCGCCACTGCATTCCAGCCTGGATGACAGAGCAAGTTTCCGTCTCAAAAATATATATATATGTATATATATTTATATATATAATATGTGTGTGCGTGTGTATATATATGTGTATATATATGTATATATATGTGTGAAATTTAAAAAAAAGATTTTTCATTAATGTTTACCTCATCAGTTTTTTTTTTCAATAACAGCTTTAGGGAACTCTAATTCACATATTCATCCAGTTAAAACATACAACTCTTGGCTTCTTTGATTTCCTGAAAAAAAAAAAGAAAGAAAAAGAAAAACCAACATACAACTCCCTGATTTTTAGTATATCCACAGAGTTGTGCAAACATGACCACTGTGTAGTTATTTTCAGAACAATTTCATACCCTGCAAAGAAACCCCATATCCATCATCCCCCAAACCTCCATCCATCCCTGGAAACCAGTAATTGACTTTCTATTTGTAAAGATTTGCCTGTTCCAGACATTGTACTTATAAATGGAATCACACAACATGTGGTCTTATTTATTTTAATTTGTTTTTTTTCTTTCTTTCTTTTTTTTTTTTATTTTTAACTTCCCATGCTACATTGACCTAAACATATGGTCTTTGGTGAACATACAAAAATTTTAACCCTGGTCCCTTCTGTGAATCACACTGCTTCCTCCCTAGGCCAGATCACCATCATGTTGTAGCTAAAGTTCCACAGCTATCTCCTAGTTTCTTTCCTTCCTCCCTCCCTCCCTCCTTCCCTCCTTCCCTCCCTCCCTGGCTGGAATGCAGTAGCACAGTCACTGCTCACTGCAGCCTGGGCTCAAATGATCCTCCCGCCTCAGCCCTTCCAGTAGCTGGGATTACAGGTGCCCTCCACCACACCTGGCTAATTTTTATTTTTTGTAGTGATGGGGTCTTGCCGTTTTGCCCAGGCTGGTCTCGAACTCTTGGGCTCAAGCAGTCCTCCCAGCTAGGCCTCCCAAAGTGCTGGGATTCCAGGTGTGAGCCACCGCGCCGGCCCCTCTTTCTAATTTTCTGTCACTGTCTCTGTCTCTCTGAGTTTCTTGTACCCCCGTCTCTCATTCCTTATCCCCATTTCCCTGGGTCTCTGTCCCTACCCTTGGGGTATCCCCGGCGCCCAGTCTCTGCCCCTCTCTCTCCCTCTTCCCCCCTTCCCTCCAAGCTCCCTCTCCTCCTCCTGCGGACTTGAGCTCTGCCCACCTGCCTGTCTGATGGCGGCCCTCCCTCCCCGCCCCACAGGCCCATTCTTCCGCTACCGCACCTACCTGGACTGGCTGGAGCAGCCCTTCCCCGGGGCCGTGCCCAGCCTGCGGCCCCTGCTGCGCCGCGCCTGGCCGGCCCCGCTCTTCGGCCTGCTGTTCCTGCTCTCCTCCCACCTCTTCCCGCTGGAGGCTGTGCGCGAGGACGCCTTCTACGCCCCCGGCTGCCCGCCTGCCTCTTCTACATGATCCCGTCTTCTTCGCCTTCCGCATGCGCTTCTGCGTGGCCTGGATTGCTGCCGACTTCGGGGCCTACCCCATGGCCGCCAAAGCCCGGGCCAGGGGCGGCCCCACCCTCCAATGCCCACCCCCCAGCAGGTCAGGCGGCGCGAGGGAGGCTTCCCAAGACCCAGCAGCCCCACCTCCAAGGGCTGGCTCTGCCCCCAGCAGGGAGGAGAGCGGGGAGCAAGAGGCCAGGGCCACGATCTTTTTGTTAGCAGAGTGTCGCCCCCTTGGCAACCACGGCCTGCCAGCCCCTATCGGTAGGGAAAAGACCCCTGGTACTGACAGATGCCCCTTGTTGCTAGCGCTTGTCACCCCGCAGTATGGTGAACTGCCCCCTGTCGCTAGGTAAAGGTGGTAACTTAGCAACCCTGTGCCACCCCTCTGTTGCCACGGAAGTGTCACCCCCCCAGAACCAGGTTGTTCCTGCTTGCTGGGGATGCCATCCTTTGGCAGTGGTGGGTCCCTCCCTTGTTGCCCTAGCAAGTCTGACAGCCAGAGGGCCATTGCCTGGCCAGGATCCCTTCCTTAGCATCCAGGGCTGGGACTCTAGCAGGCGTCGGGAGGAGGCCTGGCTGAGCTGCATGTCTGTCCCCCACCCTCATCCTCCACACCCCAGTCCGGAGAAGGCGGCTTCCCTGGAGTATGACTGACTATGAGACCATCCGCAACATCAACTGCTACGGCACAGATTTCTGCATGCGGGTGCGCGATGGCATGCGGTACTGGAACATGACAGTGTAGTGGTGGCTGGCGCAGTATATCTACAAGAGCGCACCTGCCAGTTCCTATGTCCTGCGGTGAGTGAGTCCCACCAGCCTCAGGTGACACTGCAGAACTACATCACCCAGCAAGCCCCAGGGTAGCCTGCAGCTTCCCTGGCTGGGCTTCTGCCCCGGAGTCTCATGGGAGTTGTAGTTTGTTTAGCCTGGTTTTGCCCTGCCTCTGATTAGTGGCAGCATGCTGGTGTAAAACCATTTCCCCTCTCTGGGCCTCAGTTTCTACTTCTGTAAAGTCAGCCTCACTTGACAGAAGCAATGTACTGAGTCCTCTGGACTCAACAGCCAGCCTTCCTGGAATCTTGGCCATCCAGGTTATGGAGAAACCTTGATGAGTTAGTTGACCTCTTAGTTGCCTCAAGTGTTAAATGGAGTTAATGCTATTTATTACTGGTTTCATAGGTAGATAGAAGGACTAAATGTGATAAAATGTGAAATGTATTTAATGTGAGGCCTGACAGGTAAGCGCGTGCTACGTATTCGTTTTTATTGTTTTTCATTTTTCCAGTATTTCTTGAGTGGAGACTCTGTGCTTGATATTGTTATCTGTGCAGCCTTTAGAAGCAGAAACTCAGGCCAGGCACGGCAGCTGGCGCCTGGAATCCCAGCACTTTGGGAGGCCCAAGCGGATGGATCATGAGGTCAGGAGTTCAAGACCAGCCTAACCAACATGGTGAAACCCTGTCTCTACTAAAAATGCAAAAATTAGCCAGATGTGTGGTGCACACTTGTAATCCCAGCTACTTGTGAGGCTGAGGCAAGAGAATCGCTTGAACCCAGGAGGCAGAGGTTGCAATGACCCGAGATCATGCCACTGCACTCCACCCTGAGCGACAGAGCGAGACTTTGTCTCAAAAGAAAAAGGCCAGGCGTGGTGGCTCACGCCTGTAATCCCAACACTTTGGGAAGCCGAGGCGGGTGGATCACGAGGTCAGGAGATTGAGACCATCCTTGTTAACATGGTGCAACCACATCTCTACTAAAAATACAAAAAATTACTGGGGCGTGCTGGTGCGCACCTGTAGTCCCAGCTACTCGGGAGGCTGAGGCAGGAGAATGGTTTGAACCCAGGAGGTGGAGGTTGCAGGGAGCCAGAATCTGGCCACTGCACTCCAGCCTGGGCAACAGAGCGAGACTCCATCTCAAAAAAAAAAAAAAAAAAAGAAGTAGAAACTCATAGCCAGGTGGGGTGGCTCACACTTGTAATCCCAGCAGTTTGGGAGGCCCAGGCAGGTGGATCACTTTGAGGTCAGGACAATATGGTGAAGACCAGCCTGGGCAATATGGCAAAACCCCTTCTCAACTAAAAATACCAAAAATTAGCCGGGCATGGTGGCGGGCGCCTGTAATCCCAGCTACTTGGGAGGCTGAGGCAAGAGAATCACTTGAACCCAAGAGGCGGAGGTTGCAGTGAGCCGAGGTCACCTGGGCAACAGAGCAAAACTTCATCTCAAAATAAAATAAAACAGGCCGGGCACGGTGGCTCATGTCTGTAATCCCAGCACTTTGGGAGGCAGAGGTGGGCGGATCACAAGGTCAGGAGATCAAGACCATCCTGGCTAACATGGTGAAACCCCGTCTCTACTAAAAATACAAAAAATTAGCCGGGCGTGGTGGTGGGCACCTGTAGTCCCAGCTACTCGGGGGGCTGAGGCAGGAGAACAACATGAACCTGGGAGGCAGAGCTTGCAGTAAGCCGAGATTGCACCACTGCACTCCAGCCTGGGTGACAGAAAAGACTCTATCTCAAAAAAATAAAAAAGTAAAAAAGCAAAAATTAATTAATCAATTAAATTAAATTAAACATGGAAGGGGAAGACCCAGCAGGAGTAAGTTTTGGGAGTAAGAAGGATGAGGAAACAGGGCTTGGGTTTTAGTCTGATTGACTCTGAGGTGACTATTAGATTTCCAGCTGAGGTTATTGGATAGGTAATTATGTGATTCTGATGCTTAAGGGAAAAGTCGCTCTTAAAAAGGGACGCTTGAGTGGCATCAGGTGTAAATTATACCTTTACAAATTTTTATTATTATTTATTGTTATTATTTTTTCGATGCTCTGTCACCCAGGGTGAAGTGCAGTGGTGTGATCTCAGCTCACTGTAACCACCATCTCCTGGGTTCAAGTGATTCTCATGCCAAGAGTAGATGCAGGGTTTCGCTATGTTGGCCAGGCTAGTCTCGAACTCTTGGCCTCAAGTGACCTGCCTGCCTTGGCCTCCCAAAGTGCTGGGATTACAGGTGTGAATCACCATGCCTGGCCAAAATTTTTTAAATAATTTTTTTTTTTTAAAGAATATAGAGAGATGAGGTCTCACTGTGTTGACCAGGCTGTTCTCAAACTCCTGGCCCCAAGCAGTCCTCCCATCTCAGCCTCCCAAAGTGCTGGGATTATAAGCGTGAGCCACTGCATCTGGCCAGGTATATAGATGATACTAAAAGCTCTGGGGCTGAAGCCAGGTCAAAGCCCAGAGCACCCCAGTGTTTACACAAGTGCTTCTCAACTGGGGGCAGTTGTGCTGCTGCTGCACCCCCAGGAGACACGTGGCAATCCCTGGAGACATTTTGTTTTAACTGGAAGGTGCTAGTGGGATGTAGTGGGTGGAGGCCAGGGATGCTCCCAAACACCTTAAAATGCACAGGATTCATCCTTTTTGTTTATTTTATAGCTGAAGTGAAGTGGCATGATCTCGGCTCACTGCAACCTCCCCCTCCCGGGTTCAAGCGATCCTCTTGCCTCAGCCCCCCTAGTACCTGGGATTACAGGCACGTGCTACCATGCCAGGCTAATCTTTGTATTTTTAGTAGAGACCAGGTTTTGCCATATTAGCCAGGCTGGTCTTGAACTCCTGACCTCGGGTGATCCACCTGCCTCGGCCTCCCAAAGTGCTGGGATTACAGGTGTGAGCCACTGCACCGGTCAGAGGTTTTTTTGTTTTTTGTTTTTTTTTTAAATCATCGGGTTACTTTTGTGCTTCTAGCACTCAGATGTGTCTGAGGGACAAGTCAGTGACCACGACAGGAAAGACCTCCCTCAGGTCACCGTCTGTGGCAAAGCTCACTGATAGATACACAGATGGGGAGTGAGATGGACAGCGATTTCTCTGTCGTTGATAAAGATGGGGTGAGAGCCTGACTCTGTAGGTCTTCAAGGGTTAGGGAATGAAATTTACGGGTATATGAGGAGAGGGGACCAAAACTCTGGGTCCCAAAAGAGGAGGCGACCGAGGCTGGAGATTTCTGAGTCTTCAGGAGGCAGGAATTATATTCTTGAATCCCTGAAGGAAGAAGAGGCTGGGACTCCGAATCCTGGGTCCTGAGGGAAAGGACGGGAGGGATTCTGGGTGGGAGGGGATGAACTGGGCCCCTAAAAAGAAAGGAGTAGAGACTCCTGGGGCCCTGAGGGAGGAAGGCGGACAGGCTTCCGAAATCCTGAGTTCCTGAAGGAAGAGGGGACCTGGGCTGTATAGAGGAATGGGAGGCTGGGGGCTCCTGGTTTCTTTTCTTTTCTTTTTCTTTTTTTTTTTTTTTTTGAGGCAGAGTTTCACTTTCGTTGCCCAGGCTGGTGTGCAGTGGCACAATCTCAGTTCACTGCAACCTCTGCCTCCCGGGTTCAAGTGATTCTCCTCTGCCTTAGGCTCCCAAGTAGCAGAGATTACAGGCACCTGCCACCACGTCAGGCTAATTTTTGTATTCTAAGTAGAGACAGGGTTTCACCATGTTGGCCAGGCTGGTCTCCAATCGAACTCCTGCCCTTTTTTTTTAAGACTGAGTCTCACTCTATCGCCCAGGTTGGAGTGCAGTGGTGCGATCTCAGCTCACTGCAACCTCCACCTCCCAGTTTCAAGTGATTCTCCTGCCTCAGCCTCCTGAGTAGCTGGGATTACAGGCACACACTACCATGCCCAGCTAATCTTTTGTATTTTTAGTAGAGATGGGGTTTCATCATGTTAGCCAGGATAGTCTCAGTCTCCTGATATCATGATCTGCCCACCTCGGCCTCCCAGATAGCTGGGATTACAGGTGTGAGCCACCGCGCCTGGCCCTTTTTTTCTTTTTTTTAATAGAGATGGAGTTTCACTATGTTGCCCAGGCTGGTCTTGAACTCCTGGCATCAAGCAGCCCTCCCACCTCAGCCTCCCAAAGTGCTGCAATTACAGGCGCCAGCCATTGCCCCCAGCCTCCACACTCTTGAAGAACCAGAAAACCAGTAGTCCTCCCTTCTCAAGAAAACAGGACTTGGCCAGGTGCAATGTAATTCCAGTATTTTGGGAGGCCAAGGTGAGAGGATCACTTAAGCTTGGGAGTTCGAGACCAGCCTGGGCAACACAGCAAGACTCCATCTCTACAAAGAAAAAAAAGAGGCTGGGTGCAATGGCCCACCCCTGTAATCCCACACTTTGGGAAGCCGAGGCGGATGGATCACAAGGTCAGGAGATCAAGACCATCCTGGCCAATGTGGTGAAACCCCATCTCCACTAAAAATACAAAAATGGCCCGGCACGGTGGCTCACGCCTGTAATTCCAGCACTTTGGGAGGCAGAGGCAGGCAGATCACAAGGTCAAGAGATCGAGACCATCCTGGCCAACATGGTGAATGAAATTAGCCTGGCGTGGTGGCACACACCCGTAGTCCCAGCTGCTCGGGAGGCTGAGGCAGGAGAATCACTTGAACCCGGGAGGCGGAGGTTGCAATGAGCCGAGATTGCGCCACTGCACTCCAGCCTGGGTGACAGAGCGAGACTCCATCTGAACAACAACAAAAAAATACAAAAATTAGCTGGGTTTGGTTGCGCTTGCCTGTAATCCCAGCTACTTGGGAGGCTGAGGCATGAGAATCACTTGAACCCAGGAGGCGGAGCTTGCAGTGAGCCAAGATCGGGCCACTGCACTCCAGCCTGGGTGACAGAGCGAGACTCCGTCTCAAAAAACAAAACAAAACAAAACAAACCATTGGGCTGAAGAATTAGACTTGTTGGTCCTGGGAGAGGAAGGGCAGTGGAACATAAAATGTTAAATCTTTAAAGGAGGAGAGGGTCTTCATAGGACTGTGAGTGTGTATGGGAGGCTGCGAGCTCCTGGATCCCTGTAGGAGACTTATAGCCTCCTCCGCCTTCCAGAGCTAGGGGCATGGTTCTGAGCGGGGAGGGCCTGGGGCCTGGTCTCCTGGATCTGAGGGAGGAGGGAGGTGGGGTCTGGACTCCTGGGTCTGAGGGAGAAGGGGCAGGGGCCTGGACTCCTGGGTCTGAGGAAGGAAGGGGTGGGGCCTGGACTCCTGGTCTGAGGGAGGAGGGGCTGGGGGCCTGGACTCCTGGGTCTGAGGGAGGGGGGGCTGGAGCCCCGGACTCCTGGATCTGGGGTCAGTGGGCACTGGGGACCTGGACTCGCAGGTCCTGACTCCCAGCCTCCTCCTCAGGAGCGCCTGGACCATGCTGCTGAGCGCCTACTGGCGCAGCCTCCACCCGGGCTACTACCTGAGCTTCCTGACCATCCCTCTGTGCCTGGCTGCTGAGGGCCGGCTGGAGTCAGCCTTGCGGGGGCGGCTAAGCCCATGGGGCCAGAAGGCCTGAGACTGGGTGCACTGGTTCCTGAAGATGCGCGCCTATGACTACATGTGCATGGGCTTCGTGCTGCTCTCCTTGGCCGACACGCTTCGGTACTGGGCCTCCATCTACTTCTGTATCCACTTCCTGGCCCTGGCAGGGCTGGGGCTGGGGCTGGCTTTGGGTGGGGGCAGCCCCAGCCGGCGGAAGGCAGCATCCCAGCCCACCAGCCTTGCCCCAGAGAAGCTCCAGGAGGAGTAAGCTCCGCAACGCTCCCTCTGCCAGCTGGTCCTGGGAATTCTGTGAACCAGGCCGCTGTCTCCTCCCCAGAAAGAGTCCTTACCTTGGAGAGGGTCCTGGAGAGAATTTCCTTTTCCCCAGCTAAATACTCTGCCTGCAACTGAAGCAGACCTGGGGGTGTCCTCCCTGCCCTCCGCCCAGGGACCACCTCCACTCCTACAAAATCAAAGTTTTGTCCAGACAAGAGTCCCCTGGGCCCCTGCTCCAGCTTCTGGGTATCCAGAGAGCACTGCACTTCCCCGAAACGGAAGGGGCCCCTGGGCAGTGGGTTTTGGACAAATTCCCTTTCTTTGCATCCACAATGTGAGGTCAGAGCTTGGGGGCAGGTCCTGGGAGTGGGAAGCCTCTTCCTTGTGTCTTTCGCTCCACTTTTAGCTCATGGCACTGATATTGCAGACTTGGAAGGAAGCATAAGCTTCCCATTTCACAAAGGGGAAACTGAGGTGCAGATGCGTGGGCCGGGGGACGGCCGTCCCATAGCTTCCATCTGAGCCACCTTGGGGCCCCAACGCTTCTGGCACCCTCTTCTCATCCCTCGGTCTATGACAGGTCACCATGTGTAAATCTTTCCCAATAAAGTGTTGCACAAAGGCATTTTGTCTGTGCAGGTATCTGGGTGATAAACGGCAGGAGGGACTTAGGCCATGAAGTCCCGGGGTGAGGTACAGCTGCCCAGCCCAGGAACCAAACTGTCAGGCCTGGGGCACCAGAGGGACTTCAGCTCCCAGGAGACCTTTCGCATCAGCGGCCCTGAGAAACTACAGGAAGTGTACCTTACTCCCTCCGGGCCACCTACTGCCCAGGTACACACCTGCCCCTGGCCCCTCCCTTACCTCGGGCAGTGTTTGCCTGGTGGCCACTAGAAACAGCCCAGCCTGGGGCCATGGAAGAAAACCCAACCTTGGAATCAGAATCCTGGGGCTCCTCCAGGGGGTGGCTGGCCCCCCGGGAGGCCAGAGGAGGTAGGGATGCCAGGAGAAGCTCAGATCCATCCGACCTTCAGGCTAGGTGGGAGTCCTGCTGGAGGAAAGGGGAGGCCTGGCCTCCTGAGTCTGAGGGCTAAAGAGAAGGTTCTACTTCCTGATATTATGGGGGAGAAAGAAACTGAAGGCTGAAACTCCGGGGTCTGAGGAGTTTCAGCCTAGAGAACCAGGCTAGTCTGGAAGGAGGGGAGGGCTAAGGGCTGGGAGTTTGGGTGTCTTGGGAATAGGAGAGGCTGGGTTCCCACACTTCTGAGCTAGAAGGAAAAGGAAGTTGAGGACTGGACTCCTCTGCCCTGGAGTAGGAGGGGTCCGCGCCTGGGGATGGAGTTGAGGACTGTGGGCCCCTGGGTCCAGGGAAAGTAGAGACTGGCACCCGGACTCCTGGGCCTGAGGGAGGAGGGGCTGGGGACCTGGTTTCCTGGTCTGAGGGAGGAGGAGCTGGGTGCCTGGACTCCTGGGTCTGAGGGAGGAGGGGCTGAGGGCCTGGACTCCTGGGTTTGAGGGAGGAGGGGCTGGGGGCCTGGACTCCTGGGTCTGAGGGAGGAGGGGCTGAGGGACTGGACTCCTGGGTCTGAGGGAGGAGGGGCTGGGGGCCTGGACTGCTGGGTCTGAGGGAGGAGGGGCTGGGGGCCTGGACTCCTGGGTCTGAGGGAGGAGGGGCTGGGGGCCTGGACTCCTGGGTCTGAGGGAAGAGGGGACTGAGGCCTGGTTTCCTGGTCTGAGGGAGGAGGAATTTGGGCCCAGACTCCCGGCTCTTCCCAGTCCCCTGCCCCTCCCCAGGCCCATCGCTGTCCTCTGTGCTGAACGAGCTGCCCAGTGCTGCCACCCTTCGGTACCGAGGCCCTGGGGCGCTGCCTTGGGGGGTGCCGGAGGAGGAGGAGGAGGAGGCTGGAGAAAAGAGCAGAAAGGCCTTCACAGAAGTCACCCAGACGGAGCTGCAGGACCCTCACCCTTCCCAGGAACTGCCCTGGCCCATGCAGGCCAGACAGGCACACAGGTGAGGCCCCACCTCCGGCTGGGACCCGCACAGCCTGGACCGGGCCCTTCTCCCATACCTTGGATTCGGTCTCCTCCCTCTGTCCTCTGCCACTCCTGGCTTCTGGGGCCTCTCTCTGCCTTGCTCAGAGCTGCCTCTCTTGGTTTCTTTTTCCCCCTGTCTTTGTCTCTCCTTCGGACTCCAGGTGAGTGCTGCCTTTCTGTGGCTCTGGGATCTCTTCTCTGTCTCACTCTCTGGGATTCACCGTCCCCCGGTCTCTTCCAATCCTGTCTCTGCCTCTCAGTTTTTCTCTGTGTGTGTCCAAAATCTGTTAATATTTATTTCTCTCTGCTTTATGCCTTCCTTCATCTTTGCCTCCTCTTCAAAGCCTCCCTCTCTTTAACTTCTTTCTTTTCCCATTCTCACGGTATAATTCGCAGGGCCCGGTGAACAATGAAAATGCAGGTGCCCTCCTTCAAAAATGACTGTGGGCCCGGCACAGTGGCTCACACCTGTAATCCCAGCACGTTGGGAGGCCGAGGCGAGTGGATCACCTGAGGTCAGGAGTTCGAGACCAGCCTGGCCAACATGGCGAAACCCCAACTCTACTAAAAACACAAAAATTAGCTGGGTGTGGTGGCATGTGCCTGTATTCCCAGCCACTCGGGAGGCTGAGGCAGGAGAATTGCTTGAACCACGGAGATACAGGTTGCAGTGAGCCGAAATCGTGCCATTGCACTCCAGCCTGGGTGATAGAGCGGGACTCCATCTCAAATATAAATATATATATAGTATATATTTGGAAAAAACAAAAACCAACAATATATCACCACCCCCCTGCTGATCAGTGGCAGGATCGTGCCTGTGAATATAGCCACTATACTTCAGCCTGAGCAACATATCGAGACCCCATCTGTATCTTTTAAAAGTAATAATCAGGCCGGGTGCAGTGGCTCATGCCTGTAACCCCAGCACTTTGGGAGGCCGAGACGGGCAGATCACAAGGTCAGGAGTCAAGACCATCCTGGCTAACACGGTGAAACCCTATCTCTACTAAAAAATACAAAAAAGTTAGCTGGGCGTGGTGGCGGGCGCCTGTAGTCCCAGCTACTCAGGAGGCTGAAGCAGGAGAATGGCGTGAACCCGGGAGGCGGAGCTTGCAGTGAGCCAAGATCACGCCACTGCACTCCAGCCTGGGTGACGAGCGAGACTCCGTCTCAAAAAAGAAAAGAAAAGAAAAAAAGTAATAAAGTAACAATATGACAAAAAAAATACAAATTAAAAGAACAGCTATCTATATAACATTTACCTTGTATGAAGTATTGTAAGTAATCTAGAGGTGATTTAAAGTGCATTGGAGGGCTGGGTGTAGTGGCCCACACGGGTAGCCCCAGCACAGGTGTGGAGCCTGGAATTTTGAGGCTGGAGCCTGGAAATTTGAGGCTGCATTGAGCTATGATTGCACCACTGCACTCCAGCCTGGACAACAAAACAAGATGCTGTCACTGAAAAATCAGATAAAAAATAAAATAAAATTTGAAAAACCACAGGAAGATATGTGTAGCCTGTATGCAAATACTATGCCATTTTATATACGGAATTTGGGCATCTACAGATTTCAGTATCCTTGGGGAGTCCTTGAACCAACCCCCATAGATACTGAGGGACGATTGTATTTATAAACTGAGTGCCCAGATAAACTCCAGCTAGGGCAAGCGACACAGCATGACAGCACCCGTGCGTCCCTCCCCTGATACCCCCTTTCTTCTCACGAGGAGATGGTAACCTTCTCCCCCAACCTTTTTTTTTTTTTTTTTTTTTTTTTTGAGACAGAGTCTGACTGTGATGCCCAAGCTGGAGTGCAGTGGTGTGATCTCAGCTCACTGCAGCCTCTGACACCTGGGCTCAAGCGATTCTCCCACTCCAGCCTCCCGCTTTTCTGTATAGCTTTGCCAGCTCTGTGCTCTGCAACTTTGTACAAATAGAATCATGCAGTCTTCAGTCTTCTGTGCTGTTTTCTTCTGCCTAGCATTAGGTTTCCTTCTTTCTTTCTTTTTTCTGAGAAGGAATCTCACTCTGTCACCCAGGCTGGAGTGCAATGGTGCCATCTCAGCTCACTGCAACCTCTGTCTCCCAGGTTCAAGCGATTCTCCTGCCTCAGCCTCCCGAGTAACTGGGATTACAGGCGCCCACCACCAGACCCAGCTAATTTTTTTTTTTTTTTTTTTTTTTTTTTGTATTTTTAGTAGAGGCAGGATTTCACCATGTTGGTCAGGCTAGTCTCAAATCCCTGACCTCAGATGATCCACCCACCTTGGCCTCCCAAAGTGCTGGGATTACAGGCGTGAGCCACCGCACTCAATTGGTTTCTTTTTTATTGCCGCAGGGTATTCTATCTTATATATAGACCACAATTTACTTCTCCGTTCTACTTTTGGGTTGTTTCTACATTCGGATGGTTTCCAGTCTGGGGCTGCAAAACCCCTCATTTTCTGCCTGTTTCCCTCCCAGGCAAAGAAATGCCAGGGACCAGGTGGTCTATGGCTCTGGAACTAGGAGGGACCAATGGGCGCGGCTACTTCGGAGGTCCAAGGAGAAAACAAAGGAAGGTTTTCGAAGCCTGCAGCCCTGGTCATGGACACTGAAGAGGATCGGGGGTGCGGTGGGGTTCGGGTGATGTCCTGGGGGCAGGGCCTGGACTCCTGGGTGTGAGGGAGGAGGGGCTTGGGCCTGGATTTTGGGGTCTGAGGGAGGAGGGGCTGGGGTCTGGATCTGAGGGAGAAGGGACTGGGATCTGGGTCTGAGGGAGGAGGGGCTCGGGGTCTGGACTCCCTGGTCTGAGGGAGAAGGGGTTGGGGGCCTGGACTCTTGGGTCTGAGAAAGGCACGGCTGGGCCGGGCGCGGTGGCTCACGCCTGTAATCCCAACAGTTTGGGAGACCAAAGTGGGTGGATCACCTGAGATCAGGAGTTCGAGACCAGCCTGACCAATATGGTGAAACCCTGTCTCTACTAAAAATACAAAAACTAACTGAGCATGGTGGCGCGTGCCTGTAATCCCAGCTACTCGGGAGGCTGAGATAGGTGAATTGCTTGAACCCAGGAGGTGAAGGTTGCAGTGAGCCGAGATCGCGCCACTGCACTCCCGCCTGGGCGGCAGAGAGAGACTCCGAATCAAAAATAATAATAATAACAACAATAATAATAATAAAAAAATAGAAAGAAAGCAAGGCACGGCTGGGCCCCTAGTGCCGGGATGGGAGGAGCTGGTCCTGCTCCCGGAAAGGAACCTGAGCCTCTCTCTGCTGCCCCCTGCAGGCCAGTTTGGCGCCGGCACGGAGTCCTACTTCTCCCTGCTGCGCTTCCTGCTCCTCCTCAACGTGCTGGCCTCTGTGCATAATTATGGCCTGCATGACGCTGCTGCCCACCTGGCTGGGAGGCGCTCCCCCAGGCCCTCCCGCCTCCAACACCTCCTCGCCTTGCGGCTCCTATAACCCCCACTCCCAGGGCCTGGTCACCTTTGTCACTCAGCTCTTCAACTTGCTCTCAGGAGAAGTAGGTGCCTGGGGCCCTGGGAGTTTCCCCCGCCCACCTGTGAGCCCAGTGCCTTCAATGACAGGAACATCAAACCCTGACCTCAGACCCTGACTGTGCAGCTCCAGGAGCCCCGCCTCCTCCCACAGTGGCCCCCGCGCCGCCTTCCCCCACAGGGTTACCTGGAATGGTCCCCTCTTTTCTATGGCTTCTACCCGCCCCGCCCACGCCTGGCGGTCACCTACCTGTGCTGGGCCTTTGCAGTTGGCCTCATCTGCCTCTTGCTCATCCTGCATCGGTCAGTGGCACCTGCACCCCTGACCCCGTGACGGGACGGGTTGGGGTAGGGAAGCAAGTGGTGGTGGCAGAAACTCCCTCCCCAAGAATCCTCAGTCTTGCCGTGTAACCCTTTCTTCTGTGTGAGTTAAAATCAAGGTTTTGTGCCGGGCGCGGTGGCTCACGCCTGTAATCCCAGCACTTTGGGAGACCGAGGCCGGCGGATCACGAGGTCAGGAGATCGAGACCATCCTGGTTAACACGGTGAAACCCCGTCTCTACTAAAAATACAAAAAATTAGCCGGGTGTGATGGCGGGCACCTGTAGTCCCGGCTACTCCGGAGGCTGAGCCAGGAGAATGGTGTGAACCCAGGAGGCAGAGCTTGCAGTGAGCCGAGATCAGGCCACTGCACTCCAGCCTGGGCGACAGAGCAAAACTCTGTCTCGAAAAAAAAAAAATAAAATAAAATAAATAAAGGTTTGGGGATTTTTTTTTCATTTGTTTTTGTTTGTTTTTGAGACAGAGTCTTACTCTGTCACCCAGGCTGGAGTGCATGATCTTGGCTCACTGCAACCTACACCTCCCGGGTTCAAGCGATTCTACTGCCTCAGCCTCCCAAGTAGCTGGGTTTACAGGCTCCTGCCACCACGCCCAGCTAATTTTTTGTATTTTTAGTAGAGACAGGGTTTTGCCATGTTGGTCAGGCTGGTCTCAAACTCCTGACTTCAGGTGATACACCTGCCTCGGCCTCCCAAAGTGCTGGGATTACAGGTGTGAGCCACCGCGCCCACCCTGTTTTATTTTTTGAGACAGGGTCTCACTCTGTCACCTGGGTAGAGTGCAGTGGTGCAATCATAGCTCACCTGAAGTCTGGGCCTCCGGAACTCAACTGATCCTCCCACCTCAGCCTCTGGAGCAGCTAGGACCACAGGGATGCACCATCATGCCCTGCTAATTTTTTTTTTTTAATGTTATAGAGGCAGGGTCTTGCTATGTTGCCCAGGCTGTGCTCAAACTCCTTGACTCAAGAGATCTGCTCATCTCAGCCTCCCAAGGTGCTGGAATTACAGGCATGAGCCAATGTGCCTGGCCAAAAGTAAACTTTTTTTTTTTTTTTTTTTTTTGAGATGGAGTCTCACTCTGTTATCCAGGCTGGAGTGCAGTGGTGCGATTTCAGCTCACTGCAACCTCTGCCTCCTGGGTTAAGCCATTTTCCTGCCTCAACCCCCACGAAGTAGCTGAGATTGCAGGCATGCGACATCATACCTGGCTAATTTTGTATTTTTAGTAAAGATGGGGTTTCACCATGTTGGTCAGGCTGGTCTCGAACTCCTGACTTCAAGTGATCCACCCACCTCGGCCTCCCCAAGTGCTGGGATTAGAGGCGTGAACCACCGCGCCTAGTCAATTTTACTGGCTAATTTTGTATTTTTAGTACAGATGGGGTTTCTCCATGTTGGTCAGGGTGGTCTCGAACTCCCAACCTCAGGTGATCTGCCCGCCTCGGCCTCCAAAAGTGCTGGGATTACAGGCGTGACCCACCGTGCCTGGCTCAATTTTGGTCTTTAAAATATATATATATTGCAGTGTAGTGTCTCCTTTGCCCAGGCACTGTACTAGGACATGGAGAACCATTTGGGAGTCCCCAAACATATGTACAGCTTACCGTTTAGTAGGGGAGATACACTGTGGGACAGACTGTTAAATAGACAAGCAGGCTGGGCCTAGTGGCTCATGCCTGCAATGTCAGCACTTTGGGAGGACGAGGCATGTGGATCACCTGAAGTTGAGAGTTTGAGACAGCCTGACAAACATGGAGAAACCCCATCTCTACTAAAAATACAAAATTAGCCAGGCATGGTGATGCATGCCTGTAATCCCAGCTACTCAGGAGACTGAGGCAGAAAAATTGCTTGAACTCAGGAGGTGGAGGTTGCAGTGAGCTGAGATTGGGCCATTGCACTCCAGCCTGGGCAACAAGAGCAAACTCCATCTCAAAAATAATAATAGTAATAAAATAAACAAACAAATCAATTATTTGAGTTTGGGAGCAATACTATAGAGAAAACGAATGGGATGTGAGGATAGAGAGCAAGAATCAGCAAACTTTTTCTGTGAAGGGCCAGGAAGTAAATATTTTCGTCTTTGAAGGCCTTGTAGTCTGGGACTCAACCAAACTCTGCCACTGTAGTGCAAAAGCAGCCACACACAATACATAAATGAGTGGGTGTGGCTGTGTTCCAACAAAACTTTACTTACAAAAACAGTGGTTGGCCTAGATTAGGCCCTTGGAGTCTTGTTTGCCAACCCCTGTGATACAGAAAATGGGTAGGGACCCTCATTACATGGAGTGGTAAAAGCCTTTCTATCTGGAGTAAGGGACCTGCAGATGAAGAGAAAGAAGAGAAGGAGCCAGGCAGGTGAACAGCCAAGCCACCAGCATTCCAGGCAGAGGGAGCTGCAAGTGCAAAGGCCATGTGGTAGGAAAGAGGTTTGAGGTGTTCTGAGAAATAAAAGGCCTGTATGAGAAGAAGGGGCAGGGCCAGTCATGATGGCTCATGCCTGTAATTTCAGCGTTTTGGGAGGCGGAGGTGGGCGGATCACTTGAGGTCAGGAGTTTGAGACCAGCCTGGCCAACATGGTGAAACCCCATCTCTATTAAAAATATGAAAAGTAGCTGCGCATGGTGGCATTTGCCTGTGGTCCCAGCTACTCGGGAAGCTGAGGCAGGAGAATCAGTTGAACCTGGGAGAGAGAAGTTGCAGTGAGCCAAGATCGCACCACTGCACTCCAGCCTGAACAACAGAGCAAGGCCGTGTCAAAAAAAAAAAAAAAAAAAAAAGACAAAGATTTAAGCTTTGAGAAGTAGGGAAGGGTCAGATCAGGTAGGCCCTAGCAGGTTATGCTAGGAAGAAGTCTCATTTTTTTTTTTTTTTTGAGATGGAGTCTCGCTGTGTTGCCCAGGCTGGAGTGCAGGGGCGAGATCTCAGCTGGCTGCAAGCTCCGCCTCCCAGGTTCACACCATTCTCCTGCCTCAGACTCCCGAGTAGCTGGGACTACAGGCGGCCACCACCTAGCCCGACTAATTTTTATTATTTTTAGTAGAGACGGGGTTTCACCGTGTTAACCAGGATGGTCTCGATCTCCTGACCTCGTGATCCGCCCGTCTCAGCCTCCCAAAGTGCTGGGATTACAGGCGTGAGCCATGGCGCCTGGTGTGCCCCTGTCTCTTGAGTCTTTACCTGCCATCTTCTCTGGGTCTCTGTCTTCTTCTTGGGTCTTCCCGCCCAGCCCCGTTCTCTAGGTGCCTGTACTTCTTATGGGTCTTTGACCCCCATCTTTTGTAGCTTTAGTTTCTCCTTTCTCACTGTCTTTGTCTCCCTTTCTCCAAATCTCCCTCTGGGGCCTCTGTCCCTCCTCCACATCTCTGTCTTTCTCAGGGCCTCTGTCCCTTTCACTCTGGGTTTCTGCCCTCTTCACTCCCGGGCTCTGTCCCTGTCTCCCAGGTTTCTACCTCTCTCTGTGGGGTGCCTGTGCCCCAGGTCTGTCTCTGAATCTCCCTTGGACTTTGCCTTCAATGACTGTAGGTGTCTCCGCCTCTTTGACTCTTTCTCCATCTGATGGCAGCTCCCCTAGTACCCAAGGCCTTAGGGTTCGTCTTCCTCATTGGTCCCAATATGAGGGATCCCCCCATAACCCCCGTTCCTGGTTGTCCTTTCACATCCTGTCTCCCCTCTCAGCTCGGTGTCCGGGCTGAAGCAGACACTGCTGGTGGAGTCCGGGGATCTGACCAGCTACAGCCACCGGGTGTTCTCGGCCTGGGACTTCGGCCTCTGCGGGGACATCCACGTGCAGCTGCGCCAGCGCATCATCTTGTACGAATTACAGGTGCGATTGGGGGCGGGTTATGCAACGGGGTAGGGACCAGACCGGACTGGGCTGAGATAACGCACTGGGCCTAACCCGGTGATGGGGCCTAGGTGCGACTAGGGGGCAGGGTCTGCAATGGGGTAGGGACCAGACTGGACCGGGCTGACATAACGCACAGGGCCTAACCCGGTGATGGGGCCTCCGGAGAGACGCTAGGCAGCTCCTTCTCCAAGAAAGTCAGGTCCTGGGGAATGAGAGGGTTCAGAGGAGGCCGCGATAGGGCTACCCGAGATCCAAGTGTGTAGGAAAAGGATGCGCCAAGGCTGGGATCGGTGGCTCATGCTTGTAACCCCAGCACTTTGGGAGACCGAGGCAGGTGGATCGCTTGAGTCTAGGAGTTCAAGACCAGCCTGGGCAACATAGGGAGGCTCCCTCTCTACCAAAAAAAGCAAGCACAAGAAGCGGGAGGGGCTTTAAGGCAATTTGGTTCAAAGTTAAGTGATGGGAGCGGCCAGCGGGGCGTCTTGATATAGATGACCTGGAACTTCAGGCCAGCCATTAAGCCCAGGGCCACCTGGGGGCGGAGCCTCTGATGGGCAGGGCTGACCAGGGGCGGATCTTGGGGGTGTTGGGCGGAGCTTCAGGGGCGGAGCTCGGGGTGCTGAGATTGGCCGCACAGGGATGGGGGCTTGGGTTGCTGGATCCTGCCGCGGAGGGGCGGGGCTGTAAAGGGCCACTGGTTTCTTAGAGCGCCCCAGAGCGGGTGGAACCGGGACTGCAGAGGTTGTTAGCTGGTGGGGAGATGGCTGCATCAGTTCACGTTGAGGAGGATCTCTGGAGAGCCAGGCCTGGGGAACTCAGAGGCCAGCGCCTTGGGAAATGGAGTCCAAGCTGGCATCTCTCCTGCCTTCAGGTGGAGCTGGAGGAGACAGTGGTGCGGCGCCAGGCTGCTGTGCGGACTCTGGGCCAGGAAGTCAGGGTTTGGTTGGTGCAGGTGCTGCTCAACCTGCTGGTGATTGCACACCTTGGGGGAGCCTTCTATGGCGTCTACTGGGCTACAGGGAGCATCGTGGCGCTGCAGGTGCGGAGGGTCTTGGAAGAGGAAGCCAATGGGTCCTGGAACCTATATTTCCAACAATGGAGGGAGGGAATGGAAGGTTGGGATGCCAGAGATCTTACAGAGGAAGTATGGGAAAGGGTATGTTTGGACCCTGGACTTCGGGGTTTTAAAGGAAGAAGAGAGACTGGGCGCGGTAGCTCATGCCTGTAATCCCAGCACTTTGGGAGGCTGAGGTGGGGGGATCACGAGGTCAGGAGTTCGAGACCAGCCTGACCAACATGGCGAAAATCCGTCTCTACTAAAAATACAAAAATTAGACGGGCGTGGTAGTGCACACCTGTAATCCCAGCTACTCAGGAGGCTGAGGCAGAATAATCACTTGAACCCGGGAGGCGGAGGTTGCAGTGAGCCAAGATCGCACCACTGCACTCCAGCCTGGGCGACAGAGCCAGACTCTGTCTCAAAACAAACAAAGAAACAAACAAAACAAAAACAAACAAACAACAAAGAAGAGGTCTGGGGGAGGACCTTAAGCTTGGCTCCTCCAGGACCCCAAGCCTCTACTCATGGTCCACTCCCTCTCCCAGGAGACGCCCCTTGTTCAGGAGTTGCCACTGCTGAAGCTTGGGGTGAATTACCTTCCGTCCATCTTCATCGCTGGGGGCAACTTTGTGCTGCCGCCCGTGTTCAAGCTCATTGCTCTACTGGAAGGCTACACTAGAATTCGCCAGATCGTTTTTATCCTGCTCAGGTTCCAGCCTCATGGGGATGGCTGGGAATGATGGAGGGTCGGGGCGGTCAGAGGGATGTTGGCGCTGACAGGTAAGACACGGAAATCCTGCTGATATCGGATCCAGGGATTCAAATCCTGACTCCGCTGGCCAGGCGCAGTGGCTCACACCTGTAATCCCAGCACTTTGAGAGGCCGAGGCTGAGGTCAGGAGTTCGACACCAGCCTGACAAACATGGTGAAACCCTGTCTCTAGTAAAAATACAAAAGTTAGCCCGGCGATAGTGGCTTCTGTAGTCCCAGCTACTCGGGAGGCTGAGGCAGGAGAATCGCTTGAGCCTGGGAGGTAGAGGATGCAGTGAGCTGAGATCGCGCCACTGCACTCCAGTTTGTACGACAAGTGAGACCCTGTCAAAAGAAAGAAAGAAAGAAAGAAAGAAAGAAAGAAAGAAAGAAAGAAAGAAAGAAAGAAAGAAAGAAAGAAAGAAGGAAAAAAAGCAATCCTGACTCTGTCGCTGGGCCTCAGCTTCTTCATCTGTGAGATGGCTTGAATGCAAGCGCGTTCCACTGAGAAGGGGACTGCCACGTGGTGGGTACCGGATCAGGGCCCATTCTCTGCCTTCCCCCTGCCAGGATCGTGTTTCTTCGCCTGGCCTCCCTGGTGGTCCTGCTCTTCTCTCTCTGGAAATAGATCACTTGTGGGGGCGACTCCGAGGCTAAGGACTGCAAAACCTGTGGCTACAATTACAAAGAACTTCTGGTGAGAACGGCATGGGGTCTGCCTGGGACTCCTGGGTCCCTGAAGGAAAGATGGAGCTGGGTGGGTCCAGACTCTTGGTTTAGGTGGAGAGGGGAGCTCAGGATGCTGGAACACTCTCCCATGGGTATGAATGTTTGAAAAACGAGGACCCCCAGAGAAAGTATTGATAGGGTCTCATAGGCTTGCGATGTGGAGACTCGGACTCGTGGGCCTCCAGGTGCTCGGGTCCTGAGGTCTTTCTGACCTATTTCTTCCTTCTTCAGTGCTGGGAGACTGTCCTGGGCCAGGAAATGTACAAACTTCTGCTCTTTGATCTGCTGACTGCCTTGGCAGTCGCGCTGCTCCTCCAGTTTCCTAGAAAGTGAGAGCCCCGCCCCTCGCTGTGGCCCCGCCCCTCTAGGGCCAGGCCCTGCCCCATCGCGCTGTTCTTTTCACCGCGCACCTTTTTACTGTTCCCGCCTCTGCCGGCTCCCTTTGCTTGCCCTAGGTCCGCAGATCTCCCCCACTCCCCGCCCTTGTTTTAGTGGGTTACTTCCCTGTGGCCCCGCCCCTACCGCCGCGACACCTGGGTCCCGTCTAGTCCTCTGGACACACCCCCTGCATGTGGATTCTTGAAAGTTCCGCCCCTCCTAGATACGCTTGCTTCCTATTGGCGGGCAGGGCGGTGAAGGCGGGGAAACTCCTAGTCGCCGCGCCCCTGACTCGGACCCGGCCCGACCCCGTCCTTCAGGCTCCTCTGTGGCCTCTGTCCTGGGGCGCTGGGTCGTCTGGCGCGGACCCAGGAGTTCCAGGTGCCCGACGAGGTGCTGGGGCTCATCTACGCGCAGACGGTGGTCTGGATGGGGAGTTTTTTCTGCCCTTTGCTGCCCCTGCTTAACACGGTCAAGTTCCTGCTGCTTTTCTACCTGAAGAAGGTAAGGGGTAGGGGGGGACTCTTGGGTCTGAGGCAGGAGGTATTGGGGCCCGCACTCCTGGGTCCTGGGCAAGGAAGATCCTGGGGGCCTGGATTACTAGGTCCAAAGAGTGGAGGGGGTTGGAGGACAGACTCCTGGATCTGAGAGAAGGAAGAGTCTAGGGCATTCTGACTTCTATGTCTGAGGATCCGGGGACTTAGACTCCGGGGTCCTAGATGAGGAAGGAGCTCAGACTCCTGGTTCGGGAAAAAGGAGAGGCAGGTAGGCCGGGCGCGGCGGCTCACATCTGTAATCCCAGTACTTTGGGAGACTGAGGCGGGTTGATCACCTGAGGTCAGGAGTTTGAGACCAGCCTGGCTAACATGGCAAAACCCCGTCTCTACTAAAAATACAAAAAAAAAATTTAGCCGGCTTGGTGGCGAGCGCCTGTAATCCCAGCTACTTGGGAGGCTGAGGCAGGGGAATTGCTTGAACCAGGGAGGTGAAGTTTGCAGTGAGCCTAGATCGCGCCACTGCACTCCAGCCTGGGCGACAGAGCGAGACTCCGTCTCAAAATCAGAAAACAAACAACAACAGCGAAACAAATTAGTCGGGAGTGGTGGTGCACACCTGTAATCCCAGCTACTCGGGAGGCTGAGACACGAGAATAGCTTGAACCCGGGAGGGGAGGCTGCAGTGAGCACCACTGCACTCCCGCCTGGGCGGCAGAGCAAGACTGTCTCAAAAAAAAAAAAAAAAAAAAAAAAAAAAAAAAAAAAGAGGCACAGGCTCTTGTGTTTCAGATCCCCTTTCTCCGTGCCTTACCCCCACCAGCTTACCCTTTTCTCCACCTGCTCTCCGGCTGCCCGCACCTTCCGGGCCTCCACGGCGAATTTCTTTTTCCCCTTAGTTCTTCTCCTGGGTCTGGCCTTCTCCAGCGTTCCCCTGCTTTACAGCATCTTCCTGTAAGTGCGAGAGGTTCCCGCCTCTCTCCCGCCCTCTCCCCACATTCAGTGTTCAGACTCCTGGCTCTACGTGAGCCCAGCCTGTCTTGACTTCAGGATCCCGCCTTCTAAGCTGTGTGGTCCATTCCGGGAGCAGTCGTCCATCTGGGCCCAGATCCCTGAGTCAATTTCCAGCCTCCCTGAGACCACCCAGAACTTCCTTTTCTTCCTGGGGACCCAGGCTTTTGCTGTGCCCCTTCTGCTGATCTCCAGGTAAGGTGGGCCAGACTTCTGGGTCTGGGTTTGAATGCGTGTGATCTAGGGGCTACCACCTGCGTCCAAGAGAGGAAAGGCTTGGGGGTGGGAGTAGGCAATGTACTGAGTCTGAGGGAGGAGGCCTAGGCTCCTGGACTGCTGGGTCTGAAGGAGGAGGTGGGCGGGATTTAGGACTCCTGGATCTGAAGGCGGAGGTGCTGGGAGACTGAACTCCTTGGGCCTGGACGAGGAGGGGCTTAGGGGTCCACATCCCTGACTTCGAAGAGCGTGTCAGGAGTGGCTTCCGTTCCTGTCTCCTCCAGCATCCTGATGGCATACACTGTGGCTCGGGCTAACTCCTACGGACGCCTCATCTCTGAGCTCAAACGTCAGAGAGAGACGGTGAGCCAGGCGGGTCCCTGAGAGGGCCCCTGGGGAACACGGAAAGGGGTTGGGGAAGAGGGCTGTCACACCTCCACCTCTCTTTGCCCCAGGAGGCGCAGAATAAAGTCTTCCTGGCACGGCGCGCTGTGGCGCTGACCTCCACCAAACCGGCTCTTTGACACCCGAAGCTCACGTCCCACTTTCAGACCCCAGGCCCATTGTAAGCCTAGGTCACAACATCTGTAAACTAGGAGAACTGGAGAAGACTCCACGCCCTTCCAGTTTTGGTACCTGGAGATTTCCAGGGCCCTTCGCCGCCACGTCCCTGACTCTCGGGTGATCTTTCTTGTATCAATAAATACAGCCGAGGTTGCTGAGCGCGCTTTGAAATCTGTGTCCTGAAGGTGGGGGCAGGGCTACCGCAGGGCAGCAGCCAATCAAATGTATGGGCATGTTCGTCGGTGCGGAGCGCTCTTCCGCAAGGAGACTTGTCGGTCATGTCGACCAATCGACGGCCGCATCTGGTAGCATCAGGGGCGGGCCAACTTATGATTGGTTCAGATCTGTGATAAAAGGCGGTTGCTAGGGGACACCACGAGCCGAACGCCTAACATTCCCTGTGAAAAGGACGTCTCAGCCAATCACCTGTCGTTACAGGCCAGGTGGTCGTACCAACTAATTCGGAACCAATCTGTGGTCGAAGAAGGGACAAGAGGAAGGGGGGCATCCTCTCGCCAATCAGAAGTGCAAAGAGGCGGGCGTGCCAGTCCCTGGACAGCTACGATGCCATGAATATCTTGCCTAAGAAGAGCTGGCACGTCCGGAACAAGGACAATGTCGCCCGCGTGCGGCGTGACGAGGCCCAGGCTCAGGAGGAGGAGAAGGAGCGTGAGCGGAGGGTGCTGCTCGCTCAGCAAGAGGTAAGCTTGGAGGCCGGCCGGGCGGACCTCCGGAGCCCAGCGCGCGCGCGCCGCGGTTGGGGGCCGGAAGCTGAGGCGTTGCGCAGGCTAAGTGTGCCCCGTGTGAAATTCGGGACCAGGCGCCGATCCCGTTTTCGAGGACGTTGCCCTGCAAACCTTGTGCCCACTTCCACGAAACCTCCCTTGATCTCGCCTTCGTCTTAGTTTCCCCGCACTGATGTATTTCGCATGGCTGGAACAGTGTCTAGCACAAAAGAGAAGCTTAAAAACATTTAATGAATACATGAGCGCTTGGACAGTTCAAGGAAATTCGGATCACTTTTTAGTTTGCCTGCACAGCCTATTTATTGAGCACCTATTGTATGCTAACTACATGCAGAGCGCCTGACTTGCGGAATCCCCAATAGGCACTGTTCGTTCTTAGAGGGGCACTGTCATCACCGTTGCACGAAGTTAGATGGCTTCAGTGAGGGAAAGGCACATTCAAGGAGAAGGGGACAGCCAGGCTCCACGCCATCGGGCGAGCCCTTTCCTGCACCGCCCCCTAGACACATACACACAAACATGGGCTTTCTGTATGGCTCCTTAAATCTGTTTGGTGTACACCCAACTTTCAGTTCCTTAGCTAGTCTGATCCTCCACAGTGGGTGGGAGGTAGTCTGGGTTTTTAGAATCTCAATAGGCTGCTGAGCACTGTTTGAAATCCGCGTCCTGAAGGCGGGGGACAGGGCTTCAGCAGTAGACATGGGGTAGTGACTTGGAGCCATGGCTAGAATTCAGATCGTCTGGCCTAATGCAGTTTGGTCTACCTTTATGGCTGTTTTAATTGTCTCACTTGAGGTTAGGAACCCCTTTGGTTTAGGCCAGGGACCTCCTCCCAGCCATCCTTGATGACCGGTCGTTTACTATTTGAAAGGCAGTTTACAAAACGCGGGCGTTGCCTCATCTGCCTACCCTCACCCCCAGCTAGGACAGGTGCCTCTTTTAGGCATCTAGTGCTCCCTTTCTTATAAACCCAGCACCCTGAACTGCCGTTTTCTGTGGTGGGCACCAGACTCACAGTTCTTGAATTATCTCTAGGTTCTGAATGCCCTGCCTATAACTTTCTCCCCAGGCCCGTACAGAATTCCTATGAAAGAAAGCCAGACATCAGAACTCACTGCCTGAGCTTGAAGCAGCAGAGGCGGGAGCCCCAAGTTCTGGCCCTGTGGACCTGTTTCGGGAGCTGCCGGAGGAAGGGAAAGGAGTGATCAGAGGCAATAAAGAGTAGGAGGAAGAAAAGCGACAGGAGAAAGTAAGCTGGCCTCACCCACTTCATTAGAGGAGCCATGAATTGAGTTAGGGGGAGAGGGCACTTTAGCCACTGCTTGTGATCAAGGTCAAACGAGAACGAACACACAGAATTTAGAACCATACCAAAGCATGACACTTAAGAAGTGTTGCCATCTGGGCACCCGCAGGGCTTGGAGGTAGATGCTAGAGGTCCCCAGCTGCTAGGCAAACTGCTCAGTTCTCCAAACTGGAGGGGTCTGAAACCTGATGGGCTTTAAAAATGTAAATCAGCCAGCTGTGGCTCATGCCTGTAATCCCAGCACTTCGGGAGGCTGAGGCGGGTGGATCACCTGAGGTCAGCAGTTCAAGACCAGCGTGGTCAACATGGTATCTCTAAAAATACAAAAAAATAAGCCAAGTGTGGTGGTGCACACCTGTAATCCCAGCTACCTGGAGGCTGAAGCAGGAGAATCGCTTGACCCGGGAGGTGGAAGTTGCAGTGAGCTGAGATTGTGCCACTGCACTCCAGCCCGGGTGACAGAGCGAGACCCCATCTCAAAAACAAAAACAAAAACAAAAAAAAACCGAATCAGTCACCTCTGCCTTTTGGCTAAGATCAAGTGTAAAAAGTACGTCAGTGGTCGTGCACGGTGGCTCACACCTGTAATCCCAGAACATTGGGAGGCCAAGGTGGATGGATCACCTGAGGTCAGGAGTTCAAGACCAGCCTGGCCAAACATAGCAAAACTCCATCTCTATTAAAAATACAAAAATTAGCCGGGCATGGTGGTGCGTGCCTGTAATCTTAGCAACTAGGGGGGCTGAGGCAGGAGGATTGCTTGAACCTGGGAGGAAGAGGTTGCAGTGAGCTGAGATGGTGCCACTGCACTTGAGCCTGGACAACAGAGTGAGACTGCATCTCAAAAAACACAGGTACATGAGCTCTTGTCACTCGCCTGCTGTCTCTGGACTTGCTGACCCCACCCATGGCTCCTCTGCTTTGCTTGATCCCTTCAGGCTTCTCTTCAAGTCTCTCTGCAAAGATGCCTGCCTTTGAACACTCAAGTGGCTCCACTTGTCCCCTCCTTCCCCTGTTGTTACTGTACCTGCCACTGTCCCCCCAGGGGGAACTTGGCCTCTGTTGGTGTCTTCCATCCCCAGCACCTGGTACAACTGGTTCATGACAAGCCTTAGGTACCTGTTTGCTTAGATTCCTATGTCAGGGAGACACACCTGACACCTTGAAAGATTGTATCCCATCTCTTGTATTTCCTGGCCCTCTCAGGAGAGGCAAGAGAAAGCTCTGGGCATCCTGACATACCTGGGCCAGAGTGCAGCGGAGGCACAGACTCAACCCCCTTGGTACCAGCTACCCCCAGAGCGAGGGGGCCCCCCGCCTGGCCCAGCCCCAGAGGAGAAGATCAAGAGCTGTCTGGACCCTCTGCGGGAGATGCAGAAGCATCTGGGGAAGAAGAGACAGCACAGTGGTGAAGGCAATTGCAGCAGAAAGGAAAAGAAGGAGGGGTCTGAGAAGCAATGACCCGAAGAGTAAGAAGGAAGACCCCTCCTCAGCAGACCAGGGCCCAGACTTTCAGGGCTTGGCAGCAGCCCAGCATGGGCACTGCAGGGTCTCTGGTCAGGACAACCAGGGACTCGGTGAAAGGCAGGCTAGGTGAAGTGGTTCTCAGCATGTGGTCCAGGAAGCCCTAGGGGTCCTGCCACCCTTTCCCGGGGTGCTGTGGTATCAAGCCTATTTTCCTAACACTGTTGGCCTTTTTTACTCACATTCTCAGGCACATAGTGCAGGTTTCCAGAGGCTGTGTGATGAGAAGACACCCTCGTTCTGATGGCTAATAGCACAGATGCTTGTGTCCAAACTTTCTTAGTTTTCACTTCTGATTTGCAGTATATTAACAGATAGAATCTATTTAAACAAAAGCTCTTAGGGTCCTCAGTTTTAAAGAGTATAAAGGGGTCCTGAGACCAAACAGTTTGAGAACTGCTGGGTTAAGACAGTAAAAGCAGGCTTGTCTCCAGGATGCTGTACCCCTGGTCTAGAGGGGGTACACTGCCTGTACTCTTTTCTCTAGAAAGGGAAACTGAGGCCCAGAGAGGGCCAGGGGGCTGCTCATTTTGCTTTCTTGACCTGGAGGAGCATCAGATTTTAAAGACTGGGGAGGACCAAAGTCCACAGAAGGGAAGGCCAGAGACGTGCCCATGGTGCCCCAGCACCAAGTGGCTTCTTCCAGAAGGCCTGAGAGCTGAGGCTGGGACGTACTTGATGCAGCAGGGCTTCCAGGCGGCAGCTCCCTCTATGGGAGAGGTTGGGGGAATGGCCTCCTAGGAGCTACCAGCTTTCTGACCTCACTCCTCTCCCCGCAGGCCTCCATCCCTGGACCAGCTTCGAGCTGAACGTCTTCGGAGGGAAGAAACTGAGAGGGCTCGGGCAGAGGCGGTGCTGGCCCGGGTCCAAGGCTGGGCACTACAGGAGGGTCAGCCGGAAGAAGAGACAGATGACCAGAGGCGGCGGTACAACTCCCAATTCAACCCCCAGCTGGCCCGGCGCCCCCGCCAGCAGGCCCCTCACTTTGCTCATTGACTCCTGAGGGGGGTACAGGAGAGGCCGCTGCTGCCAGCCATCATATAAAACTATTTATTCATAAATATTTTCCAAAATGAAAATAGGTTTACCAAAAAATGTCCCTCACTGGGGAGGGGAGGAGGGGGCAGCCCTCGCCCCCGGGCCCCCAGGGTGGGGCTGAGAGGAAAACCTCCCGGCCCCCTCCCTGCTTCCTGGGAGAGGGGAATGCCCGGTGGCCTGGGGCCTCCCTCCAGTCTTCCAGGGCAGGGCCCTCACCTGGGCAGGGGGATCAGCATGCGGGGGGAAGGGGGTGGGTAGAGGGAGGGGCCGGTGTCACTGGAGGTCCTGGTCCTCCAGGGAGCGGTACTCAAAGGTGAAGGCTTCCTTCTTCCGCTGGCCCCACTTCTCATAGTCAAAGTAGATGTAGGTGCCCTGGCTGGGGGAGAAGGCGGTCAGTGAGTGGATGAGGAGGTGGTCTGGGATCTGGGCTGGACCGACAGACAAAGGGGACAGTTCTTAGGGCTGTAGGTGTGTCAGGCGCCAGGCCAACTGCCCTGCATGCACACTCTCATTCCACCCTCAGAAGGTTCTTCTTGGGTAGGAAATGTTATCATGCCACTTCAGCGAGGAGGAAACGGAGGGGGCCGCAGAGGTTCCACCGAAGCCAGCTGCCAGAACAGGGCCCCAGCCCCAGCCCCAGGTGTGAGTGCACAGCCTTCGTTTTCTCGAGGGCTGCGGCTTTTGAGCACCTCTCACGTGTGAGGACGGGATGCACAGCCTAGCATTTAATCTTCACAAAGACCTCCAGGCAGCGGGTACTGTCACCCTTGTTCTAGAGAATGGAACAGGCTCAGAGTCTAAATCCAAGCACTCTGCAGGGACATTTTATTGGTGACGGCAGTGGTGTGGGAATTTCTTAATGACTGGATGGCCTGAAATGTACTAACTTGGAGGATGGTTTTGGGCCAAACCAGGAAAGGACAGGAAGTCTGTAGTTAATGTCTGAGGACACAGTGGGAGAGGAGCTAGGTTCTGAATGAATGTCTTAAATGCTTCAAAAATGGCAACCTGGGAGAACTAGGAGAGGGGACTGAGTTCTCTGAGGACAAGAACCTTGTAATACTTCATCCCCATGAAGGGGCTCGGCTTCAGGGAAGTATTTGGTGGGAAAAAAAGTCACTGTAGAACACACCAACTAAAAGTAATTTGGAAAAAAAAAATCCATGACACTGACTATGTAGCAGTCACCATTAAGTACTTACACGTTATTGACTCATTTAATCTTCATAACAACTGCATTAGGTAGGTCTTCTTCCCCCCGTTTTTACAGATAAGGAAATTGAGACACAGAGGTTCGAGTGACTTGCCCAGAGTCACCCAGCTAGACTGGGCTCAAACCCAGGTAGGCTGGCTCCAGAGTGTTTGCAAGAAACAGGAATTTCCCAGTATTAAAACTTGAGAAGCCCATTAAAAAAAAAAATAGTTTCCCCACTGACCCCCTGCCCTGCTGGGTGCTGGGACCTGGAGGTGAAAGGGGGGCCATCAAGGTCCCTGGGCAGCAGAGCCCACAGCCTGGTACAGGGAGACATACCGGGAAAATCCCACACCCAAGCGAGTGTGCCCAGCACTGCAAGGGGGAGGCACCAGGCTGGGCGGCACCAGGAAGGTGTCTTTGAGGAAGGGACATTCGGGTTAAGACCCACAGGAGGCCTAGGAGCTGGCCAAATGGAGGATGAGAGGGCAGTGTTCCAGGCTGAGCAGACAGCCCGAGGGAGGAGAACATGGTCAGGCTGAGGGACTGCGCCGGCTGAAAGGTGGAGGCGAGGGCGCAGAGGCCAGCCAGGGCTGCCTGGAGCCTGGGGACTCTACCCCAACCCTAGCAGCGGGAAGAGAGGGGGCGGGGCCGTCACCTGCTCGAACTGGTCAGTGATGGTCTTGGGCTCCTTGTGCCTCTGGAACCACATCATGTACTTGGTGTGGAATTGCCACGACTGCTTCTTTAGGGCCTTGGCTGCCAGGTACTGTGCCTTAGTGCCCTGGGGGAGGAACAGTGGAGAGGGGGACCAGGGGGCCCCCAAACTGGGTGGGGAGCCAGGGGGATGGGGCAGGACATCAGGGCTGAACCCTGGCCCCCGCCAACGACCACAGTTGGGCTGGACAATCCTCTTGGAGATGGGGCTGGGGACACAGAACATACCAATGCTGGTCAGGAGAAGGAAAATGAGACAGGAGGTGAAAATTGCTTTCAGAGAAGCTTTGAGAAGGAAGAAAAACTAACGTATGATGAGAGCTGAGAGAGGAGGCAATTTAGAAAATTTCCCAAGTGGGGATGCGGGTGGAGGTCACTCATGACTCACTGGGGTGGGGAGGAGGCTGGACAGTTCCCCAGTGGCCTCCAGGGAGGCCTGAGAATGTGCCGATGAGTGGAGTGGGGTTGGCCTAGACTGAGGGGCTGTAAAAAAAGGCATGTACACCACACAGATAGGCATTCACACACTCTGTCACATAAGCCAAGACTGGAGAAGTTGGAGTCACTGCTTAGTGGTGGTCTACATAGGATTTTTTTTTTTTTGAGACAAAGTCTCGCTCTTGTTCCCCAAGCTGGAGTGCGATGGCACGATCTCAGCTCACTGTAACCTCTGCCTCCTGGGTTCAAGCAAATCTCCTGCCTTGGCCCCCCTGAGTAGCTGGGATTACAGGCACCTGCCACCACGCCCGGCTAATGTTTGTATTTTCAGTAGAGATGGAATTTCACCACGTTGGCCAGGCTGGTCTCGAGCCCCTGACCTCAGGCAATCCACCCGCCTCGGCCTCCCAAAGTGCTGGGATAACAGGCATGAGCCACCGCACCCGGCCTACACAGGATTTTTGACTGCCCAGCAGGGATGCCTGATTGGGATTCCTGAACATACTAGCTCCAATCAGAGAGCCTGACCCGCATGGTGACAAGGGCTGACTGCTCACTCGCGAGAGCCAGCAGCTATTCTGGGTTCCACTCAGGGGCATATAGGATCGAGGCTCTAATTCATGCCCCATAGGAGCCGATTCCTCACATTAGTCTCTCCAGACTCAAGAAGATGCCCCCCAGCCTCCAAACTCAATTTAAAAATAGTCCAAAATATCTCTCGACTTCCGCTGAGCACCAAGCAAGATGGCAGCTTCCAAGATCGTTAGGCTACGGTTTCAATCTGATTATCCACTGCCAGTTACCCCGCACTGTACGGCCTTCTGGCTTCTGGTCGACTTGAACAGATGCGGAGTCATCACAGATCTCATTAGTCTCATCCACCAGCGCTTCGGCTTCAGTTCTGGGGCCCTCCTAAGCCTCTACCTGGAGGGGGGCCTCCTGCCCGCCACCGAGAGCACGCGCCTGGTGAGAGACAACGACTGCCTCAGAGTTAAATTAGAAGAGAGAGGAGCCGCTGAGAATCCTGTAGTCATCAGTAATGGGAGACTAATTTATCTCTTAGAAAAGCAAAGAAGGGGCATTTCAGTTAGAGGAAGATGAAGAAACTGAACCAGATTACAAATATTCAAAGAAGCATTGGAAGAGGCAAGAGAACAATAACAATAATGAGAAGGTCTTGGATCTGGAACCAGAAGCTGTCACAGATCAGACTGTCAGCAAAAAAAAAAAAAAAAAAAAGAAAAGAAAGAAAAAAGAAAACAACCTGTGGCACCGTGGGTGATGATAACGAAGAGACCAAAAGAAAATCCCCAAAGAAAAAGGAGAAATGTGAATATAAAAAAAAGGCCAAGAATCTCAAGTCTCCTAAAATACAGGCAGTAAAAGACTGGGCCAATCAGAGATGTAGTTCTCCAAAAAGTTCTGCTAGAAACAGCCTTGTTAAAGCCAAAAGGAAAGGTATTGTAAGCGTTTGCTCAAAAGAGAGTCCCATTTCCTCCTTGGCATCTGAGTCTTGTGATGAATCTATAGTGATGGTCCCAGTAAAGTCACTTTGGAGGCTAGAAATTCCTCAGAGAAATTACCAACTGAGTTATCGAAGGAAGGACCCTCTACCAAAAATACAACTGCAGACAAACTGGTATAAAACCTGGCTTTTGCCTTACCCCTAGCAAGGGCAAGACCTCTGGAACAACATCTTCTAGTTCAGACTCTAGTTCAGAGTCAGATGACCAATGCTTGATGTCATCGAGCACCCTGGAGTGTGCTGCGAGTTTCTTAAAGACAGCAGGCCTTTTTGCAGGAAGAGGTTGTCCAGGCCCAGGGCTGTCATTACAGACTGCAGGTGCTTCTGGATAGAGGCGTTCTGGCCCAAATAGTGGTGGACAGGCTCCTGGTCCTTCTCCCAGTGTGTCTCTCCCCAGTAGTTTAGGAAGAGGATGATGTAGAGGAGAGAACACTTTTTTCTTGGAAGGGAGCTAAGGGACGGGGCATACTGGGGAGAGGTTGAGGATGAGGGCATCCTGTTTCCTGTGTTGTAAATAGAAGCACTGATAACCAGAGGCAACAGCAATTAAATGACGTGGTAACAAATTCATCTGCTATTATCCAGAATCTGGTAGAGACACACAAGAAGGACTATAGTCTGTTACCACTGTTAGCAGCTGCCCCTCAAGTTGGAGAAAAGATTGCATTTAAGCTTTTGGAACTAACATCCAGTTACCCTCCTGATGTCTCTGACTGCAAGGAAGGAAGAATATTAAGCCACAATTCAGAGACCCATCAAGTAGATATAGAGATTCTTTCATCCTTACCTGCCTTGAGAGAACCTGGGCAATTTGATTTGGGTTATCACAATGAAAATGGAACTGAGGTAGTGGAGTACACTGACACAGGAGAGCAAGATCACTGTATTTTGGAGAGAGTTGATTGACCCAAGACTGATGAATACATCAAGTACAGAACCTGCCTGAGTATGACATCTCCACCTTATAGTTTATGAATGTCTGTTTGTGAAAGTAACTATAACCCAAACTTTTTTTCTTTTTTTTTTTTTTAGACGGAGCCAAACTTTTTTTTAAGAGGATTTGGAAGTTGTATGGATTTTTTTGTTATCTTCACTTTACTGAATAGGAAACAATCTACCTCATCATTTAAAATGACATGGGTGTCGGTTGTATAGATCTTTGGTTTGTTGTCAGGTTTAATTTCAGTTAACAAAATGTAAAACATGACATTCCCTGCAGACATTATTGTATCCAGTGTGGTTTTTTCTCTGTTTCAAATGTTTTTGGCCATCAAGCAGCAGTCATCAGTAGGAGTTTATAGTACCAAGAATGTGCTGCTATCTTGTCTCAATAAGTTTTAAGTAACATTTAAAAATATTAAAGCATGTTACTTGACCTAACTTTTTAGCATTTGAGTTGTTCCATTAAATGGAGCATCTTGTAAATTTCAAGTATTTTATACTTCCAATTGTTAAGAGTTAACAGGTAGTTGGATTTGTCGCAGACAATGAGTTAAGGAATCCTTTCACGTTTTTCCCAACTTTAAAATTAAGGATTCTCAGGGCCCTGTGTAGAGTAGTGAAAATAAGATGTGTGTGTGTGTGTGCCTGGAGGAGAGTTGGTGTTCCACTTGGGTGAGAGGATTGGCTGTGAGCCTCAGACCAGGAAATGTGTCATCTTGCCAGGAATCTGGTTGAGTATGCTGGAGTGAGGATCTTGAGCAGAAACTTCCTTTTCTGTTATTATTCACTACAAAGTTAAAATGGCCAAATATATACTGTGAAAATTGGTTTCATTTAACAAAAAGATCACGTCCCTCCTTCAGCTATACACATATTTAAATAAAATCATATTGAACTAAAAATAAAATCCAAAAAGCACACTTCTCATTAGATGTATTTTTCTTTCACATCATCCCGCAATTTTAGTTCATGCACACAGCACAGCATAACTAAAACCAAACTCAGGCCTTGCCTGAAAGTCAGCCCCGTTGCTCTGAGTCATCATTTCCCAGCTCAGCTAACAAACCTTCATCTGGTGAGGGGTCCACCAGGGAAGGTTGAGGCAGGAAGGCAGGAGGAAGCATGGGTCTGGCTGGAGCCTCACAATCAAAGCCTGTGTTCAATCGTACCTTCCCCTCTTGCCTCCTCCATCATCCTCTTCTCTGGTTGGGACTCTCTTAAAGCAGTCATGTCTTCTATGAAAGGCAAGGCCTGTTGGGACATGAAGCAGCCATGGAAGGTCCTCCAGGCAAGACTTCCCATAGATAGTTTTGCCAAATTCGTAAATTAAGTTGAAAATTCAATCCTATTTGCTGCCAAGTGGGGCTAATTAATTTCCATAGAGACCGATGAACAGGAAGCACACTGTTCACATTATTTCATCAACAATTAATTCCCTAAGCTCAGATTCACTAGTTTCCTGGCATTCACCACCCTAAACAGTGTTGGGAAGGCATTTGTGGAAGGAGCCCGGCAATTTTAAGCCTCCTGGAGAACACCCTCAGCTCAGCTGCCTCCTTGCAGGTGACTGCACCCTCCCCTGGAGAGGACTCATCGGGGATTGTTTTGCAGCCCCAGGAGGCAGGCCTGGGTTGTGCCCCATTCCTCCCTGGGACGTTCTGGAACTTTGTGGCCTCCCTGGCAGGAAGAAGCCACACTCTGGGTCCCACATTAATTGCTGCTTTACTAATGAGTTTCGTAAATGCCCCAGGGCACTCGTAAGTACAGGAAATTGGAAAGAATGGAGCGCCAACTCAGTCTCCCCCAGCCCCTCCTACCCTCAGATTTCCTTCACACCAGAGGCCCTATATTCTAGGGCACAAGGTCCCCAGGTGAGAGCTGTTCATGGGTCAGCAGGCACCTGATACAATTATGGTGCAGTCAGGGAAGGCTTCCTGGAGGAAGAACAATATAAATGTTTCACAAGAGCAGGGACTCTCTTTTGTTACAGTTGTATACACAGCTCCTAGCACAGGTCCTGGCACAAAGTAGGTGGTCAATAAATGTGAGAGACAGGAAGAAAGAGAGGGAAAGAAGGAAGAAACAAAGATGGTCAGAAGGAAAGGAAATGTAATGACTAAGCTGAAGACTGAGATGAGTATGAGCTACACCCACAAAAGGGAAATGGGGTGGAGGTGGCAGTTGGAGCCATGCTGTGCAGTTGTATAAGTTGTACACTGCACATCTCTGAGGGCACCATATACATTTATGTAAATAGACCTAGAATTATGCAGCATGAAATTTCCACAGCTGTACACAGCAGTCCTCATAACAGGGCGACAAAGAGAGCATTTCAGGCTGAGGCCACAGCATGTGCAAAGTTTAGAAGTAAACAAGAAAAAGGAGAAACATTGAGTAACTAGAAGAAGCTCAGATTAGCTAGAAATACTGAGGGTGGAGACTATATTTTCTATATGTCTGTGTCTTCCATGTGGTACCTCCCACATGGTGACAGGTTAGGGATGGTCCCTGAATCCAAGTGAACCTCGGGTGTTTTGCCAGTACAAAGGGAGCCCAGGCCTCCATGCTGATGTACAGCCCCATGCCATGCCCAGCCCCATCAGGGAGGTGCTCACTCTATCATGGGAGGCAGACATCACTTCTAGCATTGTGCAATGGTCCTAGGGGGAGAAAGAGAACTTGCAATGGTGCCACATTTTCCTGTTTCCTCATAGAATGGTGATTTAGGTAACTATGAGTTTTTATGCACTGTCCTATCTTAGCGTGAGAATTATACAAGGCCATGAAAATCATTTTGACCATTACCTATTTTACTATTGAGGAGAATGTGGCCCATAGAGAGAAAGAAAGTTACCCAATGCCACCCACCTAGTTAGCAAAGGAATCAGGGCCCAAAGCTTATCCTTTGGATGTTCTGCACATCAAACGGCCTCAGCAAACCTTTCTGTATTCCAGTGCCTGCCTCCCCATGTTGGTGCATGGTCTGCCTGAAAGTGGGCAAGGTATGGTAAGGGGTTAGGCTCAGTCAAATTCATAAATTAATTTATGAATTTCAACTTAATTTATGAAACTTCCATGAGTTTCTCTTCTGTTGTATCAGGTAATGCGTTCTATCTAGTCTAAGCCCAGAGGTGCTGACTGTCCTTAAGCTCTAAGTGATACTGTGTGGCTCCGCTCTCATTATGTGGCCCCTCAGTATCTTCTCCAGCAAGCCTCTTGACTGGAAAGGGCAGATGCTATGCAGACTGGCTGGACGGACATCACAGGAAAAAATAAAGTAAAACAGTTTGGAGAAAGCCATGTCCAGCCTCCACCTCCTCCAAAGAAGGCATACATATCTTCTGCCTGCAAACCTGGATGGGCAGACTCACAGCATACACACAGCTCTCTTACAATGGGCATCCTCATTCAGGCTGAGGAGCCATAAGCAGCCCTTGCAAGCACTCACTTTCCCAAGCAAACCACAGGCTTGTACACAGAGGTGCTCAGGTTGGTTCACCTGGCCTGGCTCCACCCTCATGAAAGCTGAAAGGTCAAGGAGAAGCCTGACTGGGGGATTCTGGCTCTTATTCTTGGCGGTGGCCATAAACTTGACATGCTCTCTGTTCGTGTATTTCCTTTTTGTCTGGGCATAGTAAACTATCGTGGCTAAGGCAAGCCTTGGCCCATGGGGCAGGCAAGTCAGAGCCCTTGGCAGCAGCCTCCCTCAGAAGCCCTGACTTGCTCGGACCCTGCGTCACTGAGGAGTAACCACTCACACTCCATCTCCTGTGCTCTTTTCCCCAGGAGGGTTTTGCTCATTACTGCTTCCTCCTTTCCCCTAGGGGTTGCCAGAAATGGGATGTTACTGAGTCTCCAGTATTTGAAACGTTTTGCAAAAAAATGTTACATTTCTCACTCCCTCACAACTGCAAACAGCAAGACAAGCTGTGTTTCAAAGTTGAATGAGTGAAAAACGGTAGACTCAGTTTTTAGGGTGACATGGCCCTTCCTCCCAATCTCAATGAAATGATAGAACATCCATAAAAATAGGGTAAGTCTGGATTGGTACTGGTAGCTGGGTAAGGGTGCCCAGCAAATACCAGAATATTTCAAGGAAATTCTGTTAGGTTGAAAATAAATGGTATAAAAACAAAGGAGGATGTCCACGTTCAACTTGTAACTCGGCTTCCTGAGAAAGTAACAAAGGCCTGTTCTCTGAGTTTCTCTTCTATCAAGTAACATAAGTGGGTCCTATCAAAAGTTAAGTTTGAGATATAGTGATTTTTTTTTAGGGGGCAGGACTGTTAGAGGATTTACCTTTCTTCTAAAAGAGAAAAGTTTAATACCTTGCATTTTCTTCAGGGTCCATGCCTCCCTCACCCTCAGCCATATGCACTGCGTGGATTTCCTTCCACCCCTCACCTCCCAGCTCCCGGGGTGGGCACTGGTTGTATTCAGCTCCCTTTTCACTACGTGATTTTAAGCTGAGATGCAGCAGCTGCCTTCTGACCCCGAAGGGAGATACTGTCTGAGAACAAAGTCAACACATGGGAAGAACAGAGCTGTGCTGAATACTAATAATATTGTTTAACCCCCACATTACGTTGCGCCTGACACTTAACCCTAGCCCAGGACTATTGAGTCACATAAGCCAGCAAATTCCCTCTTTGCTTAATCCAACTTGAGTTGGGTTTTCTGTCACTTGTAACCGAAAGAGTTCCAACTGATTTGGTTAGGCAGAGTACATCAATAATATAGTCTAAAGGTAATCTTACTTCTCTGAGAATCTGTGGGTGTTGGATATTGATATGGTTTAGCTTTGTGTCCCCATCCAAATCTCATCTTGAATTGTAATCCCATAATCCCCACATGTCATGGGAGGGACCCGGTAGGAGGTAATTGAATCATGGGGGCAGTTTCCCTGATGCTGTTCTCATGATAGTAATCGAGTTCTCATGAGATCCAATGGTTTTATAAGGGGCTTCCTCCTTCACTTGGCTCTCATTCTCTCTCCTGCTGTTCTGTGAAGAGATGCCTCCTTCCCTCTCCTGCTGCCCTATGAAGAGGTGTATTCTGCCAGGACTGCAAGTTTCCTGGGGCTTCCCCAGTCATGCAGAACTGTGAGTCAATTAAATCTCTTTTCTTTGTAAATTACCTGGGTTTGTCTCTGGCCTCTTCTTACAGCAGCATGAGAATGAACTAATAGAAATATAACATTAATATTAACAACTGTGCTCACAATAACATTCTATCTTCACAAGATAATTTTTAAGAACAACCAACAGAAGGGAAATCAATGAGCTGTACAGAAATGGCACCTACATAAACAGAATTTCTTCATTCATGTGTGCTTTTAGTATTTTAATTTTCTCGAGAGCTGCCTTCATATCCAGGTTACTGGCCCTGAGGGCCTCAAAGACCAAAGGAAATAGGAGGCTGAAGGAATTGAAGGTGACAGGAAGTGTTCCCCTGCCCCACTGCCAAGCCTCCCAATCTGAAGATGAGCCTTTTGGTTTCCAAATGGGCAGATATACTCCATCTCCCACAAGACTTTCTATGGCTATGTTAAGGAGAAAGAGGAAAAAAAATGAGAAAACTTCTTTTGCTCATTTGACAACATTCTCCCACGCTCTCATTGTGCACAGCCACAGCCTCCTTCCAATTCCTTAGATTTGCTGTGCTTTTTCCTTCACATCTGTTTACTTTCATAGCACCACCTACCACCATAAGTCATAAAATACTTGATATGTTTGTTTGTGGAATGTCAGACTCTTTTCTCAGCTGTAGGGTCTGCAAGGCAGCAGCTAGGTTGGTTTTGGCACTTACTCTATACTCAGAGGGTGGCCTAACACCAAATTAGTACTTGTTGAATAAACCAATGAATGAAGGTATGAATGAGTGCTCGTAACTTTCCTGGGTTAAGAGGGATGAAAGGGTGTGTTTCGTCATACACGGTTTTTGTCTGCAATGATTGTTTCTTCTAAACTGTTTTCTTTAATGAAAGGTTGATATTTTGTCAATCGATTCTGATCCTAGTTTTTTTTTAGAATAGGGGGAGGAGGGGGAGACCAGTGGAGGAAGGAAGAGGGGATTTGGTACTACCTAGAAACAGGTTCTGTGCATTGATCTTTCTTTGGATGCAGGAGTGGGCTGCTTAGAGGAAGAAATGAAAGCTGTGTTGATTCTGCTTCTGGAAGGGAATTTAACAGCTGCTGCCAGGAGTCATGAGGCAGTGGATTCTGGTTGATGGTCCAAATTCTGATTTGGGGTAAAAGAACATGAATGTATCTATCTTGCTTAGAATGTTCCAGTTTTACTGTTACCTGGAGACCACGGAGAACCATAAGGGAAGTGGAATGTGAAGCAAAAAAAAAAAAAGGCTATTTTTTGTTTTAAATTCTTGGTAGATTCATCTTCAACAAAAGGAGCACAGTTAAGTCAATGATGCCTCATCCATAGGAGGTCTATTATATATCCATTAAAATAATTTATATTAATATAAAACAAGATTATGCTATGGTATTAAGTGCAGAATCTAAAATGAAATAAAACCAGAAAGACTCAGGACCCAAAGTTGTTGCTACAGAATAGTAATAACTGGGTTGATAAGCTCCCTGCCTGGGGCGTGGCTTACCTCCACAGCACCATCTCTTATCACTCCTCCTCCTGGAGGCCTCAGCCCTCTGCCCTCCAGTCACCCCAAAGCCATGTTTCACTTACGCCTTCCCCCCATTGGCATCTTTCCCATCTCCTGGACAACTTCCCCTGATTTTTTAGGTCTTAACTTAAATATCTCTCCCTCTGGAAACCCTTCCCTAAACCCAGAGTCCATGGAAGTGCTATGAGGTCTCAACTTAAATGCCTCTCCCTCTGGAAACCCTTTCATAAACCCAGAGTCCATGGAAGTGCCCCGAGGTCAAGCCCCTCCTACTTTCTTTTTGTACTTCCAGGTCATCACACTTAACACAAGGTCTCTAAGCCGTGAGCTCTGAGGGGAGGATGCAGTCATTCATTACAGTGTCACTAGCACAGTGCCTGGCAAAGTGTCAGTAAGTAAAAATATAGACCTGAAGGAAATAGCCCATAATGTTGGCAGTAGTTGCCTCTAAGTGGAGCAACTCATGCAGATTTTTATTCCCTTTTTCCAAGTTTTCTTTATTTTCCAAGATTTCCACAATAATCATGTATTACATCATATTGTTATGACCGCAAATAACAATGACCCTTTAATTATCAAATATGTGGAGAAGGCATAAATATAGGCAACATCAAATACGTTTTCTATTTTAACAGAACAGTCGGATTTCACTTGCACTTTTTAGGTCTTTATCTGGGGCAAAACATAAAAACACATCTGAATTACAAACCCATGAGAGAGTGTGGTGAGACCAGTGGGCCATGCAGGGCTGTGTCATGACATTATACCAGTGAGCTGCACATACCAGGGAACTTTGCCCTGTTAGGGATCAGGCTTTTCATCTCTCTATTTTCAGCAACTCTTCCAGGGCTGGAGTAGAGAAGGTGCCTACTTACTAAATGTTTGCTGAATTCCTTGATAGCAGTTTCAGAGAAGAAGCTAACTTAATTGATGAACAGAAAAGTGAAATGTATTTTGTGCCATTGTTCTGGAAATTTAGAGATGCACAGTAGGAAAAATTCCCCTCTGCCTCGAATAGCACGATTGGAAGGTGTGTATGTGTAGTTATACTCCATTTATCTAGAGATAAGGTTTAAAGTGACCTCAATTTTCCAGACTATGACTGAAAGGAAAAACAAGCCAAATAAATAAATAGGAGCAAGAGAGAAACAAAACAAAAAGAAGCCTGTGAGCATCCTGACAAGTTCACAGAGGCTGTCAAGTTCATGACCTGGAAACCTCCAAGAGCTTTGCACAGCCTCCCTCAGAACATGTCTACAGGTACCTTGGACACAATTCTAACAAGCACAGCCTTGATCCTAACAAGGGTCCCAAGTCCTCACATACTATGGGCATTTCCCAAGGGGGCACGCTTCCTTCCACGTTGTAAAGGCACTGAGACTTTACTGATGGCACAATGTAAGCAACAAACATCAAAACTAGAACAGGCCTTTAAAGAACTTCTACTGAAGTCACCCCCTCCTTTTACAGATGAAGCACAACTAGTGAGGTTAATGGCCCCAAATCACACAGCAATAAGGATGAAACTGTGACATACAATAAATACACAAGTAAACAAAAACCTCCCAGGCCCCTGACTCCCTGTATTAAAGCAACTGTAGTCAAGGGTCATCATGACCAAATGAAAGGAAGGCAGAGGAGTAAGTACTACATTTTAGAGTGATTCCCAGCAAACATTTTAGAGTGATTCTTTTACAATTTTTTAATTGGTTCTTGAGAATGATTATCCTCAGCTACCTGAAGTACTGACTTCTGGCAAAGTTCCACTGCCCGATATTGCTGGACAGAAAAAGAACTCCTTTATATATATTTCCACCTATTGTTGCAAAATGGACTCAGTACTCTAGCTGGGTACCAGCTACACACACACACACACACACACACACACACACACTTTTTGTATCATCCCATTGAGCAGATAGCGTGCTTTGTAAAGGCAGGCAGACTTGTTCATTTCTGTACAGTGCCTGGGGCAGTAGTTTTTCTGGATGAATGAATAAATAAACAAATGAATGAACCTCAGGATTCAGTAGTCAAGCTGTCCTATTTAACTTTCAACGCAGCACGCCCATGTCTTGAGGCCAGTTGTTAAAATCCATATGGTAGATGCATTTGGTATGACAGGAAGTAATTAAAACAAACTGTAAATATTGAGGGAACGGTTGTCAGCGCTTATTTTGATAACCAAAATGTGGAAACTGCATTTTTCCCTGTAAATAGGGGCATGCTGAAAGGTGGAAATGCAAAAAAAAAGGAAAAAAAAGAAAAGAAAAGGAAAACTTCAACACACTATGTAAATCCTAGGAGGGAAAAAAGAAATCACACAAAGCATTGATCTTTTACTTTTTTTGATGAAAGAGTTACATACATGTAGTTTTGTGTTTCCTTTGCTAACTCACCTTTTTCTCCACAAATAACTGTTAAAATCATTCTCCCACTTAGTTCTCTTATTTAGTAAATTCAAGCTATTATTTCTTTTAAGGAGCAAAATTTGCGGATATTATCCTGCTCATCTGCATCTTCTCCGAGACTACAAATTATCAGGTCTAGTCGCCCGCAGGTGTACTTGAATCCCTGATTTAAGCTGTTTACACCCCACGTTGTTTTATTTATCCTTCAACATCAGGTCTCTGTTTAATTGAAACTTACTTTGGTCCTCCCGGCGCTCACCCGCACTATCCCCATAGCGGCACAGCAGTGGTTTTGCTCTTACTAATTCCACTTTTGCCTCTGTCTGCTCTAACCCAAGAACTCTCTGCCCGCCCAGATCCCCAGCTTGAGCGTTGGAGTAAAAAACCTACAGGCGAGGGCCGAGGATGCCTCCCGTTCACAAGCTCTTCTGCAGGCTAGTGCTGATCTCCCCCGGATGCTAAACCATAGTCTTCGTGTTTTTCGTATTTCACATTCTAGCCACAATTTCAACATCCCATCCCCGTGACATCAGGGAATGATAAATCAGCGGGTGCGACAGCTCCCCTGTACAGACTAGTATGGGCGGACCGGACTCTGCCAAAGCCCTCGCTCCCGCCAGATGTGGGCGCCTGTGGGGTTAATACTTTCTGGCAGCGCCGCCATCCCCTCAGTCCCGCCACTTCCCCAGGCAGCTGTTTTAAAAACCTCTGCCTCCCAGGTTCAAAAGCGAAACTGCGTCTCAAAAAAAAAAAAAAAAAAAAAAAAAAAATTCCGATAGCTTTTCTTTCTTTTCAAATTTTCCTCCTTTTGCCCCGCTCCCTCCTTTCCTCGCCTTGCCAGATCTCAGAGTACTTGAAAGGAAATAAAAATGGTATCAAACCACCGGCAATGGGAATATATACTTCTCTTTAATAAGTGAGTCTGCCTTAAAACCATTTTGCTCCTTCCTCTTCACCGGGTATTACTAGTAAAGGACGAGGGTGAAATAACTTATTTTAAGGTGGAGAAATATTTAGTGCTAATTGGTGATTTGCTATTTTTTAGTAGCTTTATTGAGGTATAATTTACACATCAATGAATGCAGCTATTTTACCAGTACAATTAGATAGTTTTTGAATCTATTTATAGAATTGTGCCACAATAGGAATAATCTAATTTTGGAACATTTCTATCCCCTCCCCCCACGAAAACCCCGCAGTGTCCATTTGCAGTTATTTCTCTCTCCCACCCCAGGTAACTGCTAATTTACCTTCTCTCTATAGATATGTCTTTTCTGGGCATTTTATAAAAATGGAATCACACCATAGTCTTTTGTGTCTGGCTTCTTTCATTTCACCTAATGTCTTTGAAGTTCAGTGCTAATGGCTTTTATTATATGGCAAAGCCCCTTGGAATGGCCAAACTGTCCCAGAAGACTACATAATCTAACTGCACTAAGTGCACTCTCACGGTACACACTGCGTAAACATGTGTCCTAAAATAGGGTGAAAACTTCGATTAGGTCAAATTCTGAGGAGTGTGTCTGGGGATGAGGGGGTGGCAGGTCTGTCAAGGGCCATATGCAAATACAAAGCATCTCAACTAGTAGTTGCATTGGTTTTGTTTTAGAGACAGAAATCCAAAACATTCAATTCACCTGTTTTTAAAATGGCGCATCAAAATCACGTAGCTTTCAGAATACAAGGGCTTTTAAGCTATGTCCTTTTCATATTATCTAATAAGATTCCATATGTTAAAACTAAACACAGTTGACCCTTGAACAACGTGTGGGTTAGGGACACCTACTCCCATGCAGTTGAAAATTCGGGTTTAATCTTTGACTCTCCCAAAACTTAACTACTGTTGACCTGAAGCCTGAAACCAGAAACAGTTGATGAACACATATGATATATGTTATATGTATTATATACCATATTCTTACAATAAAGTAAGCTAGAGAAAATAAAATGTTATTTAAAAAATCATAAGGAAGAGAAAAGATATTTACTGTTCATCAAGTGTAAGTGGATCATCATAACGGCAGGCCTTCATCGTCATCTTCACCTTGAGTAGGCTGAGGAGGAGGAAGAAGAGGAGGGGTTGGCCTTGCTGTCTCGGGGTGGCAGAAGCAGAAGAAAATCTGCCTAGAAGTGGACATGTTGTTCAAGGGTCGTCTATATACATTTCAGTGTTTTACATGCTAAAATGATATGTTCATGTGGAAAGTGATTTTTATTAATGACTATATAATTAATATATAGTTATATAATTAGCTATATAGTTATATAATTATAACAAATTTTTTAATTAACTAATATTATATATCATTAAGGGAGAGCAAAAAAGAAACTAAAAGAATGGGAGGTCAAAGGCAAGCAAAAGGAAGAGAGATTTGTGAGGCGAGAGGGGAGAAGCATGAAAGAGAGTAATCTGCCTGTGCCTGCTCCAGTTCTGTTCTCAGCAGGTAGTTATGGCTTTGCAGCTTTTGGCTGCTCTTTCAAACTTCCATGACAGAATGTTCAAAACCGTGCCCTGATGGGGAACTCTTCTCTTAACTGAGGGTGATACCCATAGCGGTGGTTCTCAGCCCTGGTTGCACATTACAATCACCTGGAGAGCTCTGAAACCAAACCCATGCCCTGGCTCATTCCTAAATCAAGTGCATTACAGTGGGACGTGGGCACAAGTACTTTTGAAAAGCCTCTCCAGGGGATTCTCATGTGCAGGCCTGGGCTGGGAACCAGTGGGCTAGATAGAGCAGTGCTTATCAAACTTTTACACACATAAGGATCACCTGGAAATCTTGTTAAACTGTAGAGTCTGGGCCAGGAACGATAGCTCACACCTGTAATCCCAGCACTTTGGGAGGCTAAGGCAGGTGGATCACGAGGTCAGGAGATCGAGACCATCCTGGCTAACACAGTGAAAACCCATCTCTACTAAAATACAGTAAATTAGCCGGGCATGGTGGCAGGCACCTGTAGTCCCAGCTACTCAGGAGACTGAGGAAGGAGAATGGTGTGAACCTGGGAGGCGGAGCTTGCAGTGAGCCAAGATAGCACCTCTGCACTCCAGCCTGGGCAACAGAGTGAGACTCCAGCTCAAAACACACACACACACACACACACAAAAAAAACTGTAGATTCTGAGTCAATAGGTCTGAGGTGGGAGCCTGAGAGTCTGCTTTTATAATAAGCTCCCAGAAATGCTGATGTTGCTGGCCCCTGAAACCAGTCTCAAAAGCTGAGGAGCTAGAGGAAATCCAGGTTTTTTCGTGTGTGTGTGGCATGGCATGGAGTATTCCATCACTTACTTTGGTTAGTTCTTAAAGTGGGGCCCCCAAACCAGCAGCATTAGTATCACCTGAGAACTTGTTAGAAATGCACATCCTCAGGCCCTACCCCAGATTCACTAAATCAGAAACTCTGGGGGGTCAGTGCGCAGCAGTTTGTGTTTTAACAAGCCCTGCAGGTGATGTTGATGGACATTTATGTTTGAGAGCCACTGATCTACTTTTTTTTCCTAAGCATGCTATGCCTCTATATATATGTAGTCCTTCTAGCTGGCATCCCTTCTTCTTACTGCCTACCCCTCCATGCAAAGCTCTCATCAAACTGAGATTTCCATTCTGCAAAACTCACCTTTTCTCTGACGCCTTCTATCCAGTAGTATGCTGGTGTTTCATAATTGGCCTTCCTAGAGGCTGATGCATAGCATTTGCTGATTTCTGTGGTGTAAATACTCCCACCATGGCCACCTTCAAGCTATGAATGTGAAGATGCTGAAAGCAGAGTTGGGAAGAGATGCACACTCACTACAGAGACGGGCTTTGGCTAGCTGGTTCCAGCACACAACTATTCCACACAATTATCCTACTGTCTTACATATTTGGCTGTATGTCTGCCTCCTGGCTAGATGGTGCATTCCTTAAGGTTAGTTCCATGTCATTTCTCTCTGCCCTCCACCATCTCTAGAATGGGACCAATACAAAGGTCTTTCATATCTTTTTATTGAATTGAATCCAGTCTCCATTATGACATCACGAACTCACACCCACACACACAACTGAACTTTTCAAAATGAAAATTATTCAATCATGAGATGACTGTTTTAGCTTTAAAAAATTAAAATGTTGATTGAGTATTATAAAATTTACCATCTATACTTTATTTCCAGGATTTGGGCACATGTTAAAATTTAATTCTGATGGTGTCCATTGGAAACCTTGAGAATGAGAAGCACTGATCTTTTTCACTTTAAATGTATATGTGGAGGCCAGGCACGGTCACTCATTCCTGTAATCCTAGCACTTTGGGAGGCCAAGGCGGGCAGATTGCCTGAGCTCAGGAGTTCAAGACCAGCCTGACCAACATGGTGAAACCCCATCTCTACTAAAAATACAAAAATTACCTGGGCGTGGTGGTACATGCCTGTAATCTCAGCTACTTGGGAGGCTGAGGTAGAAGAATCCCTTGAATCCGGGAGGCAAAGGTTGCAGTGAGCCGAGATTGCAAGATCGTGCCACTGCACACCAGCCTGGGCAAAGGAGGGAGACTCTGTCTCAAAAAAAAAAAAAAAAAAAAAAAAAGTACACATGGAAGTAGAAGGCTCCAGATGATGGCCTCACATGGGGGAGCTCACATAGGGGAGGGCGCTGGGACCCCAGGGAGGTGCTCCTAGCTCTGCCACTGACCTGGGCTCACTGTTGCCCCATCCCACACTCATCAGTAAAGGATGACCCTGCAGTGGATTGCTGGCTCTCATGATCTGTTCTATCTCTGGTTATTAAACTTGAGTTTAGGACTTCAAATTCTCTTTAAACTGAGAAGAAAACATGAATTCAGAAATGCTCTTTCCATTAAAAAAAGTGTTTATATTTTATGACAAAGGGTTAAATACCCACTACGCCCTACAGTCAAGGCTTGTCTTGGCTTCTTGTCCTCCTTCTTCCTGATGAATTGTTTGACACCTCCCTGATCCTGCAGCTCTTTTCTTTAGAAAATAACATTTGGTTCTGGTCATGGAGAAGCTTGGGCTTTGCTGATTTAAGGCCGTAACGAATATAACAGCAAATTTAAACACCTTCATATCTATAAAAGCACGAGTCTTGAAATAACAAATGTTAACATAGACCACTCAGTGTTGGGTCTTTATAATACAGTTTTCTTTAATCATCAGTGGTTCAGTTGCTATTTATTTCTAATTCTCTTTTGTGACTTTAAACCTTGTATTCAGTTACAGTTTTCTGTAATGCTAGTCATGTTAAGGCTGAACTATAATTTTAGGGTTCGGATTTCAATGGATTAACTTTGTAGTACAAACAATTAGGAAACACACTTTTTCTCTAATCTTGCATTTCAATGACCATGACATTGATTCTGTAGAGGTAGACTTTATCAATATATTGTGTTGTCTTATTTTAATATACAAATAAACATCTGTGCCAATACAAGAGACCATTTTCAAAAGCCTCTCCAAGAAGACTTAAATATTTTTGGTAAGTGGCAGGTGAGAGTTCAGGGGTACCTTTTCCTTTTGCAATTCAAAAACATAAATTAGGATAATTGTTTTAGAAAATACTTACAGAAAGAGATGTGCTGGTAAGTTTGAGCTCTAATTAAGCAGTTTCTACAGCTCATGCTTTAATTCAATTCCAGGTATTCTCCCCTTTTGCTAGTCAACACTGACACAGATCTGTCTACTTTAAGATCATTTGTATTATCCCTTCAATTGGGTTCACAACTTGGGTTTTAACATTAAGTGAAGGAAAACAGTAAAAGATAGTTTTGAATTTACACAAGTAATTTCAAAAAGGACCTCGGCAATGTTTTTCATTCATTTTCTACTCAGGTCTCCTTAGCATGGCAAACTGAAGGTAAAACAACAGAATTTTATTTCTTGACCCACAAAAAAATCATTTTAGGGCTCTTTAGTTCACTCACCGGTATGTCATTCTCCAAGCCTCAAATTCCGGAGGGCTCCTCTTTCTTCCCTCTCCCTCACATTCTGTATCCAGACAATTGTTAAACCCTGCCCACTGGTGCTTTAATTCATCTAGAATGTATCCTCTCTTTTTTCTCTTGTTCTCAACTTGAGAAGGCACTGTCATCACCTGGGGAGCTTCATAAAAATGTACAAACAGGACCTTCCCCTCAAAATTTGAAAAGATGTTTGAAGTGGGTCCTAAGAAACCTTCATTTCTAACAAGGCAACCAGCTAATTTTGAGGGGCCTTCCACAAGGAGGCCTGAGAGGATGGAAAATAAGAGCCAGTTTAAGAGGGAGAAAGTCTGTTCCAGACAGCAGGGGCAGCAGGCAAGGGGGCTGGGAGGTTGGGGAGCGGGGAACAGAGAGCAGATCACCCTGGGTCTCCCAGGCCTTAGGAAAACAGCTCTAAAACCCACCAAACCCATGAGAGAGTGTGGTGAGACCAGCAGGCATGTGGAATCAGACAAGTGGAATCTGAGGTGCCCTGCATCTCGGTTGAAAATATCACTTGGAAGCAGGAAATGAGGGTCAGAAGCTGAGGAGAGGGATCTGAGCTGGATTTGATGGTGAACTTTCTTGGAAAGAGTCTCTTAATTGGGATGAGAAGGGAGTCAAGATGGAAGTCCACTTAAAGTGTGACTGTGCAAGATGAACCTGCAAAAGAGACAGGAGGAAGAAAGGAACATGCTGTAAAAGTCAAGAGCAAAGGGAATTTTAAGAAAAAGGAAGTGGACCAGGCACGTTGGCTCACGCCTATAATCCTAGCACTTTGGGAGGCTGAGGCGGGTGGATCCCCTGAGGTCAGGAGTTCAAGACCAGCATAGCGGACATGGTGAAACCCAGTCTCTTCAAAAAGAATAGAAAAATTAGAAAGGCATGATGGTGGGTGCCTGTGATCCCAGCTACTCTGGAGGCTGAGGCAGGAGAATCACTTGAACCCCAGGAGGTGGAGGTTGCAATGAGCTGAGATCATGCCACTGTACTCCAGCCTGGGTGACAGAGCAAGACTCTGTCTCAAAAAAAAAAAAAAAAAAAAAAGAAAGAAAGAAAGAGGAAGTGGTTGACTATATCACAGTCACTTGAGAATTTTCTGTGCCCTAAACAATGCAGGTATATAATAAATGTTTTCTGAACTGATTAGAAATGCTGCCCAGGCCAGGGAAGTTAAGAAGTATGTATGGAGAGGCTGTGGGTCCCTGTGTGACCTTGGCAAGGGCAGCCTTAGAGGGGTGGGTGAGTGGGCGGATTGGTTGAGGAGGGATTAAGTGGCAGGTGAGTGTAGACAGTGTAGACACTGAATAAACGTCACTGAACAAGGTAAGGGGAGAGGTGGGCTGGTAGTTGAATGAGGAAGCAGGGTAGGGGGCAAGTTGGAAGATGGGAGAGTGGCAAAGAAGAAGAAATGTGACCTCCTTCCATCTGTGGGACATGGGCTTTTACTACCTGAGCCACTTGTATGTAGTTTTAATGAAATAGCTCCTCAAATTCAATTAAGATGCCAATTGTATTCATATCCTACCCTACTAGTTACCCAAGTGAATATCATCATCCAATAATGAAATACCTCTAAAACAACCAAAAGCTGGGGACTGGGGATTAAAGGAACGAAACATATGATTTTTAGTTTTTTTTTTTTTTTTTTTTTTTTTTTTTTTTTTTTTTTTTTTTGAGACGGTGTCACTCTGTCACCCTGGCTGGAGTGCAGTGATGCAATCATGGCACTGCAGCCTCGACCTACCCGGGCTCAGATGATCCTCCCTCCCAGATTCCAAAGTAGATGGGATTACAGGCGCACACCACCATGCCCGGCTAATTTTTGTATTTCTTTGTAGAGACCGGGATCTGCCATGTTGCCCAGGCTGGTTTCAAACTCCAGGGCTGAAATGATCCACCTGATCCAGCCTTGTGAAGCGCTGAGATTACAGGCATGAATCACCGGGCCTGGCCTGTTTTATTGTTTAATGCTTTAACATTCAAGGCTTCCAATTCCAAGCAACAGTCCCAGGCTTTGGTAATTAAGCCAAAAAGGTAGGCAGCTCACAGAATGATTGGGAGGGATAGAAATCCAGGCTCACAGTTAGGCTTCTAGGAACTATGCCCAAAATTATGCCATGGGACAGGTATAGTGAGTAAGTCACCTGCCTCTCCTGCTGGCACAAGAACTATGGGAATTGCCACTGTTGCCACACTGATGTGCTGTCTGCACCTGACACATGATACATGAGCAACTACTCTTGCCTGTGAAAGTCGGAACCTCTACCTCCGCCCTTGCCCACAAAACGAATTCCATGTAAAACCTTAAGTTGATCAATTTTGAAATATCTTGATATGAGTTTCATTGGCGAAGCTTAGACACAAGACTTAGTCACATGCCCTACTTCAAAAGAGCCCAAGGAACTGAAGAAATTTCCTAGAGCTGCAAAATTGTTCAAAATGGACAGGGAGTGGTGGCTCATGCCCATGATCCCAACATTTCGAGAGGATAAGGTGGGATGATTGCTTGAGCCCTGGAGTCTGAGGCTGCAGTGAGCTGTGACGGCACCGCTGCACTCAAGCCTGGGCAACAGAGTGAGCCTCTGTCTCAAAAATAATTTTTAAATGTTCAAAAGGTACTGAGTGGCCAGAAAAACAGAACAAATGCCTCCTATCTTCTATTTTTTGACATCTCATCAGTAACATACATCTTTCTTCCACAATCGAATTTAGATGTTAGATGAATTTAACATCTTCATCTACAACAAAATGTTCCTGCCCCATATACTGCCACTACCCCACTAACATAAATGCAAAGTTCCTGTGTCATAAGTTACTGTGACCATTTCCTTCCTTCCTTCCTTCCTTCCTTCCTTCCTTCCTTCCTTCCTTCCTTCCTTCCTTCCTTCCTTCCTCTCTTTCTCTTTCCTTCTTTCTTTCTTTTTTTTTTTTTGTTTTCTTTTGAGACAGAATCTCACTCTGTCACCCAGGCTGGAGTGCAGTGGCATGATCCTGGCTCACTGCAACCTTCGCCTCCCCAGTTAAAGCAATTCTCCTGCCTTAGTATCCCAAGTAGCTAGGATTACAGGTGCATGCCACCGCTCCCAGCTTTTTTTTATTATTATTATTTTTTATTTTTAGTAGAGATTGGGTTTCACCATGTTGGCCAGGATGGCCCTGAGCTCCTGATCTCGTGATCCACCCACCTCAGCCTCCTGAAGTGCTGGGATTACAGGTGTGGGCCGCTGTGCCTTGCGGAGATGTGTTCTAAGACCCGCGGTGGATGCCTGAACCTTGGATAGCATTGACCCAATTGCTGTCAATCAAAATGCATTTCTGTTTATGATTTCCATGCACAAATTTAATGCCTTTTTCATCTTAACTAAGCACTTATCATACATGTGGCTGTACATTTTAGAGCTTGGGGGTGCAACAAAAAAGACTGACAGAGATTTCTTTTTCCTTCTTGTATTTTCATCGCTAGAGAATTTGCTCTCACCATCGATCTTAGCAACGCGAGCACACGACTTCCCTTCCTTTCTTCCTTCCTTCCTTCCTTCCTTCCTTTTTTCTTCCTTCCTTCCTTCCTTTTTTTTCTTTCCTTCTTTCTTTCTTTTTTCTTTCTTTCTTTCTTTCTTTCTTTCTTTCTTTCTTTCTTTCTTTCTTTCTTTCTTTCTTTCTTTCTTCTTCTTTCTTTTCTTTCTTGCTTTCTTTCTCTTTTTTCTTTCTTTCATCTTTTTTTTCCTGCCTTTCTCTTTATTTGTTTACTTGTTTATTGAGATGGAAGCTCACTCTGTCACACAGGTGGGAGTGCAGCAATGTGATATCAGCTCACTGCAACCTTCGCCTCCCAGGTTCAAGCGATTCTCGTGCCTCTGCCTCCCAAGTAGCTGGGATTAGGGCACCTGCCACCACGCCCAAATGATTTTTGTATTTTTTGTAGTGATGATGTTTCATCATGTCGGCCAGGCTAGTCTCGAACTCCCGACCTCAAATGATCCACCCGGTTCAGTCTCCCAGAGTGCTGGGATTACAGGTGTGAGCCACCACGCCTGGCCTGTATATGCTGTTGTATGCTTGCAAATACTTACATGAATCTTGGAGAACATCATGGAAAGATGCTTATCATCTTGTTAACTGGTTATTTTAAGAGTGGAACTTTTCCTTTATATTTATTTGTAATGTTTCATTTTCATTATGCACATGTATTATTTTAATATGCTTAAATATTAATAAAGACAGGTAAAAAAAAGTATGTAATTTTAATTCAAGCTGAAATCATCAAGGCAGTAATATATAATTAAATAGATAGAGCAGATAAAGCATTTAAAATCCCTGAAGGAAAAGGAGGGGAGTCTGGGTGCGGTGGCTCACACCTATAATCCCAGCACTTTGGGAGGCCGAGGTGTGCGGATCACCAGGGGTCAGAAGTTCGAGACCAGCTTGGTCAACATGGTGAAACCCTGTCTCTACCAAAAATACAAAAATTAGCCAGGCATAATGGCATGGGCGTGTAATCCCAGCTACTGGGAAGGCAGAGACAGGAGAATCGCTTGAATCCGGGAGGCAGAGGTTGCAGTGAGCTGAGATTGTGCCACTGCATTCCAGCCTGGGTGACACAGCAAGACTCTGTCTCAATCAATCAGTCAATAAAAGGAGGGGGGAAAACACAAGTAAAAAACAAGTAATTCAAAAGTAGCAATGTATCATAAGGCCTCAATTTGTGTAATTGGTGGAGCGTGGTGGCTCCAATGTATCATAATGCCTAAATTTGTGGGATTGATGGAGCGTGATGGCTCCTGCCTATAATCCCAGCACTTTGAGAGGCCAAGGTGGGTGAATCATCTGAGGTCAGGAGTTCGAGACCAGCCTGACCAACACTGTGAAATGCTGTCTCTACTAAATATAAAAAATTTAGTCAGGTGTGGTGGCAGACACCTGTAGTCCCAGCTACTAGAGAGGCTGAGGCAGGAGACTCCCTTGAACCCAGGAGGCAGAGGTTGCAGTGAGCCAAGATCACCCATACTGGCAACCAACATCTCCCCTCAGGCCCCTTCAGGGTCAAGAGAGTACATCTGGAACAGACTAGGAAACTCCAGCAGGTAAAGTAAGGTGCCAGGAATAAAGACACCACCTGATACATTCTCCATGTTCCCTACACCCACCCCTCTCCCTACCACGCTTCCATCCAGCTCCAACTCTGCCCTCTCCCCAAGAGCCTCAGATTGAAATGTTGCAAGGAAGACAACGATTCTCAAAGTCACAGGCTTAGGAATCTGAGCTACAAAGAAAAATGAGCCCCTGCTCCCCCAACTCACCCATACTTCCCTTGGCACTGCTGCCCTGCACCTGCCCTCTCCTCCATAATTTGAACTGTCCTCACAGAAGCTGGAGAGACAGCCCGCCTGTCAGGAAAGAGAGGATCAGCGTAGGACAAATGCCTGGGCACATAGGAGCAGATGGCGAGATTAGTGCAGGGATGTAAGAAACAAGTGGCTGTCAGACCAAAGAAGACTCTGCAGGAGACAGCACTAGGCCTTCATAGGGGTGTGTGCTGCACAGGAGCTCCCCAGTTACCGAAAGAATAGTCTGAGAAAGGCTCTGATCTGACCCGAAAGGCCCTTGGTTCCCATGACAACACCTCAGTATCTGGCAGCAACAGGCTTCTGTACCCGAACTCTCTGGGTCTGCAGGTCCCATCTCTGCCAGCCTCTCACAGCCCAGAGGCATCTCCCATTGGTGCCTGATGGGTTAGGGAGGCTTTTCTTCCAGCTGTGACAGATCCAGCCTGAGGAGCGCTCCTGGGACTTTCTTAGTTGTTTCTTGCCACCCAAAGCCACAAGCCACTTGCATGCCACTGTGGGGGCACCTTAAAGCGACCGTCTAGACCTGAACTGTGCTGAGGGAATGGCCAGCTTCTCTCTCATTAGACAGCTTGGCCCAAAGGACCTAGCGACCTCCCAGACAAAAATTTCTTCCTAAAAGCTGCATGTGTCTGTGGTCTCCAAATGTAAAAACAAAACCCAAAAGAAAAAGCCAAATGTCCCTTAAAAAAAAAAAAAAAATCCACCACCAACCCACCTTTCACATGAGGAGTCCTTGAGAAGGGCCTCTCCAGCCAGGACCAGGTAAGGGAATCTGTGCACTTGGCCAGACCCAGAATACCCAGTGGCAGGAACCTGCCAGCCACACTCTGACCCCATAGAATTTCCACCACTGACACACAGATCAGGACGCATCAGCCTGAGAGATGACACCACAAGTCTGGTTTTCACAGATTGATTCCACACTCTCTCATTGATTCCACACACGTCCCATCACTGACACCAGATTCCCTCATCACTGACCCTACATACCCACAATCATTGACTCCATGGACCTCATCACTATCCCAAAGACCACCCACCCCTAATCTACAGACCCTCATCTCTCATCCCAGGGACCTCACAGATTCCCCATCCCTGATACCAGGATCTATAGAACCTCATCTCTTACCCCCACAGACCTATTAATAAGAGGATACATTCATGGGAGACTGTGTTGACCATTTTACACACCCATTGCATGTGTGTTTTTGTGTGTGTTTGTGTGTGTGTGTGCTGATTAATGGACTTAGGTAAACTTTAGCGTTTTGGTAGGCAATGCAGTTTTTCAATGCCTTTTCTCTTTCTTTCTTTTTCTTGCACATCTTTAAAGGCCTTACTCCAGTAAGTGTGCATTGCAATTTATTAATGCCTATCCCTTATTGATTCCTTGTCATGCACTTTTGTTATTAATCATAATTCATAATTCTTACAACTTCGAGACACCAGAGACTCACATAAGAAGAATGGCTGTGGGTTTTTATTTATTTATTTATTTATTTGTTTATTTATTTTGGTTTCTTTAGATTATCAAAGTCATTCATTTGTATCGAGTCACTAAGTGTATACTTTGTTTTCTAAAAAAAAATTCTAATTATAAAAAACTCTTTTAGACAGGGTATTTGCTCTGTCACCTAGGCTGGAGTGCAGTGGTATAATCATGGCCACCATGGCCTCCAACTCCTAGGCTCAAGTGATCCTCCTACCTCAGCCTGTGTAGTAGCTGAGACCACAGGCATGCACCAATATGTCCCCTACTTAAAAAAATTTATTTTGTAGATATGTGGGTGTCACTATGTTGCAGAGACTGGTCTTGAACTCCTGGGCTCAACTGATACTCCCACCGTGGCCTCCCAAAGTGTTGAGATTACAGGTGTGAGCCACTGTACCCACCTGATAAAAACTTAAAAAGAGTAAAATACTTTGGGACCTAATGTAAAATTTCCACTGAGATGATGCATCAGAAATTAAGGTAGAATAAAATGATCCTAGGGCATCTGAAACAATGGAAACTAAATCTTGGGCCAGCCGTGGTGGCTCATGCCTGCAATCCCAGCACTTTGGGAGGCCAAGGTGGGGGACTCACTTGAGATCAGAAGTTGGAGACCAGCCTAGCCAACATGGTGAAACACTGTCTCTACTACAAATACAAAAATTAGCCTGGAGGTTGCAGTGAGCCGAGATCGTGCTAATGCACTCCAGTCTGGGCAACAGAGGGAGACTCTGTCTCAAAAAAGAAAAAAAGAAGGAGAAACAAACTCTTAATTTCTTCATCAAGTGTAAAACTGTGGAGTGAACTCTGGAGGAATAATACATTAAATGACACACAAGCACTATATATTTCTTTGAAGTTTTATTGAGAAATATTAATAGCATACCACAGAAACCACCCATTTAAAGTGCAAAATTCAACAGTTTTCAGTATATTTGCAAACATCACCACAATAAATTTTAGATCATTTTCATGACCCTGAAGTAAACCCCATAACCCTACATTTCCTGCCAACTCCCCTAACCCTGGGCCACCACTAGTCTACTTTCTGTCTCTATGTATTGATGTATTTTGGACATTTTATTTAAACGGAATTACATAACATGTGGTATTTTGTGACTGGCTTCTTCCACTTAGCATAATATTTTCAAGGTTTATTTAATCCTGCATGTGCAGAGGGGGCACTTTACATAAGGATAAACCTAGGGGGTGCTCGCTGATTGATTTTGAAACTTTCCTCCAAAATTGTATTTTTTTTTTTTTTTTTTGAGACGGAGTCTCGATCTGTTGCCAGGCTGGAGTGCCGTGGCATGATCTCAGTTCACTGCAACCTCCACCTCCTGGGTTCAAAGGATTATCCTGCCTCAGCTTCCCGAGTAGGTGGGATTACAATCATGTGCCTCCACACCTGGCTACTTTTGTATTTTTAGTAGAAACAGGGTTTCTCCATGTTGGTCAGACTGGTCCTGACCACCACCATGCCCAGCTAATTTTTTTTTTTTTTTGAAAGTAGGGTCTCGGCCGGGAGCAGTGGCTCAGGCCTGTAATCCCAGCACTTTGGGAGGCCGAGACGGGCGGATCATGAGGTCAGGAGATCGAGACCATCCTGGCTAACACGGTGAAACCCCGTCTCTACTAAAAGGTACAAAAAACTAGCCGGGCGAGGTGGCGAGCGCCTGTACTCCCAGCTACTCGGGAGGCTGAGCCAGGAGAATGGCGTGAACCCGGGAGGCAGAGCTTGCAGTGAGCAGAGATCCGGCCACCGCACTCCAGCCTGGGTGACAGAGCGAGACTCCGTCTCAAAAAAAAGAAAGTAGGGTCTCACTCTGTCACCCAGACTGGAGTGCAGTGGCACAATCTCAGCTCACTGCAGCCTCAACCTTCAGGGTTCAAATGATCCTCCCACCTCAGCCTCCCAAGTAGCTGGGACCGCAAACAAGTGCCACCACACCTCACTAATTTTTGTATGTTTTTGTTAAGACAGGGTTTTGGCATGTTGTACAGGCTGGTCTCGAACTCCAGAGCTCAAGTGATCCACCCACCTTGGCCTCCCAAAGTGCTGGGATTACTGGTGTAAGCCACTGCACTTGGCCTAATTTTTTTTTTTCCCTGAAGAGATGAGGTCTTGCTATGTTGTCCAGACTGGTCTCAAACTCCAGGATCATGCAATTCTCCCGCCTTGGAGTTCCAAAGTGCTGCGATTACAGGTGTGAGCCACCACACCAGCCCATTCTTTCTTTTATTCCGAGTATTCAGAATTTTTTTTAAATGTGTTTTCCACTTACAGCATTTTCAGGTTGGATTAGCCATCTTTCAAGTGCTCAGCAGTCTTATTGGACAGCACAGCTCTGGAGGGTGATTTTATGTACATCCCCACTGCTCTCTCTGCTTCGATTCCTGGGTACCCCACACCCCTGCAAAAAGTGTTTTGTTTGTTTGTTTGTTTGTTTGAAATGGAGTCTCGCTCTGTCACCTAGGCTGCAGTGCAGTAGTGCGATCTCGGCTCACTACAACCTCTGCCTTCTAGGTTCAAGTGATTCTTCTGCCTCAGCCTCCCAAGTAGCTGGGATTACAGATGTGCACCACCAAGTCTGGCTAATTTTTGTCTTTTTAGTAGAGACAGAGTTTTGCCATTTTGGCTAGGCTGGTCTCAAACCCCTGACCTCAAGTGATCTGCCCGCCTCAGCCTCCCAAGTAGCTGGGATTACAGATGTACGCCACCAAGTCTGGTTAATTTTTGTCTTTTTAGTAGAGACAGAGTTTTGCCATTTTGGCTAGGCTGGTCTCGAACTCCTGACCTCAAGTGATCTGCCCACCTCAGCCTCCCGAAGAAAGGCTTCCTTCCCTTTCTCCCTTTCCCCTTCCCTCCTCTCACATGTGGTGACTCTCTTGCCCTTCTACCTTCCACTGCGCCGAACCTAGAAAGCTTATTTTATTTATTATTATTATTATTATTTTTCTTGAGATGGAGTCTTGCTCTGTCGCCCAGACTGGAGTACAATGGCATGTTTCAGCTCCCTACAACCTCCGCCTCCCGGGTTCAAGCAGTTCTCCCTGCCTCAGCCTCTTGAGTAGCTGGGATTACAGGTGCCCACCATTATGCCCAGCTAATTTTTGTATTTTTAATAGAGACCGGGTTTCATCACATTGGCCAGGCTTGTCCTGAACTCCTGACCTCAGGTGATCCCCCCGCCTCAGCTTCCCAGAGTGCTGGGATTACAGGCGTGAGCCACCGCTCCTGGCCAGAAAGCTTATTTTGAAAGGTGTGTATACAGCCCCTTATGTTTCTGCCTGATTTTTAAAATAACATATTTAGGTCTATATATTTTAGGATGTAAAGTCTCACTGTATGTGTTCCTTTGCATCATTGAACATTTTTGGTAATTATTTTTACTTTCTATATATTTTAGAATTTTCATTAAACTAATACAGAATTTCATATTCAGGGCCAGGCACAGAGGCTCATGCCTGTAATCCAGTACTTTGGGAAGCAGAGATGGGCGGATCACCTGAGGTCAGGGGTTCGAGACCAGCCTGGCCAATATGGCAAAACCCCATCTCTACTAAAAATACAAAATTAGCCAGGTGTGATGGTGCACGCCTGTAATCCCAGCTACTTGGGACACTGAGGCGGGAGAATCGCTTGAACCTGTGAGACGGAGTTTGCGGTGAGCCAAAATCACGCCATTGTACTCCAGCCTGGGCAACAAAAGTGAAACTCCATCTCAAAAAAAAAAAAAAAAAGAAAAGAAAGCACAAAAATTAGCTGGGCGTGTTGGCGGGTGCTGATAATCCCAGCTACTTGGGAGGCTGAGGCAGAAGAATTGCTTGAACCCAGGGGGCAGAGGTTGCAGTGAGCCAAGATCTCATGACTTCACTCCAGCCTGGGCCACAGAGCAAAACTCCTTCTCAAAAAAAAAAAAAAAGAAAAGAAAAAAGAAAAGAAAAAAATTCAAATTCATCTTCACTCATATCAAAAATGAAAATTTATTTTTGCAAATTTCTATTTGAGTGGTAGAATTATTTTAATTTAGGAATGGTTCATAAAAAATGGGTGTAGTGATTACGTTCTTTCCTATGCTTGAATGGAAAATGATGAGGGAACATGTTAGAGTTGCAGTGAGAAGGGGTGGAAAAGAGGGATTCCAGAGTGCCAGTCACACAGGTTTTCTGGAAGGCTTGCATGAGGACTGCTGTGGTTTGAAGGTGTTCCCCAAAGTTCACGTGTTGGAAACTCAACCCATAATGCAACAGTGCTGACCAGTGGGACCATTAAGAGGCGATTAGGTCATAAAGGCTCTGCCCTCAGGAATGGATGAAGGCGGAGGGGGTTAGTTGTCTTGGGAGTGGGTTCCTGATAAAAGCATGAGGATGGCTTCCTTCCCTTTCTCCCTTTCCCCCTCCCTCCTCTCACATGTGGTCATTCTCTTGCCCTTCCACATTCCACCATAGGACAGCATAGCAAGACCTTCACCAGATGCAGGCCCCTCACTTTTCCAGTGTCCAGAACTGTAAACCAAGTGAACTCTTGCTTATAAATCACTCAGTCTGTGGTATTCTGTTATAGCAACGCAAACGGACTGAGACAGGGACACTCTGTGGGCTCATCTCTCTACTTGATAGAGCACTCCCTGCGTGGTATCTTGTATTCGTAGACATGATGCTGTAGATGCTCTTTGAGTGCCTTGAAGGCTTTTATGTTTGAGGAGTTTACAGAGAAGCCCCTACAGGCTTCAGGTCCCTTCTTCTGTTACTTCTTTGCTCTTTAGTACCTCCCCAAACCTAGTGTTAACTTAGATCACAGTGAGGTTCTTGGACCAACAGTATTAGCAGCACCTGAAAAACATGCTGGAAATACAGACTCACAGGCTGCACTGCAAAGTACTGAACCAGAAACTCTAGGAGTGAGACCCAGCAATCTGTATTTAACAAGCCCCCCAGGTGAGTCTGGTGCACACAGAACTGTGAGATGCTGTAATAGATGATGTTGAGTTCATGCTAACGGAATTACTAACACACACATCTGCTCACTGCTTGGTATTTGCACAGGCACCTGGATCCTCCTGGAATCCCCCATCCCTGTTGCTCCCTCAGGGAGTTTTCTAGTCCCTCTTACTTGAAGCATGTCTTTCAGAGCCCCACAGCACCCAGCTTGGGTATCTGGTGAGTACTGTGGTCTGCATATCCATGTTTGTGACATTCTGGGAAGGGTGGCCCAGGCTGTGATTTGCCATCTACTGCTGCAGGCTACGGATGGTATTCAGAAGGGAGGGGAGATGCTGTGTGCATGTTCTGAAGGGTTTCCCACTAAACAGAACAACCCTCTCCATAACTGTTTGATTTTACTTTATCTCCTCGTTGACTTCACAGTGTCAATGCAGTTTGTGTAAACGTCTCTACTGGGTGATGCATGCAGATAAATGTTTATATGAACGTATAAAGTCTGTATGTGTGAGTGAACGCTCCACATCATGTCATTTATTGCCCATCATTACATATCTATGGTGTCTCGCTCATTCCTCTCATTTTCTGTTGTTTTACTTACTTTTACCTGAAGTACAATGACTGTTTATTAAATATTTAATTTCAACCATACTTCTATGGTATTTTTTCACCTCATATCGGACCTTCCTCCCTCACTGGACTTCAATGTGGGACCCGCAGGTCTCAGGACCTTCTGGGCAGTCCCAACTTTTCTTGAATGTTCTCTCCAGCCAGCTGAGGCTGGAGAAGTGGGTGTTGGTATCACCCTGTGGCTCTAGCAGACCTCCAGTCTTACCCTGAACCCTGACATTCTCACATGCATGGATTTAAATGCTGAGTCTAGTTAAGGGCAGATTAGGCCCATTTTCCTTATCTCCCTCCCAAGGGGCTGTTTCTTGTGTTTAGTGACTCCCCATTTTTTTTTAAAAAAAATATATAGATGAATTATATTGCACCCCATAAATTGCATGTTTGAAAAATATTTCAAAGAATAGTTATTCATTTTTCTTGCTTATTTTTGTCCATCTTCTAAATTTTATATATTTATGGGGTACAAAATATTGTGATTTTTCAGTACAGTGTGGAATGAGAATCAGATTTCCTATCCATTACCTCAAATACTTCACTTTTGAGTGTGTGATGAGAATCCTGTTTGTCACTTTCACTCATCAGCTCCTAATGTCTTCCATGTTAGGGACAGGAAATGCTCCACACTTGACTTTCCCTCCTGTTTTCTTATCCACTGTCAACCCCTGAATGTACCCTCCAGGCTTGTCTGTCACCTTCTACACCTAGCCCAATCCTTGTGCACGCGCACCTTCCTCCCAGGGACTATCCTTAGGGAGTGACTTTAGGCACAGACTTCACATGCTCTTCCCGCCTCCTTCATCCTCACAAGCCCCATCTCAGCCCCATCTGATTATTTCTTCCCTCTCTCATTTCCTGTTAATCTGTTGGTTTTCTAACCTGAAGGGTAACTGCTTACTCCTTAGTTTTTTGCCATAACTTCTAAGTCATAGGCTGCTTTTCCTCCAGACATGATTTTAGTCTGATTCTATAAGTCTTGGTATGTAGTTTTATTCACTGGAAAATTTTTGTTTTTGAGACAGAGTCTAGCTCTATGGCCCAGGCTGGAGGACAGTGGTGCCATCTTGGCTCACTGCAACCTCTGCCTCATGGGCTCAAGCAATTCTCTTGCCTCAGCCTCCCGAGTAGCTGGAATTATGGGCACGCCCCCCCACACCCACCTAATTTTTGTATTTTTAGTAGAGACGGGGTTTCACCATGTCAGCCAGGTTCCTCTCAAACTCTGAACCTCAAGTGATCTGCCCGACTCGGCCTCCCAAAGTACTGGGATTACAGGTGTGAGTCACTGTGCTCTGTCCCTTTGCACTATATTTAAGTGATGAAATTTTCGGACACTGAGGTAGCCTCATTCCACAAGTTTGGATCTGAGGCATTTTCACTATTGCTTCCTCCCATGTATTTCCCAGTTTGCAGGTCAGTTTCTTGTTTTAACTCATCAGTGACACAGTGGGTTATATAGCTTTGAATTTCAAACAATATTTTTTTAAATTTCTTTTTGCTGATTTTTATCTATGTTAATTTTAACTGGACATGTTCCATAGATGGGCATCACTAAATATTTTTTTCATTCTGTAATTTGATGGATTTTCACATCTCAAGCCAGCTAAGAGTGTGGGAAATATGACTGCTTAAAGCACAGGTATCACAAGTGATTCGTATTCACAATGGTAATCCAGATAAGGGTGTACCATTGTACCTGGCCCACAGCACTCAGTAACTGTCACCTTTGATTTCTTTTATTTATTTATTTATTTGAGACGGAGTTTTGCTCTGTCCCCCAGACTGGAGTGCAATGGCTTGATCTCTGCTCACTACAACCTGCGCCTCCCAGGTTCAAGTGATTCTCCTGCCTCAGTCTCTCTCTTTTTCTTTTTTTGAGATGGAGTCTTGCTCTGTTGCCCAGGCTGGAGTGCAGTGGCGCGATCTCGACTCACTGCAAGCTCCACATCCCGGGTTCACACCATTCTCCTGCCTCAGCCTCCAGAGCAGCTGGGACTACTGGTGCCCGCCACCACGCCCACCTAATTTTTTTGTATTTTCAGTAGGGACAGGGTTTCACTGTGCTAGCCAGGATGGTCTGGATCTCCTGACCTCATGATCTGGCCACCTCGGCCTTCCCATGTCCTGGGATTATAGGTGTGAGCCACGGTGCCCTGCCCTGCCTCAGTCTCTTGAGTAGCTGGGATTACAGGCACCCGCTACCACGCCCAGCTAATTTTTGTATTTTTACTGCAGATGAGCTTTCACCATGTTTGCCAGGCTGGTCTTGAACCTCAAATGATCTGCCCGCCTCGGCCTCCCAAAGTGCTAGGATTACAGGCGTGAGCTACCGCGCCCACCTTGTCACCTTGGTTTAAATGAATGTAGCTTTTTTAGTGTCTTGGTGTTTGTTAACTTCTGTGGAGTTTGATACTGCTCATTTTGCTGCTTGTTCTGTTTTTCCAGAGTCCCCTTATCACTTGACCTGCTGTCACATTATATTTGATTTATTACAGATACCCCATCAGCCTGGGTCTCTCTTTACAGCCTTTGTACACATACGTCTACACATAGGGACTTGGATTATCTCAGGATCCCACATCCTCACTGTCCCTCATCCCCCCTACCCTGCCACCCCCAGCCAGTACCTTTCTGAAGTTTTCTAGTCCTTCCTTTTCGTTTGTGCTCCTTAAAGCCCAGCCCCATACCTGACTTTGGTTCCCACTGAGTTCTGTTACAAGGATTCCACATTTGTGGATATTAAATCTTTGGCAAGGTCATTTACCTGGGCTGAGTAAGGCTGATCCTCCTTCCTAAACACCCACCCAATGGGAGAGGCTGATACTCAACATGCAAACCTTGTTTTTTAATTCTCCAGGCAAAGTGATGTTGGAAGACATTGTGGCAGGGGTGGTGTGTGAAGATTTACAAATAATTTTTGAATATCTGCTTCATGATAGGTCTCAGAGGTTCCTTGTGGGTGTGGCTTTGGAGGGATGATTACGAGGAAATTGTGGATATTAGGGAAGTCAGGAAAGGAAAATATCACTCACAATTCAACAATTCAGAGAAAGCTCCTAAGGGAATTTCTGGCTGCTTGATGCCCAGAGGCCAGGTCCTCACTTTGTATCAAGGCTCAGGACTATGGATAGAGAAATTATGGGGCACCAAAAAAACTCAGTAATCAAGATAAACAAAATTTTAATGTAATATCTTTAAAAATACAAATTGATGCATAAAGAAAACACCCATGTTGAACAAAACGGTTACAATGTTGCCTCCTCTTCAGCACCACCCCACCCTCCAGAAGTTTCTTCCAAGCCGCACCTGTAAGATACGAAAAAGATAAAATAAAAACCTGTAAGAGAAAAGATAAAAATGGGGTGGGCCTGGGGGCTCATGCCTGTAATCCCAGCACAATGGGAGGCCAAGGCAGGTGGATCACTTCAGGTTGGGTGTTCAAGACCAGGCTGGGCAACATGGCAAAACACCGTTGCTACTAAAAATACAAAAAAAAAAAAAAAAATTAGCTGGGCATGGTGGCAGGCACCTGTAATCCCAGCCACTTGGGAGGCTGAGGCAGGAGAATCACTTGAACCCGGGAGGCAGAGGTTGCAATGAGCCGAGATCACACCATTGCACTCCAGTCTGGAATGACAGAGCGAGATTCTGTCAAAAAAAAAAAAGACTCTCAGGAATTTCTGGCTCAAGTCTCCCATCCTCACCACCACGACCACCAGGCGGTCTTTTGCTGTTCACCCAGGTCCAGCCTCCATCCCCTAAAATCCCGGGGAAATGTGACAAGACTCTCCCCATCTCCATTCCAGGAGTTTGCCGCAAGCCAATCTTGCTCTCTCTGAAAACAGCCTTGGGGTTCCTTGTCCTGGTACACCCTCCTATTGTAGGGGACACAGGGCCAGTGTTACCTACAAACCAGGAGTCCCGGCAAAGCATCACCTCTCCCTGAGCTGCTTCTGTCCCAACCTGGCATCTGCTCGGAGAAGGGCACACCAGGGAGGAGACTTGTGTGGTGAGCTCAGGTCACCTTCACGGGAAGGTCAGTGCATACCGGCCAACCTGGACCACATTTTCCAGAATCCTTCAGCAGTACTGCGATGCTATTGTGGTCAGCAGACCTCATTGGCTCACAGTGAAACTTGTCAATGTCACCTGGGCATCTTAACAGTGGGCTCCTAAACTTGGCTGTATGTGCTGTGCAGATGTCAGAGGCACCCTGTGTGGGCAAAACCAACTGCTTTCCCGCCTCTCTAGCTCCAAAACTACAATCCCCAGAGGCCTCTGTGGTCACTTCTACTACCCATCATACACACCTTCCGTGTCACGTTAACATCAGAAGCACTTCTGGTCTGTGGCCCCGGCTGGTTAGGCCGGTTGGCACCCAGCAAGGCCTCCCTCCAGGTCTTCCCCACACCTCTGCACCTTGTTATCTGACCGGCTTCAGGATCCGCAGGGAGCATCCGTGTTCCATGGGTGCCCTATAGGCAGTCAGCATGCCCCTCTGCGTGTCCCTGTGTTTCTCACGGGGATGAAGGCTGGGAGCCGTAGAGCTGTCTCAGAACTCAGGTGCTCTCCTGTGGGCACCTGCAGGCCATTTTCCTTTCACTGGAGCCCACAGGGTTAGAGACAAACCCTCACTCTGGGGCTTGGGGACAAGGGCTTCACTCCCTGGCCTGAGTTTGGAGCTAAGCTTGAGGGTGCTTGGTCAGCCTGGGGCCCCTCTGGATGGGAATTTGCTGCCCTGGTGATTTCTGTGACATCCCTGAGCCCAACTGTGGGGCTCTGGAGTGGACTGCGCTTCACCTCCACTGAAGGGGTTTTCCACCTGAGAGTCAAAAAAGAGGTGAGATTACCTGTAATTCCATCTTGGCTGTCAAGAGGATGGATCCCCTTACCTTTTCTTGCCCTGGAGGCTGCCTGGTTGGTACTGGGGAAAGTTCATTCCTAGTCCTGGAAGAGCAGCTCATTCTAACCGGAGTCCTCCCTCAGCATTCCTTTCTGCTCCATCCATACCGCAGTCATGAAGTCGTTAATTGTAAACACATATGGAATGGTTTAAATAAAAGTACAGAGATGTGTGTGCTTAATTGTTCAGTGATGTGGATGAAGGGCAGGGACATCAGAGATGCCTGTGACTTCAAGGGGTTGGGGAGGACTCCCAGAAGTAGGGCTGTCTCAGCTGCCCCTGACCGGTTTGATACCTTGGAGATTAGGGGGAAGGCATTCCAGTGGGAGGCGCGAAGGAAGCACAGTCTCAGAGGCTGGGCTCTTGCTATGGTGTGGAAGGATTATGGTGGCCAAGGGCCTTCTTAAGATTGATTTTTAAATATACATAGGTGAAGATACAGACTAGCTATTCACACATAGAACAAGGAGAAGCTTGATACAGGCTAACTTGAATTTTACATTCGAGAGCATTTTCAGCTTCTGGAAATTGGGACATTTCACCCAAAATTCCAGATTCCCTGCTTCTCTGAAAATAAATCTGCCCTAACCCTTCACTATTTTTTTTTTTGAGACAGAGTTTCACTCTTGTTACCCAGGCTGGGGTGCAGTGGCACAATCTCCACTCACCACAACCTCTGCCACCTAGGTTCAAACGATTCTCCTGCCTCAGCCTCCTGAGTAGCTGGGATTTACAGGCATGTGCCACCACGCCTGGCTAATTTTCTTGTACTTTTTTTTTTAGTAGAGATGGAGTTTCACCATGTTGGTCAGGCAGGTCTTGAACTCCTGACCTCCGGTGATCCACCCACCTTGGCCTCCCAAAGTGCTGGGATTATAGGTGTGAGTCACCTCACTTGGCCAGTCTGCACTATTTCTTAGTGTCAGACAATTTGAGCTAAACAATGTCTTTCTCATTAGGATGTGACCTTCAGGGTTTAATTTTTGTATTTTTAGTATAGACAAGGTTTCTTTTTTCTTTTTTTTTTTTCAGGTAGATTTTCACTCTTGTCACCCAGGCTGGAGTGCAGTGGCATGATCTCAGCTCACTGCAACCTCCACCTCCTGGGTACAAGCAATTCTCCTTCCTCAGCCTCCCGAGTAGCTGGGATTACAGGTGCCTGCCACCACACCCGGCTAATTTTTTATAGTTTTAGTAGACACGGGATTCACCAGGTTGGGCAGACTGGTCTAGTGTCAAACTCCTGACCTTCAGTGGTCTGCGGGCTGCAGCCTCCCAAAGTGTGGGATTACCTGGCCTACACTGGCTAATTCTTTGTGTGTTTAAAGAGATGGGGTTTCACCATGTTGGCCAGGATGGTCTTGATCTCCTGACCTTGTGATCTGCTGGCCTCAGCCTCCCAAAGAGCTGGAATTAGAGGTGTGAGCCACTGCACCCGGCCTCAATGTAGCTTTTTATCAAAGTATTTATGTAGGAAAAATTAATCAAAGGGCACAAGCATTTCAATACTTACGTTGTTTAAGATGAAATCTGTGGCTGGAAGAGTGCCAGACACATAAAAATGTTTCGTGCATGAAGGAATCACAACTTAAATAAACAAATTTGAAGGAAGTAAGTAAAAAATGATTTTCTGTTGTTCGTTTTGTTAAGTTATTTTGGAAATGTGATTAATCATGTATGTCAAGGGAGTTGTTAAGAATTTCCAGATACTCTGATATGTATGACATCATAATCATACCAAATAAAGCAAGGCTATTTTAGGAAATTAGGTTTCACTGCCAAGGACCTTTACATGAGAAGATAAATTAAAATTACTGTTAAATTTGTAACAATCAGATGGACTGGCAGGCAAATTGTGTCATTTTTTTCTCAGCATTTTTTCTTTCCCTTGATTCAATAAAACAAAGTTAAATGCCAGCTATCTGCAGAACACTCACTAGACTATGTTTAATGATATGTGAAACACAGCCTGCACACTCACAGATTCTTGCCATGGTCCTGTTCCCTTCTTTTCAAAACCTGTGTTACCCTGTGGCTAGATTTCTCAATGAGATGAAAGAGAGAGAGGAATGAGAACCATCTTCTTTGAGGTCGCTCTGCACCGCTCCTGCAGGTAGACAATGACCTCTCCGGTGAGGCTGTTATCCTTGGCTGGGGGGTAGCGGTCTTAATCCTAGAAAAGAGGCCTCTCAGGGTGGAGAGGTGATTTAAATCCTTACCAGATAGACACAGCTCCCCACCTCGTCCAGACTTTCACAAACCCAAACTGGAACCACAGAAAAACGACTGACAACCGGCCACATGCCCCAGGCAGAGATGCAGGGAGAGGCTGACCAGAGGGAAGGTCAACGTACAAGATACCACCCTCCGGCGCATAGGGCACATGTATCCCAACACACACACACACACACGGACACACACGGACACAGAGTGAAAGAGTAAGAAAGGAGAGAGAGAGAAATAAGAGACGTAGGCACACACACAAACGCACAAAGACATATGGCAGTGGCAGGGTAACACCCACTCCCAGGCAGCCCCTGAGGCTGCCGGGTTCTGCTCTCTGTGACTATGACCCGTGGGTAAGAGAGCAGCCCATGGACACACAAGCAAATCTCTCCTCTTTTGAAGAGACTCACTGGCACACCGTCAGTCGGTGCAGGCCTCAGCCTGGGATCCCACGCTGCTTCCCAGGCCCTCAACCCACGGTTTCTTCCTACTGGATGACCCTCCGTGAATCCTGGCCTCCAAGACCATCCTGTCTATGCCCTGGCGAGGGTTGGTCTTAGCCCCGACTCTGACTAATCCCTCTAACCCCAGGTGCTGGGGAGGTGGACGCAAGAGAATCACTTGAACCCGGGCGGACGACTTTGCAGTGAGCTGAGATCCCGCCACTGCACTCCAGACTGGGTGACAGTGAGACACCGACTACATTGAAAAAAAAAAAATATGGTGGAGCGGGGGCTGCGGGGACTGAGGTGGTGTCAGGTGAAGCGAAGATTGGGAGAGAGGCCTCCTTGACGCTCCGCAAATCCTGGCCTGAGGCTGGGATCTCTCGCTGCCTTCCCGGAGATCTGCCTGAGGTTTTTTTCCTCCTGAGGTTTCTTCCTGCTGGGTGATTATCCGTGAATCCCGGCCTGTGGAGACCATCCTGTTAACGCCCTGGCCAGGACTGCTCTCAGCCCCGACTCTGACGCACTATCACACAGGGCTACTACTTCGCCATCCCCAGAAAATGGTGTCAATCGCTGTGACCAAAACGGCGGCTCAGGCCTCGCGCATGAGCACTGGCGAGGCCGACTCCCCCTTTGCTCCGGAGAGTCAGACTGGGGACCCCTTAAAAAATGGCAGAGACGCGACGCTACAGGGACTGGGGCAGCGGTGGCAGCAGCAGAGCAGTCCAAGGCGGCGGGTGGGAAGAGGACTAGGAGAGGGGCCTGCGCAAGAGCCAGGGTCAGACCCATAGGAGTCCTATCGTCAGGACCTTCTTGATTGGTCTTCTGCTTTGGTTCCCGGTGGAGGAGGAGCTTCGGGGTTCCCGCTTGTCTCTCTGGACACCTCTTCGAATCCAATAACGGATCTGAGTGGGTGATCAGGAATGGAGTTACAATGTAGGGAGGAGGGAAGGGCCTCGCTGGGGCACAGAAAGATCCCAGGAGCCGCAAGGCCTGCTGTCTGCTGAAAATAAACTGGCCCATGAGCTCACTGCCTCCTTCCTTCCTGAATGGAGCAGTAGTTTGCCTTTGTCTCATAGGCCCGGGGAATTCAAAATCCCGACACAGCTTTCCACAACACATGCAACAAGAGACAGAGGCAAGTCCGAGATAGAGCCAAAGTGACCACACGTGGCACTGACGTCCCCTAAGAGCAGATGGAGTGAGCGTGTGTCTTTGACACCGTATGGGACGATGCTGAGACGGACAGAGAGGTTGAGGTGTGAGCCCGTGGGCCACTGGGATCTCCCACAGAAAACTGAGGAAAAGCCAAGCACACTTGAAAACCTGCGAGACAAGGCCTTTGTCCGAGTACAAGCCCCATACAGGGATGCCTGCCAGAGGGGCCCAGAGGTTTTGACAAAGTATACCCCACAGACATCCCGCCACCAGACAGCTCACCTGACACCACCTCCCGTGATAACCAACAAAACCCAATCCCTTTGGCTGCTTGAAATCCGTGGCAGTCAAAAGATTCAGTGCTTGAAGACACTTTCCCCAGGAGAAGAGGAATATGAAGGACCTCAGGAAAAACAGAAAAAGAGCAGGGGGGAGGCAACACTGCCTTTCCCGGCAGGCAAAGGTCACCATGGTGGGGTCGCTTCATGCTAGCCAAGGACTGAACACACAGCCATCACATGGGACCTGAAGACCAAGGGAAGCCCCTGTCATAGACAGGTATGAGGCCCAGAGATCCAGAGGAATCAAACCTGACCAGTCAATGAGAAATAGGATAGGAGACAGAAGCAATCATGAAACAAATATGGAGGAAATATCTCTCTAATGAACTCGGAACTGTTTTCTGTTAAACACAATTATCCAGACAACGAAGGTTCTACGCTTCTCAGACAGGAAGCGGAAGGGCAGAGGAAATGCTACACCTGTCCTAGAAGACAAGGCCAGTCACGACGGCCTACTGATCATGCCAGGCAAGCCACACAGACATGAGGAGAAAGAGGGAGAGGAAGACAGCTTCCCTGTCGGAGACACGTGTGGAAGCCAAGAGCTCCAGGGTCATGGAAACTGCCCAAGCCAGCAGAAACAGGTTTGGAGAGAGAGACCGTCACGACACGGATCTCCCACGACTGTCTCCCTGACGGACTGGGAAGCGATCTGTGTTGAAGACATTCAGCCAGACCGAGAAGCATCTAGACCCCTGAGAAACGGGGGAGACAGAGCAAGAGGGAGGGCAGAGCAGAGGCCGGAGCCCAGGCCGCTTACTGCTCGGTGCCACCGCCGGGGGCCTAAGGGGAGGTTTGCCCAAAGGCCGACTTGTCCCGAGAGGCCAGCGTTCCAGGGACTGGGAGGCTTGGCATCTCCCCTTCCCGGCTTCCTCTTCAAGCTTCTGCCGGGGTGTGGCTTCATGTCTCAGAGAAGCGCCGTGAAAAGGTCCAAGCGTCTCCTCTGAGGCGGGTGTGCTCCTCTCTTGCAGGGCGACGAGCTCCTCTGGGGCTTTTTGTCCCTGGCTGGACTGTGGTTATCTTGATCCTAGGAGAGAGTCCGCTGGCTCGGCAAGGGTAATGAGATTTCCACAGCTGCGGGGAAGACGCATCTCCTCACGTGGTCGAGGCCCTCAGGGACCCAAAGTGGAACGGCGGCGGAAACCATTGACAAGCCGCCACATGAGCCAGGCACAGAGGCAGAAAGAGGCTCAGCAGAGCCAGGCCGACACGCAAGAAGTCGCTTTTGGGCGCACAGGGCGCGAAAGTCCGAACACACACACGCGTACGGGCGCGCATACACACACACACAAACACACACACACACACACACACACACACACACACACACACACACCGGCAGAAAGAGGGAACGACGCAGAGAGTGAGGGCCAGAGAGAGAAGAGAGAATGGGAGAGACACGGACACACGCAGTCACACAGCAGCGGCACAGAAACACACCCCCGCAGGCAACCCCTGACGCTGCAGGCTTCTGCTCCGGGCGTGAAGGCCCCTCGGGGGAGAGAGCAGCCCACGGACACGCGGGCGGACCTGTCCTGCACATCACGGGGCCAAGACTTTTGGGGGAGACTCACCCCAACAGCGTCCGGGCAGGCCTGAGGCTGGGATGACGCGCCGCTTCCCCCGGACTCCGCCTGCGGTTTTGTCATCCTGGCCGGCGCATTGCGACTCCCGGCGTCGTCCGTCCGGAGACGTTCCTGTCGACCCCGTGGAGAGGTGAGGCAGGAGCCTCGCAGCCCCGACACCCAAGCACCGCCACGGAGGGCTCCTGCTTTGCCAAGCCTCGGGGGCCGGTTTCTAAGACAACCGTGGGAATCACTGTGACGGGAGGGGGCCGCTGGAGCCTCGCGCATGCGCACTGGCCCTGCCGCGCCGGGCCCACTCGCGCTCCCCACCTGGAAGTCAGGCTGCGGCCCCTTTAAACAACGGCGGCTGCGCGGGGCGCCGGGGCCCGGGATGGGGTGGGAGGGGGCGTGTGTGTGGTGGGGCAGGGTGGGGGGCCGCTGGGGACTCCCGCTGCAGCCGCGGCGGCCGCCGGATTCGGGATCCAGCAGGGGGCGGCAAGGGAGAAGGGGCCGAGGGCATCCCAGTACCAAGACCCCCGGAGTCCTGTCTTCAGGACCTCCTTGAGCCGACTTCCACCGGTGGAGGGGGAGCTTCAGGGCGTCTGCTGGGGTCTCAGGTCTCCTCTTCAGATGGGATTTTGGACCCCTCCGGGTGAGAAAGGATGAGCTCGCCATCATCTGCTGAGGCAGGCGGGGCCTCACTGCAGCACAGAATCATCCCCTGGGCCTTAAGGCGTGGTGTCAGCTGAAAGTTCACTGACCCATGAGTCCTCGGCCTCCCTCCCCCTCTGAAAGAGCGGCGGCCTTCCCCACCCCCCACCCCCCACCCCCCACGCTTGCTAAAGCCCCGGGGCTCCTGCAAGCTGCTACTGCCTTCCAGGACACGCGCAAACAGGGACAGGGGCGGTTCCGCGGCGGAGCCCATGGCCCCACGCGTGGCACTGGCGTATCCCCGAGCCGACGATGGGAACGTGTGCCAGCCCGGGCATACGGGGCGACGGCGAAACCAACAGCGATGTCCAGGCCCGTGCCCGGTGGAAGAGGGTCCCAAGGGACCTGTCCGTCCATTCCAAGGGAAACCAAAGAAGGCCCGGGATCCAGGAGGGGGCCAGAAGATTCACGGAGTCAGTCCACCCAGGAGCAGAGGAGAGGCTGTCCCTCAAGAATGAGACGGGAAGTGCAGAGGGGAAATGCCACACCGCCTGTCCAAGAAGACCAGGCCAGTCACGCTCGCCTACCGCTCGTGCTAGGCAAGCCACCCAGCCATGAGGTGAAACAGGGAGAGCAAGACAGCTTCCCTGTCGGGGACACGTGTGGAAGCCAAGAGCTCCAGGGTCATGGAACCTGCCCAAGCCAGCAGAAACAGGTTTGGAGAGAGAGACCGTCACGACACGGATCTCCCACGACTGTCTCCCTGACGGACTGGGAAGCGATCTGTGTTGAAGACATTCAGCCAGACCGAGAAGCATCTAGGCCCCTGAGAAACGGGGGAGACAGAGCAAGAGGGAGGGCAGAGCAGAGGCCGGAGCCCAGGCCGCTTACTGCTCGGTGCCACCGCCGGGGGCCTAAGGGGAGGGTTGCCCAAAGGCCGACTTGTCCAGAGAGGCCAGCGTTCCAGGGACTGGGAGGCTTGGCATCTCCCCTTCCCGGCTTCCTCTTCAAGCTTCTGCCGGGGTGTGGCTTCATGTCTCAGAGAAGCGCCGTGAAAAGGTCCAAGCGTCTCCTCTGAGGCGGGTGTGCTCCTCTCTTGCAGGGCGACGAGCTCCTCTGGGGCTTTTTGTCCCTGGCTGGACTGTGGTTATCTTGATCCTAGGAGAGAGTCCGCTGGCTCGGCAAGGGTAATGAGATTTCCACAGCTGCGGGGAAGACGCATCTCCTCACGTGGTCGAGGCCCTCAGGGACCCAAAGTGGAACGGCGGCGGAAACCATTGACAAGCCGCCACATGAGCCAGGCACAGAGGCAGAAAGAGGCTCAGCAGAGCCAGGCCGACACGCAAGAAGTCGCTTTTGGGCGCACAGGGCGCGAAAGTCCGAACACACACACGCGTACGGGCGCGCATACACACACACACACACACACACACACACACACACACACACACACACAAACCGGCAGAAAGAGGGAACGACGCAGAGAGTGAGGGCCAGAGAGAGAAGAGAGAATGGGAGAGACACGGACACACGCAGTCACACAGCAGCGGCACAGAAACACACCCCCGCAGGCAACCCCTGACGCTGCAGGCTTCTGCTCCGGGCGTGAAGGCCCCTCGGGGGAGAGAGCAGCCCACGGACACGCGGGCGGACCTGTCCTGCACATCACGGGGCCAAGACTTTTGGGGGAGACTCACCCCAACAGCGTCCGGGCAGGCCTGAGGCTGGGATGACGCGCCGCTTCCCCCGGACTCCGCCTGCGGTTTTGTCATCCTGGCCGGCGCATTGCGACTCCCGGCGTCGTCCGTCCGGAGACGTTCCTGTCGACCCCGTGGAGAGGTGAGGCAGGAGCCTCGCAGCCCCGACACCCAAGCACCGCCACGGAGGGCTCCTGCTTTGCCAAGCCTCGGGGGCCGGTTTCTAAGACAACCGTGGGAATCACTGTGACGGGAGGGGGCCGCTGGAGCCTCGCGCATGCGCACTGGCCCTGCCGCGCCGGGCCCACTCGCGCTCCCCACCTGGAAGTCAGGCTGCGGCCCCTTTAAACAACGGCGGCTGCGCGGGGCGCCGGGGCCCGGGATGGGGTGGGAGGGGGCGTGTGTGTGGTGGGGCAGGGTGGGGGGCCGCTGGGGACTCCCGCTGCAGCCGCGGCGGCCGCCGGATTCGGGATCCAGCAGGGGGCGGCAAGGGAGAAGGGGCCCAGGGCATCCCAGTACCAAGACCCCCGGAGTCCTGTCTTCAGGACCTCCTTGAGCCAACTTCCACCGGTGGAGGGGGAGCTTCAGGGCGTCTGCTGGGGTCTCAGGTCTCCTCTTCAGATGGGATTTTGGACCCCTCCGGGTGAGAAAGGATGAGCTCGACATCATCTGCTGAGGCAGGCGGGGCCTCACTGCAGCACAGAATCATCCCCTGGGCCTTAAGGCGTGGTGTCAGCTGAAAGTTCACTGACCCATGAGTCCTCGGCCTCCCTCCCCCTCTGAAAGAGCGGCGGCCTTCCCCACCCCCCACCCCCCACCCCCCACGCTTGCTAAAGCCCCGGGGCTCCTGCAAGCTGCTACTGCCTTCCAGGACACGCGCAAACAGGGACAGGGGCGGTTCCGCGGCGGAGCCCATGGCCCCACGCGTGGCACTGGCGTATCCCCGAGCCGACGATGGGAACGTGTGCCAGCCCGGGCATACGGGGCGACGGCGAAACCAACAGCGATGTCCAGGCCCGTGCCCGGTGGAAGAGGGTCCCAAGGGACCTGTCCGTCCATTCCAAGGGAAACCAAAGAAGGCCCGGGATCCAGGAGGGGGCCAGAAGATTCACGGAGTCAGTCCACCCAGGAGCAGAGGAGAGGCTGTCCCTCAAGAATGAGACGGGAAGTGCAGAGGGGAAATGCCACACCGCCTGTCCAAGAAGACCAGGCCAGTCACGCTCGCCTACCGCTCGTGCTAGGCAAGCCACCCAGCCATGAGGTGAAACAGGGAGAGCAAGACAGCTTCCCTGTCGGGGACACGTGTGGAAGCCAAGAGCTCCAGGGTCATGGAACCTGCCCAAGCCAGCAGAAACAGGTTTGGAGAGAGAGACCGTCACGACACGGATCTCCCACGACTGTCTCCCTGACGGACTGGGAAGCGATCTGTGTTGAAGACATTCAGCCAGACCGAGAAGCATCTAGGCCCCTGAGAAACGGGGGAGACAGAGCAAGAGGGAGGGCAGAGCAGAGGCCGGAGCCCAGGCCGCTTCCTGCTCGGTGCCACCGCCGGGGGCCTAAGGGGAGGGTTGCCCAAAGGCCGACTTGTCCAGAGAGGCCAGCGTTCCAGGGACTGGGAGGCTTGGCATCTCCCCTTCCCGGCTTCCTCTTCAAGCTTCTGCCGGGGTGTGGCTTCATGTCTCAGAGAAGCGCCGTGAAAAGGTCCAAGCGTCTCCTCTGAGGCGGGTGTGCTCCTCTCTTGCAGGGCGACGAGCTCCTCTGGGGCTTTTTGTCCCTGGCTGGACTGTGGTTATCTTGATCCTAGGAGAGAGTCCGCTGGCTCGGCAAGGGTAATGAGATTTCCACAGCTGCGGGGAAGACGCATCTCCTCACGTGGTCGAGGCCCTCAGGGACCCAAAGTGGAACGGCGGCGGAAACCATTGACAAGCCGCCACATGAGCCAGGCACAGAGGCAGAAAGAGGCTCAGCAGAGCCAGGCCGACACGCAAGAAGTCGCTTTTGGGCGCACAGGGCGCGAAAGTCCGAACACACACACGCGTACGGGCGCGCATACACACACACACACACACACACACACACACACACACACACACACAAACCGGCAGAAAGAGGGAACGACGCAGAGAGTGAGGGCCAGAGAGAGAAGAGAGAATGGGAGAGACACGGACACACGCAGTCACACAGCAGCGGCACAGAAACACACCCCCGCAGGCAACCCCTGACGCTGCAGGCTTCTGCTCCGGGCGTGAAGGCCCCTCGGGGGAGAGAGCAGCCCACGGACACGCGGGCGGACCTGTCCTGCACATCACGGGGCCAAGACTTTTGGGGGAGACTCACCCCAACAGCGTCCGGGCAGGCCTGAGGCTGGGACGACGCGCCGCTTCCCCCGGACTCCGCCTGCGGTTTTGTCATCCTGGCCGGCGCATTGCGACTCCCGGCGTCGTCCGTCCGGAGACGTTCCTGTCGACCCCGTGGAGAGGTGAGGCAGGAGCCTCGCAGCCCCGACACCCAAGCACCGCCACGGAGGGCTCCTGCTTTGCCAAGCCTCGGGGGCCGGTTTCTAAGACAACCGTGGGAATCACTGTGACGGGAGGGGCCGCTGGAGCCTCGCGCCTGCGCACTGGCCCTGCCGCGCCGGGCCCACTCGCGCTCCCCACCTGGAAGTCAGGCTGCGGCCCCTTTAAACAACGGCGGCTGCGCGGGGCGCCGGGGCCCGGGATGGGGTGGGAGGGGGCGTGTGTGTGGTGGGGCAGGGGGGAGGGGGGGGGGGCCGCTGGGGACTCCCGCTGCAGCCCCGGCGGCCGCCGGATCCGGGCTCCAGCAGGGGGCGGCGTGGGAGAAGGGGCCGCGGGCATCCCAGTACCAAGACCCCCGGAGTCCTGTCTTCAGGACCTCCTTGAGCCGACTTCCACCGGTGGAGGGGGAGCTTCAGGGCGTCTGCTGGGGTCTCAGGACTCCTCTTCAGATGGGATTTTGGACCCCTCCGGGTGAGAAAGGATGGGCTCGCCATCATCTGCTGAGGCAGGCGGGGCCTCACTGCAGCACAGAATCATCCCCTGGGCCTTAAGGCGTGGTGTCAGCTGAAAATTCACTGACCCATGAGTCCTCGGCCTCCCTCCCCCTCTGAAAGAGCGGCGGCCTTCCCCACCCCCCACCCCCCACCCCCCACGCTTGCTAAAGCCCCGGGGCTCCTGCAAGCTGCTACTGCCTTCCAGGACACGCGCAAACAGGGACAGGGGCGGTTCCGCGGCGGAGCCCATGGCCCCACGCGTGGCACTGGCGTATCCCCGAGCCGACGATGGGAACGTGTGCCAGCCCGGGCATACGGGGCGACGGCGAAACCAACAGCGATGTCCAGGCCCGTGCCCGGTGGAAGAGGGTCCCAAGGGACCTGTCCGTCCATTCCAAGGGAAACCAAAGAAGGCCCGGGATCCAGGAGGGGGCCAGAAGATTCACGGAGTCAGTCCACCCAGGAGCAGAGGAGAGGCTGTCCCTCAAGAATGAGACGGGAAGTGCAGAGGGGAAATGCCACACCGCCTGTCCAAGAAGACCAGGCCAGTCACGCTCGCCTACCGCTCGTGCTAGGCAAGCCACCCAGCCATGAGGTGAAACAGGGAGAGCAAGACAGCTTCCCTGTCGGGGACACGTGTGGAAGCCAAGAGCTCCAGGGTCATGGAACCTGCCCAAGCCAGCAGAAACAGGTTTGGAGAGAGAGACCGTCACGACACGGATCTCCCACGACTGTCTCCCTGACGGACTGGGAAGCGATCTGTGTTGAAGACATTCAGCCAGACCGAGAAGCATCTAGGCCCCTGAGAAACGGGGGAGACAGAGCAAGAGGGAGGGCAGAGCAGAGGCCGGAGCCCAGGCCGCTTACTGCTCGGTGCCACCGCCGGGGGCCTAAGGGGAGGGTTGCCCAAAGGCCGACTTGTCCAGAGAGGCCAGCGTTCCAGGGACTGGGAGGCTTGGCATCTCCCCTTCCCGGCTTCCTCTTCAAGCTTCTGCCGGGGTGTGGCTTCATGTCTCAGAGAAGCGCCGTGAAAAGGTCCAAGCGTCTCCTCTGAGGCGGGTGTGCTCCTCTCTTGCAGGGCGACGAGCTCCTCTGGGGCTTTTTGTCCCTGGCTGGACTGTGGTTATCTTGATCCTAGGAGAGAGTCCGCTGGCTCGGCAAGGGTAATGAGATTTCCACAGCTGCGGGGAAGACGCATCTCCTCACGTGGTCGAGGCCCTCAGGGACCCAAAGTGGAACGGCGGCGGAAACCATTGACAAGCCGCCACATGAGCCAGGCACAGAGGCAGAAAGAGGCTCAGCAGAGCCAGGCCGACACGCAAGAAGTGGCTTTTGGGCGCACAGGGCGCGAAAGTCCGAACACACACACGCGTACGGGCGCGCATACACACACACACAAACACACACACACACACACACACACACACACACCGGCAGAAAGAGGGAACGACGCAGAGAGTGAGGGCCAGAGAGAGAAGAGAGAATGGGAGAGACACGGACACACGCAGTCACACAGCAGCGGCACAGAAACACACCCCCGCAGGCAACCCCTGACGCTGCAGGCTTCTGCTCCGGGCGTGAAGGCCCCTCGGGGGAGAGAGCAGCCCACGGACACGCGGGCGGACCTGTCCTGCACATCACGGGGCCAAGACTTTTGGGGGAGGCTCACCCCAACAGCGTCCGGGCAGGCCTGAGGCTGGGACGACGCGCCGCTTCCCCCGGACTCCGCCTGCGGTTTTGTCATCCTGGCCGGCGCATTGCGACTCCCGGCGTCGTCCGTCCGGAGACGTTCCTGTCGACCCCGTGGAGAGGTGAGGCAGGAGCCTCGCAGCCCCGACACCCAAGCACCGCCACGGAGGGCTCCTGCTTTGCCAAGCCTCGGGGGCCGGTTTCTAAGACAACCGTGGGAATCACTGTGACGGGAGGGGCCGCTGGAGCCTCGCGCCTGCGCACTGGCCCTGCCGCGCCGGGCCCACTCGCGCTCCCCACCTGGAAGTCAGGCTGCGGCCCCTTTAAACAACGGCGGCTGCGCGGGGCGCCGGGGCCCGGGATGGGGTGGGAGGGGGCGTGTGTGTGGTGGGGCAGGGGGGAGGGGGGGGGGGCCGCTGGGGACTCCCGCTGCAGCCCCGGCGGCCGCCGGATCCGGGCTCCAGCAGGGGGCGGCGTGGGAGAAGGGGCCGCGGGCATCCCAGTACCAAGACCCCCGGAGTCCTGTCTTCAGGACCTCCTTGAGCCGACTTCCACCGGTGGAGGGGGAGCTTCAGGGCGTCTGCTGGGGTCTCAGGACTCCTCTTCAGATGGGATTTTGGACCCCTCCGGGTGAGAAAGGATGGGCTCGCCATCATCTGCTGAGGCAGGCGGGGCCTCACTGCAGCACAGAATCATCCCCTGGGCCTTAAGGCGTGGTGTCAGCTGAAAATTCACTGACCCATGAGTCCTCGGCCTCCCTCCCCCTCTGAAAGAGCGGCGGCCTTCCCCACCCCCCACCCCCCACCCCCCACGCTTGCTAAAGCCCCGGGGCTCCTGCAAGCTGCTACTGCCTTCCAGGACACGCGCAAACAGGGACAGGGGCGGTTCCGCGGCGGAGCCCATGGCCCCACGCGTGGCACTGGCGTATCCCCGAGCCGACGATGGGAACGTGTGCCAGCCCGGGCATACGGGGCGACGGCGAAACCAACAGCGATGTCCAGGCCCGTGCCCGGTGGAAGAGGGTCCCAAGGGACCTGTCCGTCCATTCCAAGGGAAACCAAAGAAGGCCCGGGATCCAGGAGGGGGCCAGAAGATTCACGGAGTCAGTCCACCCAGGAGCAGAGGAGAGGCTGTCCCTCAAGAATGAGACGGGAAGTGCAGAGGGGAAATGCCACACCGCCTGTCCAAGAAGACCAGGCCAGTCACGCTCGCCTACCGCTCGTGCTAGGCAAGCCACCCAGCCATGAGGTGAAACAGGGAGAGCAAGACAGCTTCCCTGTCGGGGACACGTGTGGAAGCCAAGAGCTCCAGGGTCATGGAACCTGCCCAAGCCAGCAGAAACAGGTTTGGAGAGAGAGACCGTCACGACACGGATCTCCCACGACTGTCTCCCTGACGGACTGGGAAGCGATCTGTGTTGAAGACATTCAGCCAGACCGAGAAGCATCTAGGCCCCTGAGAAACGGGGGAGACAGAGCAAGAGGGAGGGCAGAGCAGAGGCCGGAGCCCAGGCCGCTTACTGCTCGGTGCCACCGCCGGGGGCCTAAGGGGAGGGTTGCCCAAAGGCCGACTTGTCCAGAGAGGCCAGCGTTCCAGGGACTGGGAGGCTTGGCATCTCCCCTTCCCGGCTTCCTCTTCAAGCTTCTGCCGGGGTGTGGCTTCATGTCTCAGAGAAGCGCCGTGAAAAGGTCCAAGCGTCTCCTCTGAGGCGGGTGTGCTCCTCTCTTGCAGGGCGACGAGCTCCTCTGGGGCTTTTTGTCCCTGGCTGGACTGTGGTTATCTTGATCCTAGGAGAGAGTCCGCTGGCTCGGCAAGGGTAATGAGATTTCCACAGCTGCGGGGAAGACGCATCTCCTCACGTGGTCGAGGCCCTCAGGGACCCAAAGTGGAACGGCGGCGGAAACCATTGACAAGCCGCCACATGAGCCAGGCACAGAGGCAGAAAGAGGCTCAGCAGAGCCAGGCCGACACGCAAGAAGTGGCTTTTGGGCGCACAGGGCGCGAAAGTCCGAACACACACACGCGTACGGGCGCGCATACACACACACACAAACACACACACACACACACACACACACACACACACACACCGGCAGAAAGAGGGAACGACGCAGAGAGTGAGGGCCAGAGAGAGAAGAGAGAATGGGAGAGACACGGACACACGCAGTCACACAGCAGCGGCACAGAAACACACCCCCGCAGGCAACCCCTGACGCTGCAGGCTTCTGCTCCGGGCGTGAAGGCCCCTCGGGGGAGAGAGCAGCCCACGGACACGCGGGCGGACCTGTCCTGCACATCACGGGGCCAAGACTTTTGGGGGAGACTCACCCCAACAGCGTCCGGGCAGGCCTGAGGCTGGGACGACGCGCCGCTTCCCCCGGACTCCGCCTGCGGTTTTGTCATCCTGGCCGGCGCATTGCGACTCCCGGCGTCGTCCGTCCGGAGACGTTCCTGTCGACCCCGTGGAGAGGTGAGGCAGGAGCCTCGCAGCCCCGACACCCAAGCACCGCCACGGAGGGCTCCTGCTTTGCCAAGCCTCGGGGGCCGGTTTCTAAGACAACCGTGGGAATCACTGTGACGGGAGGGGCCGCTGGAGCCTCGCGCCTGCGCACTGGCCCTGCCGCGCCGGGCCCACTCGCGCTCCCCACCTGGAAGTCAGGCTGCGGCCCCTTTAAACAACGGCGGCTGCGCGGGGCGCCGGGGCCCGGGATGGGGTGGGAGGGGGCGTGTGTGTGGTGGGGCAGGGGGGAGGGGGGGGGGCCGCTGGGGACTCCCGCTGCAGCCCCGGCGGCCGCCGGATCCGGGCTCCAGCAGGGGGCGGCGTGGGAGAAGGGGCCGCGGGCATCCCAGTACCAAGACCCCCGGAGTCCTGTCTTCAGGACCTCCTTGAGCCGACTTCCACCGGTGGAGGGGGAGCTTCAGGGCGTCTGCTGGGGTCTCAGGACTCCTCTTCAGATGGGATTTTGGACCCCTCCGGGTGAGAAAGGATGGGCTCGCCATCATCTGCTGAGGCAGGCGGGGCCTCACTGCAGCACAGAATCATCCCCTGGGCCTTAAGGCGTGGTGTCAGCTGAAAATTCACTGACCCATGAGTCCTCGGCCTCCCTCCCCCTCTGAAAGAGCGGCGGCCTTCCCCACCCCCCACCCCCCACCCCCCACGCTTGCTAAAGCCCCGGGGCTCCTGCAAGCTGCTACTGCCTTCCAGGACACGCGCAAACAGGGACAGGGGCGGTTCCGCGGCGGAGCCCATGGCCCCACGCGTGGCACTGGCGTATCCCCGAGCCGACGATGGGAACGTGTGCCAGCCCGGGCATACGGGGCGACGGCGAAACCAACAGCGATGTCCAGGCCCGTGCCCGGTGGAAGAGGGTCCCAAGGGACCTGTCCGTCCATTCCAAGGGAAACCAAAGAAGGCCCGGGATCCAGGAGGGGGCCAGAAGATTCACGGAGTCAGTCCACCCAGGAGCAGAGGAGAGGCTGTCCCTCAAGAATGAGACGGGAAGTGCAGAGGGGAAATGCCACACCGCCTGTCCAAGAAGACCAGGCCAGTCACGCTCGCCTACCGCTCGTGCTAGGCAAGCCACCCAGCCATGAGGTGAAACAGGGAGAGCAAGACAGCTTCCCTGTCGGGGACACGTGTGGAAGCCAAGAGCTCCAGGGTCATGGAACCTGCCCAAGCCAGCAGAAACAGGTTTGGAGAGAGAGACCGTCACGACACGGATCTCCCACGACTGTCTCCCTGACGGACTGGGAAGCGATCTGTGTTGAAGACATTCAGCCAGACCGAGAAGCATCTAGGCCCCTGAGAAACGGGGGAGACAGAGCAAGAGGGAGGGCAGAGCAGAGGCCGGAGCCCAGGCCGCTTACTGCTCGGTGCCACCGCCGGGGGCCTAAGGGGAGGGTTGCCCAAAGGCCGACTTGTCCAGAGAGGCCAGCGTTCCAGGGACTGGGAGGCTTGGCATCTCCCCTTCCCGGCTTCCTCTTCAAGCTTCTGCCGGGGTGTGGCTTCATGTCTCAGAGAAGCGCCGTGAAAAGGTCCAAGCGTCTCCTCTGAGGCGGGTGTGCTCCTCTCTTGCAGGGCGACGAGCTCCTCTGGGGCTTTTTGTCCCTGGCTGGACTGTGGTTATCTTGATCCTAGGAGAGAGTCCGCTGGCTCGGCAAGGGTAATGAGATTTCCACAGCTGCGGGGAAGACGCATCTCCTCACGTGGTCGAGGCCCTCAGGGACCCAAAGTGGAACGGCGGCGGAAACCATTGACAAGCCGCCACATGAGCCAGGCACAGAGGCAGAAAGAGGCTCAGCAGAGCCAGGCCGACACGCAAGAAGTGGCTTTTGGGCGCACAGGGCGCGAAAGTCCGAACACACACACGCGTACGGGCGCGCATACACACACACACAAACACACACACACACACACACACACACACACACACACACACACACCGGCAGAAAGAGGGAACGACGCAGAGAGTGAGGGCCAGAGAGAGAAGAGAGAATGGGAGAGACACGGACACACGCAGTCACACAGCAGCGGCACAGAAACACACCCCCGCAGGCAACCCCTGACGCTGCAGGCTTCTGCTCCGGGCGTGAAGGCCCCTCGGGGGAGAGAGCAGCCCACGGACACGCGGGCGGACCTGTCCTGCACATCACGGGGCCAAGACTTTTGGGGGAGACTCACCCCAACAGCGTCCGGGCAGGCCTGAGGCTGGGACGACGCGCCGCTTCCCCCGGACTCCGCCTGCGGTTTTGTCATCCTGGCCGGCGCATTGCGACTCCCGGCGTCGTCCGTCCGGAGACGTTCCTGTCGACCCCGTGGAGAGGTGAGACAGGAGCCTCGCAGCCCCGACACCCAAGCACCGCCACGGAGGGCTCCTGCTTTGCCAAGCCTCGGGGGCCGGTTTCTAAGACAACCGTGGGAATCACTGTGACGGGAGGGGCCGCTGGAGCCTCGCGCCTGCGCACTGGCCCTGCCGCGCCGGGCCCACTCGCGCTCCCCACCTGGAAGTCAGGCTGCGGCCCCTTTAAACAACGGCGGCTGCGCGGGGCGCCGGGGCCCGGGATGGGGTGGGAGGGGGCGTGTGTGTGGTGGGGCAGGGGGGAGGGGGGGGGGGCCGCTGGGGACTCCCGCTGCAGCCCCGGCGGCCGCCGGATCCGGGCTCCAGCAGGGGGCGGCGTGGGAGAAGGGGCCGCGGGCATCCCAGTACCAAGACCCCCGGAGTCCTGTCTTCAGGACCTCCTTGAGCCGACTTCCACCGGTGGAGGGGGAGCTTCAGGGCGTCTGCTGGGGTCTCAGGACTCCTCTTCAGATGGGATTTTGGACCCCTCCGGGTGAGAAAGGATGGGCTCGCCATCATCTGCTGAGGCAGGCGGGGCCTCACTGCAGCACAGAATCATCCCCTGGGCCTTAAGGCGTGGTGTCAGCTGAAAATTCACTGACCCATGAGTCCTCGGCCTCCCTCCCCCTCTGAAAGAGCGGCGGCCTTCCCCACCCCCCACCCCCCACCCCCCACGCTTGCTAAAGCCCCGGGGCTCCTGCAAGCTGCTACTGCCTTCCAGGACACGCGCAAACAGGGACAGGGGCGGTTCCGCGGCGGAGCCCATGGCCCCACGCGTGGCACTGGCGTATCCCCGAGCCGACGATGGGAACGTGTGCCAGCCCGGGCATACGGGGCGACGGCGAAACCAACAGCGATGTCCAGGCCCGTGCCCGGTGGAAGAGGGTCCCAAGGGACCTGTCCGTCCATTCCAAGGGAAACCAAAGAAGGCCCGGGATCCAGGAGGGGGCCAGAAGATTCACGGAGTCAGTCCACCCAGGAGCAGAGGAGAGGCTGTCCCTCAAGAATGAGACGGGAAGTGCAGAGGGGAAATGCCACACCGCCTGTCCAAGAAGACCAGGCCAGTCACGCTCGCCTACCGCTCGTGCTAGGCAAGCCACCCAGCCATGAGGTGAAACAGGGAGAGCAAGACAGCTTCCCTGTCGGGGACACGTGTGGAAGCCAAGAGCTCCAGGGTCATGGAACCTGCCCAAGCCAGCAGAAACAGGTTTGGAGAGAGAGACCGTCACGACACGGATCTCCCACGACTGTCTCCCTGACGGACTGGGAAGCGATCTGTGTTGAAGACATTCAGCCAGACCGAGAAGCATCTAGGCCCCTGAGAAACGGGGGAGACAGAGCAAGAGGGAGGGCAGAGCAGAGGCCGGAGCCCAGGCCGCTTACTGCTCGGTGCCACCGCCGGGGGCCTAAGGGGAGGGTTGCCCAAAGGCCGACTTGTCCAGAGAGGCCAGCGTTCCAGGGACTGGGAGGCTTGGCATCTCCCCTTCCCGGCTTCCTCTTCAAGCTTCTGCCGGGGTGTGGCTTCATGTCTCAGAGAAGCGCCGTGAAAAGGTCCAAGCGTCTCCTCTGAGGCGGGTGTGCTCCTCTCTTGCAGGGCGACGAGCTCCTCTGGGGCTTTTTGTCCCTGGCTGGACTGTGGTTATCTTGATCCTAGGAGAGAGTCCGCTGGCTCGGCAAGGGTAATGAGATTTCCACAGCTGCGGGGAAGACGCATCTCCTCACGTGGTCGAGGCCCTCAGGGACCCAAAGTGGAACGGCGGCGGAAACCATTGACAAGCCGCCACATGAGCCAGGCACAGAGGCAGAAAGAGGCTCAGCAGAGCCAGGCCGACACGCAAGAAGTGGCTTTTGGGCGCACAGGGCGCGAAAGTCCGAACACACACACGCGTACGGGCGCGCATACACACACACACAAACACACACACACACACACACACACACACACACACACACACACACCGGCAGAAAGAGGGAACGACGCAGAGAGTGAGGGCCAGAGAGAGAAGAGAGAATGGGAGAGACACGGACACACGCAGTCACACAGCAGCGGCACAGAAACACACCCCCGCAGGCAACCCCTGACGCTGCAGGCTTCTGCTCCGGGCGTGAAGGCCCCTCGGGGGAGAGAGCAGCCCACGGACACGCGGGCGGACCTGTCCTGCACATCACGGGGCCAAGACTTTTGGGGGAGACTCACCCCAACAGCGTCCGGGCAGGCCTGAGGCTGGGACGACGCGCCGCTTCCCCCGGACTCCGCCTGCGGTTTTGTCATCCTGGCCGGCGCATTGCGACTCCCGGCGTCGTCCGTCCGGAGACGTTCCTGTCGACCCCGTGGAGAGGTGAGGCAGGAGCCTCGCAGCCCCGACACCCAAGCACCGCCACGGAGGGCTCCTGCTTTGCCAAGCCTCGGGGGCCGGTTTCTAAGACAACCGTGGGAATCACTGTGACGGGAGGGGCCGCTGGAGCCTCGCGCCTGCGCACTGGCCCTGCCGCGCCGGGCCCACTCGCGCTCCCCACCTGGAAGTCAGGCTGCGGCCCCTTTAAACAACGGCGGCTGCGCGGGGCGCCGGGGCCCGGGATGGGGTGGGAGGGGGCGTGTGTGTGGTGGGGCAGGGGGGAGGGGGGGGGGCCGCTGGGGACTCCCGCTGCAGCCCCGGCGGCCGCCGGATCCGGGCTCCAGCAGGGGGCGGCGTGGGAGAAGGGGCCGCGGGCATCCCAGTACCAAGACCCCCGGAGTCCTGTCTTCAGGACCTCCTTGAGCCGACTTCCACCGGTGGAGGGGGAGCTTCAGGGCGTCTGCTGGGGTCTCAGGACTCCTCTTCAGATGGGATTTTGGACCCCTCCGGGTGAGAAAGGATGGGCTCGCCATCATCTGCTGAGGCAGGCGGGGCCTCACTGCAGCACAGAATCATCCCCTGGGCCTTAAGGCGTGGTGTCAGCTGAAAATTCACTGACCCATGAGTCCTCGGCCTCCCTCCCCCTCTGAAAGAGCGGCGGCCTTCCCCACCCCCCACCCCCCACCCCCCACGCTTGCTAAAGCCCCGGGGCTCCTGCAAGCTGCTACTGCCTTCCAGGACACGCGCAAACAGGGACAGGGGCGGTTCCGCGGCGGAGCCCATGGCCCCACGCGTGGCACTGGCGTATCCCCGAGCCGACGATGGGAATGTGTGCCAGCCCGGGTATACGGGGCGACGGCGAAACCAACAGCGATGTCCAGGCCCGTGCCCGGTGGAAGAGGGTCCCAAGGGACCTGTCCGTCCATTCCAAGGGAAACCAAAGAAGGCCCGGGATCCAGGAGGGGGCCAGAAGATTCACGGAGTCAGTCCACCCAGGAGCAGAGGAGAGGCTGTCCCTCAAGAATGAGACGGGAAGTGCAGAGGGGAAATGCCACACCGCCTGTCCAAGAAGACCAGGCCAGTCACGCTCGCCTACCGCTCGTGCTAGGCAAGCCACCCAGCCATGAGGTGAAACAGGGAGAGCAAGACAGCTTCCCTGTCGGGGACACGTGTGGAAGCCAAGAGCTCCAGGGTCATGGAACCTGCCCAAGCCAGCAGAAACAGGTTTGGAGAGAGAGACCGTCACGACACGGATCTCCCACGACTGTCTCCCTGACGGACTGGGAAGCGATCTGTGTTGAAGACATTCAGCCAGACCGAGAAGCATCTAGGCCCCTGAGAAACGGGGGAGACAGAGCAAGAGGGAGGGCAGAGCAGAGGCCGGAGCCCAGGCCGCTTACTGCTCGGTGCCACCGCCGGGGGCCTAAGGGGAGGGTTGCCCAAAGGCCGACTTGTCCAGAGAGGCCAGCGTTCCAGGGACTGGGAGGCTTGGCATCTCCCCTTCCCGGCTTCCTCTTCAAGCTTCTGCCGGGGTGTGGCTTCATGTCTCAGAGAAGCGCCGTGAAAAGGTCCAAGCGTCTCCTCTGAGGCGGGTGTGCTCCTCTCTTGCAGGGCGACGAGCTCCTCTGGGGCTTTTTGTCCCTGGCTGGACTGTGGTTATCTTGATCCTAGGAGAGAGTCCGCTGGCTCGGCAAGGGTAATGAGATTTCCACAGCTGCGGGGAAGACGCATCTCCTCACGTGGTCGAGGCCCTCAGGGACCCAAAGTGGAACGGCGGCGGAAACCATTGACAAGCCGCCACATGAGCCAGGCACAGAGGCAGAAAGAGGCTCAGCAGAGCCAGGCCGACACGCAAGAAGTGGCTTTTGGGCGCACAGGGCGCGAAAGTCCGAACACACACACGCGTACGGGCGCGCATACACACACACACAAACACACACACACACACACACACACACACACACACACACACACCGGCAGAAAGAGGGAACGACGCAGAGAGTGAGGGCCAGAGAGAGAAGAGAGAATGGGAGAGACACGGACACACGCAGTCACACAGCAGCGGCACAGAAACACACCCCCGCAGGCAACCCCTGACGCTGCAGGCTTCTGCTCCGGGCGTGAAGGCCCCTCGGGGGAGAGAGCAGCCCACGGACACGCGGGCGGACCTGTCCTGCACATCACGGGGCCAAGACTTTTGGGGGAGACTCACCCCAACAGCGTCCGGGCAGGCCTGAGGCTGGGACGACGCGCCGCTTCCCCCGGACTCCGCCTGCGGTTTTGTCATCCTGGCCGGCGCATTGCGACTCCCGGCGTCGTCCGTCCGGAGACGTTCCTGTCGACCCCGTGGAGAGGTGAGGCAGGAGCCTCGCAGCCCCGACACCCAAGCACCGCCACGGAGGGCTCCTGCTTTGCCAAGCCTCGGGGGCCGGTTTCTAAGACAACCGTGGGAATCACTGTGACGGGAGGGGCCGCTGGAGCCTCGCGCCTGCGCACTGGCCCTGCCGCGCCGGGCCCACTCGCGCTCCCCACCTGGAAGTCAGGCTGCGGCCCCTTTAAACAACGGCGGCTGCGCGGGGCGCCGGGGCCCGGGATGGGGTGGGAGGGGGCGTGTGTGTGGTGGGGCAGGGGGGAGGGGGGGGGGCCGCTGGGGACTCCCGCTGCAGCCCCGGCGGCCGCCGGATCCGGGCTCCAGCAGGGGGCGGCGTGGGAGAAGGGGCCGCGGGCATCCCAGTACCAAGACCCCCGGAGTCCTGTCTTCAGGACCTCCTTGAGCCGACTTCCACCGGTGGAGGGGGAGCTTCAGGGCGTCTGCTGGGGTCTCAGGACTCCTCTTCAGATGGGATTTTGGACCCCTCCGGGTGAGAAAGGATGGGCTCGCCATCATCTGCTGAGGCAGGCGGGGCCTCACTGCAGCACAGAATCATCCCCTGGGCCTTAAGGCGTGGTGTCAGCTGAAAATTCACTGACCCATGAGTCCTCGGCCTCCCTCCCCCTCTGAAAGAGCGGCGGCCTTCCCCACCCCCCACCCCCCACCCCCCACGCTTGCTAAAGCCCCGGGGCTCCTGCAAGCTGCTACTGCCTTCCAGGACACGCGCAAACAGGGACAGGGGCGGTTCCGCGGCGGAGCCCATGGCCCCACGCGTGGCACTGGCGTATCCCCGAGCCGACGATGGGAACGTGTGCCAGCCCGGGCATACGGGGCGACGGCGAAACCAACAGCGATGTCCAGGCCCGTGCCCGGTGGAAGAGGGTCCCAAGGGACCTGTCCGTCCATTCCAAGGGAAACCAAAGAAGGCCCGGGATCCAGGAGGGGGCCAGAAGATTCACGGAGTCAGTCCACCCAGGAGCAGAGGAGAGGCTGTCCCTCAAGAATGAGACGGGAAGTGCAGAGGGGAAATGCCACACCGCCTGTCCAAGAAGACCAGGCCAGTCACGCTCGCCTACCGCTCGTGCTAGGCAAGCCACCCAGCCATGAGGTGAAACAGGGAGAGCAAGACAGCTTCCCTGTCGGGGACACGTGTGGAAGCCAAGAGCTCCAGGGTCATGGAACCTGCCCAAGCCAGCAGAAACAGGTTTGGAGAGAGAGACCGTCACGACACGGATCTCCCACGACTGTCTCCCTGACGGACTGGGAAGCGATCTGTGTTGAAGACATTCAGCCAGACCGAGAAGCATCTAGGCCCCTGAGAAACGGGGGAGACAGAGCAAGAGGGAGGGCAGAGCAGAGGCCGGAGCCCAGGCCGCTTACTGCTCGGTGCCACCGCCGGGGGCCTAAGGGGAGGGTTGCCCAAAGGCCGACTTGTCCAGAGAGGCCAGCGTTCCAGGGACTGGGAGGCTTGGCATCTCCCCTTCCCGGCTTCCTCTTCAAGCTTCTGCCGGGGTGTGGCTTCATGTCTCAGAGAAGCGCCGTGAAAAGGTCCAAGCGTCTCCTCTGAGGCGGGTGTGCTCCTCTCTTGCAGGGCGACGAGCTCCTCTGGGGCTTTTTGTCCCTGGCTGGACTGTGGTTATCTTGATCCTAGGAGAGAGTCCGCTGGCTCGGCAAGGGTAATGAGATTTCCACAGCTGCGGGGAAGACGCATCTCCTCACGTGGTCGAGGCCCTCAGGGACCCAAAGTGGAACGGCGGCGGAAACCATTGACAAGCCGCCACATGAGCCAGGCACAGAGGCAGAAAGAGGCTCAGCAGAGCCAGGCCGACACGCAAGAAGTGGCTTTTGGGCGCACAGGGCGCGAAAGTCCGAACACACACACGCGTACGGGCGCGCATACACACACACACAAACACACACACACACACACACACACACACACACACACACACACACACGGCAGAAAGAGGGAACGACGCAGAGAGTGAGGGCCAGAGAGAGAAGAGAGAATGGGAGAGACACGGACACACGCAGTCACACAGCAGCGGCACAGAAACACACCCCCGCAGGCAACCCCTGACGCTGCAGGCTTCTGCTCCGGGCGTGAAGGCCCCTCGGGGGAGAGAGCAGCCCACGGACACGCGGGCGGACCTGTCCTGCACATCACGGGGCCAAGACTTTTGGGGGAGACTCACCCCAACAGCGTCCGGGCAGGCCTGAGGCTGGGACGACGCGCCGCTTCCCCCGGACTCCGCCTGCGGTTTTGTCATCCTGGCCGGCGCATTGCGACTCCCGGCGTCGTCCGTCCGGAGACGTTCCTGTCGACCCCGTGGAGAGGTGAGGCAGGAGCCTCGCAGCCCCGACACCCAAGCACCGCCACGGAGGGCTCCTGCTTTGCCAAGCCTCGGGGGCCGGTTTCTAAGACAACCGTGGGAATCACTGTGACGGGAGGGGCCGCTGGAGCCTCGCGCCTGCGCACTGGCCCTGCCGCGCCGGGCCCACTCGCGCTCCCCACCTGGAAGTCAGGCTGCGGCCCCTTTAAACAACGGCGGCTGCGCGGGGCGCCGGGGCCCGGGATGGGGTGGGAGGGGGCGTGTGTGTGGTGGGGCAGGGGGGAGGGGGGGGGCCGCTGGGGACTCCCGCTGCAGCCCCGGCGGCCGCCGGATCCGGGCTCCAGCAGGGGGCGGCGTGGGAGAAGGGGCCGCGGGCATCCCAGTACCAAGACCCCCGGAGTCCTGTCTTCAGGACCTCCTTGAGCCGACTTCCACCGGTGGAGGGGGAGCTTCAGGGCGTCTGCTGGGGTCTCAGGACTCCTCTTCAGATGGGATTTTGGACCCCTCCGGGTGAGAAAGGATGGGCTCGCCATCATCTGCTGAGGCAGGCGGGGCCTCACTGCAGCACAGAATCATCCCCTGGGCCTTAAGGCGTGGTGTCAGCTGAAAATTCACTGACCCATGAGTCCTCGGCCTCCCTCCCCCTCTGAAAGAGCGGCGGCCTTCCCCACCCCCCACCCCCCACCCCCCACGCTTGCTAAAGCCCCGGGGCTCCTGCAAGCTGCTACTGCCTTCCAGGACACGCGCAAACAGGGACAGGGGCGGTTCCGCGGCGGAGCCCATGGCCCCACGCGTGGCACTGGCGTATCCCCGAGCCGACGATGGGAACGTGTGCCAGCCCGGGCATACGGGGCGACGGCGAAACCAACAGCGATGTCCAGGCCCGTGCCCGGTGGAAGAGGGTCCCAAGGGACCTGTCCGTCCATTCCAAGGGAAACCAAAGAAGGCCCGGGATCCAGGAGGGGGCCAGAAGATTCACGGAGTCAGTCCACCCAGGAGCAGAGGAGAGGCTGTCCCTCAAGAATGAGACGGGAAGTGCAGAGGGGAAATGCCACACCGCCTGTCCAAGAAGACCAGGCCAGTCACGCTCGCCTACCGCTCGTGCTAGGCAAGCCACCCAGCCATGAGGTGAAACAGGGAGAGCAAGACAGCTTCCCTGTCGGGGACACGTGTGGAAGCCAAGAGCTCCAGGGTCATGGAACCTGCCCAAGCCAGCAGAAACAGGTTTGGAGAGAGAGACCGTCACGACACGGATCTCCCACGACTGTCTCCCTGACGGACTGGGAAGCGATCTGTGTTGAAGACATTCAGCCAGACCGAGAAGCATCTAGGCCCCTGAGAAACGGGGGAGACAGAGCAAGAGGGAGGGCAGAGCAGAGGCCGGAGCCCAGGCCGCTTACTGCTCGGTGCCACCGCCGGGGGCCTAAGGGGAGGGTTGCCCAAAGGCCGACTTGTCCAGAGAGGCCAGCGTTCCAGGGACTGGGAGGCTTGGCATCTCCCCTTCCCGGCTTCCTCTTCAAGCTTCTGCCGGGGTGTGGCTTCATGTCTCAGAGAAGCGCCGTGAAAAGGTCCAAGCGTCTCCTCTGAGGCGGGTGTGCTCCTCTCTTGCAGGGCGACGAGCTCCTCTGGGGCTTTTTGTCCCTGGCTGGACTGTGGTTATCTTGATCCTAGGAGAGAGTCCGCTGGCTCGGCAAGGGTAATGAGATTTCCACAGCTGCGGGGAAGACGCATCTCCTCACGTGGTCGAGGCCCTCAGGGACCCAAAGTGGAACGGCGGCGGAAACCATTGACAAGCCGCCACATGAGCCAGGCACAGAGGCAGAAAGAGGCTCAGCAGAGCCAGGCCGACACGCAAGAAGTGGCTTTTGGGCGCACAGGGCGCGAAAGTCCGAACACACACACGCGTACGGGCGCGCATACACACACACACAAACACACACACACACACACACACACACACACACACACACACCGGCAGAAAGAGGGAACGACGCAGAGAGTGAGGGCCAGAGAGAGAAGAGAGAATGGGAGAGACACGGACACACGCAGTCACACAGCAGCGGCACAGAAACACACCCCCGCAGGCAACCCCTGACGCTGCAGGCTTCTGCTCCGGGCGTGAAGGCCCCTCGGGGGAGAGAGCAGCCCACGGACACGCGGGCGGACCTGTCCTGCACATCACGGGGCCAAGACTTTTGGGGGAGACTCACCCCAACAGCGTCCGGGCAGGCCTGAGGCTGGGACGACGCGCCGCTTCCCCCGGACTCCGCCTGCGGTTTTGTCATCCTGGCCGGCGCATTGCGACTCCCGGCGTCGTCCGTCCGGAGACGTTCCTGTCGACCCCGTGGAGAGGTGAGGCAGGAGCCTCGCAGCCCCGACACCCAAGCACCGCCACGGAGGGCTCCTGCTTTGCCAAGCCTCGGGGGCCGGTTTCTAAGACAACCGTGGGAATCACTGTGACGGGAGGGGCCGCTGGAGCCTCGCGCCTGCGCACTGGCCCTGCCGCGCCGGGCCCACTCGCGCTCCCCACCTGGAAGTCAGGCTGCGGCCCCTTTAAACAACGGCGGCTGCGCGGGGCGCCGGGGCCCGGGATGGGGTGGGAGGGGGCGTGTGTGTGGTGGGGCAGGGGGGAGGGGGGGGGGCCGCTGGGGACTCCCGCTGCAGCCCCGGCGGCCGCCGGATCCGGGCTCCAGCAGGGGGCGGCGTGGGAGAAGGGGCCGCGGGCATCCCAGTACCAAGACCCCCGGAGTCCTGTCTTCAGGACCTCCTTGAGCCGACTTCCACCGGTGGAGGGGGAGCTTCAGGGCGTCTGCTGGGGTCTCAGGACTCCTCTTCAGATGGGATTTTGGACCCCTCCGGGTGAGAAAGGATGGGCTCGCCATCATCTGCTGAGGCAGGCGGGGCCTCACTGCAGCACAGAATCATCCCCTGGGCCTTAAGGCGTGGTGTCAGCTGAAAATTCACTGACCCATGAGTCCTCGGCCTCCCTCCCCCTCTGAAAGAGCGGCGGCCTTCCCCACCCCCCACCCCCCACCCCCCACGCTTGCTAAAGCCCCGGGGCTCCTGCAAGCTGCTACTGCCTTCCAGGACACGCGCAAACAGGGACAGGGGCGGTTCCGCGGCGGAGCCCATGGCCCCACGCGTGGCACTGGCGTATCCCCGAGCCGACGATGGGAACGTGTGCCAGCCCGGGCATACGGGGCGACGGCGAAACCAACAGCGATGTCCAGGCCCGTGCCCGGTGGAAGAGGGTCCCAAGGGACCTGTCCGTCCATTCCAAGGGAAACCAAAGAAGGCCCGGGATCCAGGAGGGGGCCAGAAGATTCACGGAGTCAGTCCACCCAGGAGCAGAGGAGAGGCTGTCCCTCAAGAATGAGACGGGAAGTGCAGAGGGGAAATGCCACACCGCCTGTCCAAGAAGACCAGGCCAGTCACGCTCGCCTACCGCTCGTGCTAGGCAAGCCACCCAGCCATGAGGTGAAACAGGGAGAGCAAGACAGCTTCCCTGTCGGGGACACGTGTGGAAGCCAAGAGCTCCAGGGTCATGGAACCTGCCCAAGCCAGCAGAAACAGGTTTGGAGAGAGAGACCGTCACGACACGGATCTCCCACGACTGTCTCCCTGACGGACTGGGAAGCGATCTGTGTTGAAGACATTCAGCCAGACCGAGAAGCATCTAGGCCCCTGAGAAACGGGGGAGACAGAGCAAGAGGGAGGGCAGAGCAGAGGCCGGAGCCCAGGCCGCTTACTGCTCGGTGCCACCGCCGGGGGCCTAAGGGGAGGGTTGCCCAAAGGCCGACTTGTCCAGAGAGGCCAGCGTTCCAGGGACTGGGAGGCTTGGCATCTCCCCTTCCCGGCTTCCTCTTCAAGCTTCTGCCGGGGTGTGGCTTCATGTCTCAGAGAAGCGCCGTGAAAAGGTCCAAGCGTCTCCTCTGAGGCGGGTGTGCTCCTCTCTTGCAGGGCGACGAGCTCCTCTGGGGCTTTTTGTCCCTGGCTGGACTGTGGTTATCTTGATCCTAGGAGAGAGTCCGCTGGCTCGGCAAGGGTAATGAGATTTCCACAGCTGCGGGGAAGACGCATCTCCTCACGTGGTCGAGGCCCTCAGGGACCCAAAGTGGAACGGCGGCGGAAACCATTGACAAGCCGCCACATGAGCCAGGCACAGAGGCAGAAAGAGGCTCAGCAGAGCCAGGCCGACACGCAAGAAGTGGCTTTTGGGCGCACAGGGCGCGAAAGTCCGAACACACACACGCGTACGGGCGCGCATACACACACACACAAACACACACACACACACACACACACACACACACACACACACACCGGCAGAAAGAGGGAACGACGCAGAGAGTGAGGGCCAGAGAGAGAAGAGAGAATGGGAGAGACACGGACACACGCAGTCACACAGCAGCGGCACAGAAACACACCCCCGCAGGCAACCCCTGACGCTGCAGGCTTCTGCTCCGGGCGTGAAGGCCCCTCGGGGGAGAGAGCAGCCCACGGACACGCGGGCGGACCTGTCCTGCACATCACGGGGCCAAGACTTTTGGGGGAGACTCACCCCAACAGCGTCCGGGCAGGCCTGAGGCTGGGACGACGCGCCGCTTCCCCCGGACTCCGCCTGCGGTTTTGTCATCCTGGCCGGCGCATTGCGACTCCCGGCGTCGTCCGTCCGGAGACGTTCCTGTCGACCCCGTGGAGAGGTGAGGCAGGAGCCTCGCAGCCCCGACACCCAAGCACCGCCACGGAGGGCTCCTGCTTTGCCAAGCCTCGGGGGCCGGTTTCTAAGACAACCGTGGGAATCACTGTGACGGAGGGGCCGCTGGAGCCTCGCGCCTGCGCACTGGCCCTGCCGCGCCGGGCCCACTCGCGCTCCCCACCTGGAAGTCAGGCTGCGGCCCCTTTAAACAACGGCGGCTGCGCGGGGCGCCGGGGCCCGGATGGGGTGGGAGGGGGCGTGTGTGTGGTGGGGCAGGGGGGAGGGGGGGGGCCGCTGGGGACTCCCGCTGCAGCCCCGGCGGCCGCCGGATCCGGGCTCCAGCAGGGGGCGGCGTGGGAGAAGGGGCCGCGGGCATCCCAGTACCAAGACCCCCGGAGTCCTGTCTTCAGGACCTCCTTGAGCCGACTTCCACCGGTGGAGGGGGAGCTTCAGGGCGTCTGCTGGGGTCTCAGGACTCCTCTTCAGATGGGATTTTGGACCCCTCCGGGTGAGAAAGGATGGGCTCGCCATCATCTGCTGAGGCAGGCGGGGCCTCACTGCAGCACAGAATCATCCCCTGGGCCTTAAGGCGTGGTGTCAGCTGAAAATTCACTGACCCATGAGTCCTCGGCCTCCCTCCCCCTCTGAAAGAGCGGCGGCCTTCCCCACCCCCCACCCCCCCACCCCCCACGCTTGCTAAAGCCCCGGGGCTCCTGCAAGCTGCTACTGCCTTCCAGGACACGCGCAAACAGGGACAGGGGCGGTTCCGCGGCGGAGCCCATGGCCCCACGCGTGGCACTGGCGTATCCCCGAGCCGACGATGGGAACGTGTGCCAGCCCGGGCATACGGGGCGACGGCGAAACCAACAGCGATGTCCAGGCCCGTGCCCGGTGGAAGAGGGTCCCAAGGGACCTGTCCGTCCATTCCAAGGGAAACCAAAGAAGGCCCGGGATCCAGGAGGGGGCCAGAAGATTCACGGAGTCAGTCCACCCAGGAGCAGAGGAGAGGCTGTCCCTCAAGAATGAGACGGGAAGTGCAGAGGGGAAATGCCACACCGCCTGTCCAAGAAGACCAGGCCAGTCACGCTCGCCTACCGCTCGTGCTAGGCAAGCCACCCAGCCATGAGGTGAAACAGGGAGAGCAAGACAGCTTCCCTGTCGGGGACACGTGTGGAAGCCAAGAGCTCCAGGGTCATGGAACCTGCCCAAGCCAGCAGAAACAGGTTTGGAGAGAGAGACCGTCACGACACGGATCTCCCACGACTGTCTCCCAGACGGACTGGGAAGCGATCTGTGTTGAAGACATTCAGCCAGACCGAGAAGCATCTAGGCCCTGAGAAACGGGGGAGACAGAGCAAGAGGGAGGGCAGAGCAGAGGCCGGAGCCCAGGCCGCTTACTGCTCGGTGCCACCGCCGGGGGCCTAAGGGGAGGGTTGCCCAAAGGCCGACTTGTCCAGAGAGGCCAGCGTTCCAGGGACTGGGAGGCTTGGCATCTCCCCTTCCCGGCTTCCTCTTCAAGCTTCTGCCGGGGTGTGGCTTCATGTCTCAGAGAAGCGCCGTGAAAAGGTCCAAGCGTCTCCTCTGAGGCGGGTGTGCTCCTCTCTTGCAGGGCGACGAGCTCCTCTGGGGCTTTTTGTCCCTGGCTGGACTGTGGTTATCTTGATCCTAGGAGAGAGTCCGCTGGCTCGGCAAGGGTAATGAGATTTCCACAGCTGCGGGGAAGACGCATCTCCTCACGTGGTCGAGGCCCTCAGGGACCCAAAGTGGAACGGCGGCGGAAACCATTGACAAGCCGCCACATGAGCCAGGCACAGAGGCAGAAAGAGGCTCAGCAGAGCCAGGCCGACACGCAAGAAGTGGCTTTTGGGCGCACAGGGCGCGAAAGTCCGAACACACACACGCGTACGGGCGCGCATACACACACACACAAACACACACACACACACACACACACACACACACACACACACACACACACGGCAGAAAGAGGGAACGACGCAGAGAGTGAGGGCCAGAGAGAGAAGAGAGAATGGGAGAGACACGGACACACGCAGTCACACAGCAGCGGCACAGAAACACACCCCGCAGGCAACCCCTGACGCTGCAGGCTTCTGCTCCGGGCGTGAAGGCCCCTCGGGGAGAGAGCAGCCCACGGACACGCGGGCGGACCTGTCCTGCACATCACGGGGCAAGACTTTTGGGGGAGACTCACCCAACAGCGTCCGGGCAGGCCTGAGGCTGGGACGACGCGCCGCTTCCCCCGGACTCCGCCTGCGGTTTTTGTCATCCTGGCCGGCGCATTGCGACTCCCGGCGTCGTCCGTCCGGAGACGTTCCTGTCGACCCCGTGGAGAGGTGAGGCAGGAGCCTCGCAGCCCCGACACCCAAGCACCGCCACGGAGGGCTCCTGCTTTGCCAAGCCTCGGGGGCCGGTTTCTAAGACAACCGTGGGAATCACTGTGACGGGAGGGGCCGCTGGAGCCTCGCGCCTGCGCACTGGCCCTGCCGCGCCGGGCCCACTCGCGCTCCCCACCTGGAAGTCAGGCTGCGGCCCCTTTAAACAACGGCGGCTGCGCGGGGCGCCGGGGCCCGGGATGGGGTGGGAGGGGGCGTGTGTGTGGTGGGGCAGGGGGGAGGGGGGGGGGCCGCTGGGGACTCCCGCTGCAGCCCCGGCGGCCGCCGGATCCGGGCTCCAGCAGGGGGCGGCGTGGGAGAAGGGGCCGCGGGCATCCCAGTACCAAGACCCCCGGAGTCCTGTCTTCAGGACCTCCTTGAGCCGACTTCCACCGGTGGAGGGGGAGCTTCAGGGCGTCTGCTGGGGTCTCAGGACTCCTCTTCAGATGGGATTTTGGACCCCTCCGGGTGAGAAAGGATGGGCTCGCCATCATCTGCTGAGGCAGGCGGGGCCTCACTGCAGCACAGAATCATCCCCTGGGCCTTAAGGCGTGGTGTCAGCTGAAAATTCACTGACCCATGAGTCCTCGGCCTCCCTCCCCCTCTGAAAGAGCGGCGGCCTTCCCCACCCCCCACCCCCCACCCCCCACGCTTGCTAAAGCCCCGGGGCTCCTGCAAGCTGCTACTGCCTTCCAGGACACGCGCAAACAGGGACAGGGGCGGTTCCGCGGCGGAGCCCATGGCCCCACGCGTGGCACTGGCGTATCCCCGAGCCGACGATGGGAACGTGTGCCAGCCCGGGCATACGGGGCGACGGCGAAACCAACAGCGATGTCCAGGCCCGTGCCCGGTGGAAGAGGGTCCCAAGGGACCTGTCCGTCCATTCCAAGGGAAACCAAAGAAGGCCCGGGATCCAGGAGGGGGCCAGAAGATTCACGGAGTCAGTCCACCCAGGAGCAGAGGAGAGGCTGTCCCTCAAGAATGAGACGGGAAGTGCAGAGGGGAAATGCCACACCGCCTGTCCAAGAAGACCAGGCCAGTCACGCTCGCCTACCGCTCGTGCTAGGCAAGCCACCCAGCCATGAGGTGAAACAGGGAGAGCAAGACAGCTTCCCTGTCGGGGACACGTGTGGAAGCCAAGAGCTCCAGGGTCATGGAACCTGCCCAAGCCAGCAGAAACAGGTTTGGAGAGAGAGACCGTCACGACACGGATCTCCCACGACTGTCTCCCTGATGGACTGGGAAGCGATCTGTGTTGAAGACATTCAGCCAGACCGAGAAGCATCTAGGCCCCTGAGAAACGGGGGAGACAGAGCAAGAGGGAGGGCAGAGCAGAGGCCGGAGCCCAGGCCGCTTACTGCTCGGTGCCACCGCCGGGGGCCTAAGGGGAGGGTTGCCCAAAGGCCGACTTGTCCAGAGAGGCCAGCGTTCCAGGGACTGGGAGGCTTGGCATCTCCCCTTCCCGGCTTCCTCTTCAAGCTTCTGCCGGGGTGTGGCTTCATGTCTCAGAGAAGCGCCGTGAAAAGGTCCAAGCGTCTCCTCTGAGGCGGGTGTGCTCCTCTCTTGCAGGGCGACGAGCTCCTCTGGGGCTTTTTGTCCCTGGCTGGACTGTGGTTATCTTGATCCTAGGAGAGAGTCCGCTGGCTCGGCAAGGGTAATGAGATTTCCACAGCTGCGGGGAAGACGCATCTCCTCACGTGGTCGAGGCCCTCAGGGACCCAAAGTGGAACGGCGGCGGAAACCATTGACAAGCCGCCACATGAGCCAGGCACAGAGGCAGAAAGAGGCTCAGCAGAGCCAGGCCGACACGCAAGAAGTGGCTTTTGGGCGCACAGGGCGCGAAAGTCCGAACACACACACGCGTACGGGCGCGCATACACACACACACAAACACACACACACACACACACACACACACACACACACACACACACCGGCAGAAAGAGGGAACGACGCAGAGAGTGAGGGCCAGAGAGAGAAGAGAGAATGGGAGAGACACGGACACACGCAGTCACACAGCAGCGGCACAGAAACACACCCCCGCAGGCAACCCCTGACGCTGCAGGCTTCTGCTCCGGGCGTGAAGGCCCCTCGGGGGAGAGAGCAGCCCACGGACACGCGGGCGGACCTGTCCTGCACATCACGGGGCCAAGACTTTTGGGGGAGACTCACCCCAACAGCGTCCGGGCAGGCCTGAGGCTGGGACGACGCGCCGCTTCCCCCGGACTCCGCCTGCGGTTTTGTCATCCTGGCCGGCGCATTGCGACTCCCGGCGTCGTCCGTCCGGAGACGTTCCTGTCGACCCCGTGGAGAGGTGAGGCAGGAGCCTCGCAGCCCCGACACCCAAGCACCGCCACGGAGGGCTCCTGCTTTGCCAAGCCTCGGGGGCCGGTTTCTAAGACAACCGTGGGAATCACTGTGACGGGAGGGGCCGCTGGAGCCTCGCGCCTGCGCACTGGCCCTGCCGCGCCGGGCCCACTCGCGCTCCCCACCTGGAAGTCAGGCTGCGGCCCCTTTAAACAACGGCGGCTGCGCGGGGCGCCGGGGCCCGGGATGGGGTGGGAGGGGGCGTGTGTGTGGTGGGGCAGGGGGGAGGGGGGGGGCCGCTGGGGACTCCCGCTGCAGCCCCGGCGGCCGCCGGATCCGGGCTCCAGCAGGGGGCGGCGTGGGAGAAGGGGCCGCGGGCATCCCAGTACCAAGACCCCCGGAGTCCTGTCTTCAGGACCTCCTTGAGCCGACTTCCACCGGTGGAGGGGGAGCTTCAGGGCGTCTGCTGGGGTCTCAGGACTCCTCTTCAGATGGGATTTTGGACCCCTCCGGGTGAGAAAGGATGGGCTCGCCATCATCTGCTGAGGCAGGCGGGGCCTCACTGCAGCACAGAATCATCCCCTGGGCCTTAAGGCGTGGTGTCAGCTGAAAATTCACTGACCCATGAGTCCTCGGCCTCCCTCCCCCTCTGAAAGAGCGGCGGCCTTCCCCACCCCCCACCCCCCACCCCCCACGCTTGCTAAAGCCCCGGGGCTCCTGCAAGCTGCTACTGCCTTCCAGGACACGCGCAAACAGGGACAGGGGCGGTTCCGCGGCGGAGCCCATGGCCCCACGCGTGGCACTGGCGTATCCCCGAGCCGACGATGGGAACGTGTGCCAGCCCGGGCATACGGGGCGACGGCGAAACCAACAGCGATGTCCAGGCCCGTGCCCGGTGGAAGAGGGTCCCAAGGGACCTGTCCGTCCATTCCAAGGGAAACCAAAGAAGGCCCGGGATCCAGGAGGGGGCCAGAAGATTCACGGAGTCAGTCCACCCAGGAGCAGAGGAGAGGCTGTCCCTCAAGAATGAGACGGGAAGTGCAGAGGGGAAATGCCACACCGCCTGTCCAAGAAGACCAGGCCAGTCACGCTCGCCTACCGCTCGTGCTAGGCAAGCCACCCAGCCATGAGGTGAAACAGGGAGAGCAAGACAGCTTCCCTGTCGGGGACACGTGTGGAAGCCAAGAGCTCCAGGGTCATGGAACCTGCCCAAGCCAGCAGAAACAGGTTTGGAGAGAGAGACCGTCACGACACGGATCTCCCACGACTGTCTCCCTGACGGACTGGGAAGCGATCTGTGTTGAAGACATTCAGCCAGACCGAGAAGCATCTAGGCCCCTGAGAAACGGGGGAGACAGAGCAAGAGGGAGGGCAGAGCAGAGGCCGGAGCCCAGGCCGCTTACTGCTCGGTGCCACCGCCGGGGGCCTAAGGGGAGGGTTGCCCAAAGGCCGACTTGTCCAGAGAGGCCAGCGTTCCAGGGACTGGGAGGCTTGGCATCTCCCCTTCCCGGCTTCCTCTTCAAGCTTCTGCCGGGGTGTGGCTTCATGTCTCAGAGAAGCGCCGTGAAAAGGTCCAAGCGTCTCCTCTGAGGCGGGTGTGCTCCTCTCTTGCAGGGCGACGAGCTCCTCTGGGGCTTTTTGTCCCTGGCTGGACTGTGGTTATCTTGATCCTAGGAGAGAGTCCGCTGGCTCGGCAAGGGTAATGAGATTTCCACAGCTGCGGGGAAGACGCATCTCCTCACGTGGTCGAGGCCCTCAGGGACCCAAAGTGGAACGGCGGCGGAAACCATTGACAAGCCGCCACATGAGCCAGGCACAGAGGCAGAAAGAGGCTCAGCAGAGCCAGGCCGACACGCAAGAAGTCGCTTTTGGGCGCACAGGGCGCGAAAGTCCGAACACACACACGCGTACGGGCGCGCATACACACACACACAAACACACACACACACACACACACACACACACACACACACACACACCGGCAGAAAGAGGGAACGACGCAGAGAGTGAGGGCCAGAGAGAGAAGAGAGAATGGGAGAGACACGGACACACGCAGTCACACAGCAGCGGCACAGAAACACACCCCCGCAGGCAACCCCTGACGCTGCAGGCTTCTGCTCCGGGCGTGAAGGCCCCTCGGGGGAGAGAGCAGCCCACGGACACGCGGGCGGACCTGTCCTGCACATCACGGGGCCAAGACTTTTGGGGGAGACTCACCCCAACAGCGTCCGGGCAGGCCTGAGGCTGGGACGACGCGCCGCTTCCCCCGGACTCCGCCTGCGGTTTTGTCATCCTGGCCGGCGCATTGCGACTCCCGGCGTCGTCCGTCCGGAGACGTTCCTGTCGACCCCGTGGAGAGGTGAGGCAGGAGCCTCGCAGCCCCGACACCCAAGCACCGCCACGGAGGGCTCCTGCTTTGCCAAGCCTCGGGGGCCGGTTTCTAAGACAACCGTGGGAATCACTGTGACGGGAGGGGCCGCTGGAGCCTCGCGCCTGCGCACTGGCCCTGCCGCGCCGGGCCCACTCGCGCTCCCCACCTGGAAGTCAGGCTGCGGCCCCTTTAAACAACGGCGGCTGCGCGGGGCGCCGGGGCCCGGGATGGGGTGGGAGGGGGCGTGTGTGTGGTGGGGCAGGGGGGAGGGGGGGGGCCGCTGGGGACTCCCGCTGCAGCCCCGGCGGCCGCCGGATCCGGGCTCCAGCAGGGGGCGGCGTGGGAGAAGGGGCCGCGGGCATCCCAGTACCAAGACCCCCGGAGTCCTGTCTTCAGGACCTCCTTGAGCCGACTTCCACCGGTGGAGGGGGAGCTTCAGGGCGTCTGCTGGGGTCTCAGGACTCCTCTTCAGATGGGATTTTGGACCCCTCCGGGTGAGAAAGGATGGGCTCGCCATCATCTGCTGAGGCAGGCGGGGCCTCACTGCAGCACAGAATCATCCCCTGGGCCTTAAGGCGTGGTGTCAGCTGAAAATTCACTGACCCATGAGTCCTCGGCCTCCCTCCCCCTCTGAAAGAGCGGCGGCCTTCCCCACCCCCCACCCCCCACCCCCCACGCTTGCTAAAGCCCCGGGGCTCCTGCAAGCTGCTACTGCCTTCCAGGACACGCGCAAACAGGGACAGGGGCGGTTCCGCGGCGGAGCCCATGGCCCCACGCGTGGCACTGGCGTATCCCCGAGCCGACGATGGGAACGTGTGCCAGCCCGGGCATACGGGGCGACGGCGAAACCAACAGCGATGTCCAGGCCCGTGCCCGGTGGAAGAGGGTCCCAAGGGACCTGTCCGTCCATTCCAAGGGAAACCAAAGAAGGCCCGGGATCCAGGAGGGGGCCAGAAGATTCACGGAGTCAGTCCACCCAGGAGCAGAGGAGAGGCTGTCCCTCAAGAATGAGACGGGAAGTGCAGAGGGGAAATGCCACACCGCCTGTCCAAGAAGACCAGGCCAGTCACGCTCGCCTACCGCTCGTGCTAGGCAAGCCACCCAGCCATGAGGTGAAACAGGGAGAGCAAGACAGCTTCCCTGTCGGGGACACGTGTGGAAGCCAAGAGCTCCAGGGTCATGGAACCTGCCCAAGCCAGCAGAAACAGGTTTGGAGAGAGAGACCGTCACGACACGGATCTCCCACGACTGTCTCCCTGACGGACTGGGAAGCGATCTGTGTTGAAGACATTCAGCCAGACCGAGAAGCATCTAGGCCCCTGAGAAACGGGGGAGACAGAGCAAGAGGGAGGGCAGAGCAGAGGCCGGAGCCCAGGCCGCTTACTGCTCGGTGCCACCGCCGGGGGCCTAAGGGGAGGGTTGCCCAAAGGCCGACTTGTCCAGAGAGGCCAGCGTTCCAGGGACTGGGAGGCTTGGCATCTCCCCTTCCCGGCTTCCTCTTCAAGCTTCTGCCGGGGTGTGGCTTCATGTCTCAGAGAAGCGCCGTGAAAAGGTCCAAGCGTCTCCTCTGAGGCGGGTGTGCTCCTCTCTTGCAGGGCGACGAGCTCCTCTGGGGCTTTTTGTCCCTGGCTGGACTGTGGTTATCTTGATCCTAGGAGAGAGTCCGCTGGCTCGGCAAGGGTAATGAGATTTCCACAGCTGCGGGGAAGACGCATCTCCTCACGTGGTCGAGGCCCTCAGGGACCCAAAGTGGAACGGCGGCGGAAACCATTGACAAGCCGCCACATGAGCCAGGCACAGAGGCAGAAAGAGGCTCAGCAGAGCCAGGCCGACACGCAAGAAGTGGCTTTTGGGCGCACAGGGCGCGAAAGTCCGAACACACACACGCGTACGGGCGCGCATACACACACACACAACACACACACACACACACACACACACACACACACACACACACACACCGGCAGAAAGAGGGAACGACGCAGAGAGTGAGGGCCAGAGAGAGAAGAGAGAATGGGAGAGACACGGACACACGCAGTCACACAGCAGCGGCACAGAAACACACCCCCGCAGGCAACCCCTGACGCTGCAGGCTTCTGCTCCGGGCGTGAAGGCCCCTCGGGGGAGAGAGCAGCCCACGGACACGCGGGCGGACCTGTCCTGCACATCACGGGGCCAAGACTTTTGGGGGAGACTCACCCCAACAGCGTCCGGGCAGGCCTGAGGCTGGGACGACGCGCCGCTTCCCCCGGACTCCGCCTGCGGTTTTGTCATCCTGGCCGGCGCATTGCGACTCCCGGCGTCGTCCGTCCGGAGACGTTCCTGTCGACCCCGTGGAGAGGTGAGGCAGGAGCCTCGCAGCCCCGACACCCAAGCACCGCCACGGAGGGCTCCTGCTTTGCCAAGCCTCGGGGGCCGGTTTCTAAGACAACCGTGGGAATCACTGTGACGGGAGGGGCCGCTGGAGCCTCGCGCCTGCGCACTGGCCCTGCCGCGCCGGGCCCACTCGCGCTCCCCACCTGGAAGTCAGGCTGCGGCCCCTTTAAACAACGGCGGCTGCGCGGGGCGCCGGGGCCCGGGATGGGGTGGGAGGGGGCGTGTGTGTGGTGGGGCAGGGGGGAGGGGGGGGGGCCGCTGGGGACTCCCGCTGCAGCCCCGGCGGCCGCCGGATCCGGGCTCCAGCAGGGGGCGGCGTGGGAGAAGGGGCCGCGGGCATCCCAGTACCAAGACCCCCGGAGTCCTGTCTTCAGGACCTCCTTGAGCCGACTTCCACCGGTGGAGGGGGAGCTTCAGGGCGTCTGCTGGGGTCTCAGGACTCCTCTTCAGATGGGATTTTGGACCCCTCCGGGTGAGAAAGGATGGGCTCGCCATCATCTGCTGAGGCAGGCGGGGCCTCACTGCAGCACAGAATCATCCCCTGGGCCTTAAGGCGTGGTGTCAGCTGAAAATTCACTGACCCATGAGTCCTCGGCCTCCCTCCCCCTCTGAAAGAGCGGCGGCCTTCCCCACCCCCCACCCCCCACCCCCCACGCTTGCTAAAGCCCCGGGGCTCCTGCAAGCTGCTACTGCCTTCCAGGACACGCGCAAACAGGGACAGGGGCGGTTCCGCGGCGGAGCCCATGGCCCCACGCGTGGCACTGGCGTATCCCCGAGCCGACGATGGGAACGTGTGCCAGCCCGGGCATACGGGGCGACGGCGAAACCAACAGCGATGTCCAGGCCCGTGCCCGGTGGAAGAGGGTCCCAAGGGACCTGTCCGTCCATTCCAAGGGAAACCAAAGAAGGCCCGGGATCCAGGAGGGGGCCAGAAGATTCACGGAGTCAGTCCACCCAGGAGCAGAGGAGAGGCTGTCCCTCAAGAATGAGACGGGAAGTGCAGAGGGGAAATGCCACACCGCCTGTCCAAGAAGACCAGGCCAGTCACGCTCGCCTACCGCTCGTGCTAGGCAAGCCACCCAGCCATGAGGTGAAACAGGGAGAGCAAGACAGCTTCCCTGTCGGGGACACGTGTGGAAGCCAAGAGCTCCAGGGTCATGGAACCTGCCCAAGCCAGCAGAAACAGGTTTGGAGAGAGAGACCGTCACGACACGGATCTCCCACGACTGTCTCCCTGACGGACTGGGAAGCGATCTGTGTTGAAGACATTCAGCCAGACCGAGAAGCATCTAGGCCCCTGAGAAACGGGGGAGACAGAGCAAGAGGGAGGGCAGAGCAGAGGCCGGAGCCCAGGCCGCTTACTGCTCGGTGCCACCGCCGGGGGCCTAAGGGGAGGGTTGCCCAAAGGCCGACTTGTCCAGAGAGGCCAGCGTTCCAGGGACTGGGAGGCTTGGCATCTCCCCTTCCCGGCTTCCTCTTCAAGCTTCTGCCGGGGTGTGGCTTCATGTCTCAGAGAAGCGCCGTGAAAAGGTCCAAGCGTCTCCTCTGAGGCGGGTGTGCTCCTCTCTTGCAGGGCGACGAGCTCCTCTGGGGCTTTTTGTCCCTGGCTGGACTGTGGTTATCTTGATCCTAGGAGAGAGTCCGCTGGCTCGGCAAGGGTAATGAGATTTCCACAGCTGCGGGGAAGACGCATCTCCTCACGTGGTCGAGGCCCTCAGGGACCCAAAGTGGAACGGCGGCGGAAACCATTGACAAGCCGCCACATGAGCCAGGCACAGAGGCAGAAAGAGGCTCAGCAGAGCCAGGCCGACACGCAAGAAGTGGCTTTTGGGCGCACAGGGCGCGAAAGTCCGAACACACACACGCGTACGGGCGCGCATACACACACACACAAACACACACACACACACACACACACACACACACACACACACACACACCGGCAGAAAGAGGGAACGACGCAGAGAGTGAGGGCCAGAGAGAGAAGAGAGAATGGGAGAGACACGGACACACGCAGTCACACAGCAGCGGCACAGAAACACACCCCCGCAGGCAACCCCTGACGCTGCAGGCTTCTGCTCCGGGCGTGAAGGCCCCTCGGGGGAGAGAGCAGCCCACGGACACGCGGGCGGACCTGTCCTGCACATCACGGGGCCAAGACTTTTGGGGGAGACTCACCCCAACAGCGTCCGGGCAGGCCTGAGGCTGGGACGACGCGCCGCTTCCCCCGGACTCCGCCTGCGGTTTTGTCATCCTGGCCGGCGCATTGCGACTCCCGGCGTCGTCCGTCCGGAGACGTTCCTGTCGACCCCGTGGAGAGGTGAGGCAGGAGCCTCGCAGCCCCGACACCCAAGCACCGCCACGGAGGGCTCCTGCTTTGCCAAGCCTCGGGGGCCGGTTTCTAAGACAACCGTGGGAATCACTGTGACGGGAGGGGCCGCTGGAGCCTCGCGCCTGCGCACTGGCCCTGCCGCGCCGGGCCCACTCGCGCTCCCCACCTGGAAGTCAGGCTGCGGCCCCTTTAAACAACGGCGGCTGCGCGGGGCGCCGGGGCCCGGGATGGGGTGGGAGGGGGCGTGTGTGTGGTGGGGCAGGGGGGAGGGGGGGGGCCGCTGGGGACTCCCGCTGCAGCCCCGGCGGCCGCCGGATCCGGGCTCCAGCAGGGGGCGGCGTGGGAGAAGGGGCCGCGGGCATCCCAGTACCAAGACCCCCGGAGTCCTGTCTTCAGGACCTCCTTGAGCCGACTTCCACCGGTGGAGGGGGAGCTTCAGGGCGTCTGCTGGGGTCTCAGGACTCCTCTTCAGATGGGATTTTGGACCCCTCCGGGTGAGAAAGGATGGGCTCGCCATCATCTGCTGAGGCAGGCGGGGCCTCACTGCAGCACAGAATCATCCCCTGGGCCTTAAGGCGTGGTGTCAGCTGAAAATTCACTGACCCATGAGTCCTCGGCCTCCCTCCCCCTCTGAAAGAGCGGCGGCCTTCCCCACCCCCCACCCCCCACCCCCCACGCTTGCTAAAGCCCCGGGGCTCCTGCAAGCTGCTACTGCCTTCCAGGACACGCGCAAACAGGGACAGGGGCGGTTCCGCGGCGGAGCCCATGGCCCCACGCGTGGCACTGGCGTATCCCCGAGCCGACGATGGGAACGTGTGCCAGCCCGGGCATACGGGGCGACGGCGAAACCAACAGCGATGTCCAGGCCCGTGCCCGGTGGAAGAGGGTCCCAAGGGACCTGTCCGTCCATTCCAAGGGAAACCAAAGAAGGCCCGGGATCCAGGAGGGGGCCAGAAGATTCACGGAGTCAGTCCACCCAGGAGCAGAGGAGAGGCTGTCCCTCAAGAATGAGACGGGAAGTGCAGAGGGGAAATGCCACACCGCCTGTCCAAGAAGACCAGGCCAGTCACGCTCGCCTACCGCTCGTGCTAGGCAAGCCACCCAGCCATGAGGTGAAACAGGGAGAGCAAGACAGCTTCCCTGTCGGGGACACGTGTGGAAGCCAAGAGCTCCAGGGTCATGGAACCTGCCCAAGCCAGCAGAAACAGGTTTGGAGAGAGAGACCGTCACGACACGGATCTCCCACGACTGTCTCCCTGACGGACTGGGAAGCGATCTGTGTTGAAGACATTCAGCCAGACCGAGAAGCATCTAGGCCCCTGAGAAACGGGGGAGACAGAGCAAGAGGGAGGGCAGAGCAGAGGCCGGAGCCCAGGCCGCTTACTGCTCGGTGCCACCGCCGGGGGCCTAAGGGGAGGGTTGCCCAAAGGCCGACTTGTCCAGAGAGGCCAGCGTTCCAGGGACTGGGAGGCTTGGCATCTCCCCTTCCCGGCTTCCTCTTCAAGCTTCTGCCGGGGTGTGGCTTCATGTCTCAGAGAAGCGCCGTGAAAAGGTCCAAGCGTCTCCTCTGAGGCGGGTGTGCTCCTCTCTTGCAGGGCGACGAGCTCCTCTGGGGCTTTTTGTCCCTGGCTGGACTGTGGTTATCTTGATCCTAGGAGAGAGTCCGCTGGCTCGGCAAGGGTAATGAGATTTCCACAGCTGCGGGGAAGACGCATCTCCTCACGTGGTCGAGGCCCTCAGGGACCCAAAGTGGAACGGCGGCGGAAACCATTGACAAGCCGCCACATGAGCCAGGCACAGAGGCAGAAAGAGGCTCAGCAGAGCCAGGCCGACACGCAAGAAGTCGCTTTTGGGCGCACAGGGCGCGAAAGTCCGAACACACACACGCGTACGGGCGCGCATACACACACACACAAACACACACACACACACACACACACACACACACACACACACACACCGGCAGAAAGAGGGAACGACGCAGAGAGTGAGGGCCAGAGAGAGAAGAGAGAATGGGAGAGACACGGACACACGCAGTCACACAGCAGCGGCACAGAAACACACCCCCGCAGGCAACCCCTGACGCTGCAGGCTTCTGCTCCGGGCGTGAAGGCCCCTCGGGGGAGAGAGCAGCCCACGGACACGCGGGCGGACCTGTCCTGCACATCACGGGGCCAAGACTTTTGGGGGAGACTCACCCCAACAGCGTCCGGGCAGGCCTGAGGCTGGGACGACGCGCCGCTTCCCCCGGACTCCGCCTGCGGTTTTGTCATCCTGGCCGGCGCATTGCGACTCCCGGCGTCGTCCGTCCGGAGACGTTCCTGTCGACCCCGTGGAGAGGTGAGGCAGGAGCCTCGCAGCCCCGACACCCAAGCACCGCCACGGAGGGCTCCTGCTTTGCCAAGCCTCGGGGGCCGGTTTCTAAGACAACCGTGGGAATCACTGTGACGGGAGGGGCCGCTGGAGCCTCGCGCCTGCGCACTGGCCCTGCCGCGCCGGGCCCACTCGCGCTCCCCACCTGGAAGTCAGGCTGCGGCCCCTTTAAACAACGGCGGCTGCGCGGGGCGCCGGGGCCCGGGATGGGGTGGGAGGGGGCGTGTGTGTGGTGGGGCAGGGGGGAGGGGGGGGGGCCGCTGGGGACTCCCGCTGCAGCCCCGGCGGCCGCCGGATCCGGGCTCCAGCAGGGGGCGGCGTGGGAGAAGGGGCCGCGGGCATCCCAGTACCAAGACCCCCGGAGTCCTGTCTTCAGGACCTCCTTGAGCCGACTTCCACCGGTGGAGGGGGAGCTTCAGGGCGTCTGCTGGGGTCTCAGGACTCCTCTTCAGATGGGATTTTGGACCCCTCCGGGTGAGAAAGGATGGGCTCGCCATCATCTGCTGAGGCAGGCGGGGCCTCACTGCAGCACAGAATCATCCCCTGGGCCTTAAGGCGTGGTGTCAGCTGAAAATTCACTGACCCATGAGTCCTCGGCCTCCCTCCCCCTCTGAAAGAGCGGCGGCCTTCCCCACCCCCCACCCCCCACCCCCCACGCTTGCTAAAGCCCCGGGGCTCCTGCAAGCTGCTACTGCCTTCCAGGACACGCGCAAACAGGGACAGGGGCGGTTCCGCGGCGGAGCCCATGGCCCCACGCGTGGCACTGGCGTATCCCCGAGCCGACGATGGGAACGTGTGCCAGCCCGGGCATACGGGGCGACGGCGAAACCAACAGCGATGTCCAGGCCCGTGCCCGGTGGAAGAGGGTCCCAAGGGACCTGTCCGTCCATTCCAAGGGAAACCAAAGAAGGCCCGGGATCCAGGAGGGGGCCAGAAGATTCACGGAGTCAGTCCACCCAGGAGCAGAGGAGAGGCTGTCCCTCAAGAATGAGACGGGAAGTGCAGAGGGGAAATGCCACACCGCCTGTCCAAGAAGACCAGGCCAGTCACGCTCGCCTACCGCTCGTGCTAGGCAAGCCACCCAGCCATGAGGTGAAACAGGGAGAGCAAGACAGCTTCCCTGTCGGGGACACGTGTGGAAGCCAAGAGCTCCAGGGTCATGGAACCTGCCCAAGCCAGCAGAAACAGGTTTGGAGAGAGAGACCGTCACGACACGGATCTCCCACGACTGTCTCCCTGACGGACTGGGAAGCGATCTGTGTTGAAGACATTCAGCCAGACCGAGAAGCATCTAGGCCCCTGAGAAACGGGGGAGACAGAGCAAGAGGGAGGGCAGAGCAGAGGCCGGAGCCCAGGCCGCTTACTGCTCGGTGCCACCGCCGGGGGCCTAAGGGGAGGGTTGCCCAAAGGCCGACTTGTCCAGAGAGGCCAGCGTTCCAGGGACTGGGAGGCTTGGCATCTCCCCTTCCCGGCTTCCTCTTCAAGCTTCTGCCGGGGTGTGGCTTCATGTCTCAGAGAAGCGCCGTGAAAAGGTCCAAGCGTCTCCTCTGAGGCGGGTGTGCTCCTCTCTTGCAGGGCGACGAGCTCCTCTGGGGCTTTTTGTCCCTGGCTGGACTGTGGTTATCTTGATCCTAGGAGAGAGTCCGCTGGCTCGGCAAGGGTAATGAGATTTCCACAGCTGCGGGGAAGACGCATCTCCTCACGTGGTCGAGGCCCTCAGGGACCCAAAGTGGAACGGCGGCGGAAACCATTGACAAGCCGCCACATGAGCCAGGCACAGAGGCAGAAAGAGGCTCAGCAGAGCCAGGCCGACACGCAAGAAGTGGCTTTTGGGCGCACAGGGCGCGAAAGTCCGAACACACACACGCGTACGGGCGCGCATACACACACACACAAACACACACACACACACACACACACACACACACACACACACACACACCGGCAGAAAGAGGGAACGACGCAGAGAGTGAGGGCCAGAGAGAGAAGAGAGAATGGGAGAGACACGGACACACGCAGTCACACAGCAGCGGCACAGAAACACACCCCCGCAGGCAACCCCTGACGCTGCAGGCTTCTGCTCCGGGCGTGAAGGCCCCTCGGGGGAGAGAGCAGCCCACGGACACGCGGGCGGACCTGTCCTGCACATCACGGGGCCAAGACTTTTGGGGGAGACTCACCCCAACAGCGTCCGGGCAGGCCTGAGGCTGGGACGACGCGCCGCTTCCCCCGGACTCCGCCTGCGGTTTTGTCATCCTGGCCGGCGCATTGCGACTCCCGGCGTCGTCCGTCCGGAGACGTTCCTGTCGACCCCGTGGAGAGGTGAGGCAGGAGCCTCGCAGCCCCGACACCCAAGCACCGCCACGGAGGGCTCCTGCTTTGCCAAGCCTCGGGGGCCGGTTTCTAAGACAACCGTGGGAATCACTGTGACGGGAGGGGCCGCTGGAGCCTCGCGCCTGCGCACTGGCCCTGCCGCGCCGGGCCCACTCGCGCTCCCCACCTGGAAGTCAGGCTGCGGCCCCTTTAAACAACGGCGGCTGCGCGGGGCGCCGGGGCCCGGGATGGGGTGGGAGGGGGCGTGTGTGTGGTGGGGCAGGGGGGAGGGGGGGGGGCCGCTGGGGACTCCCGCTGCAGCCCCGGCGGCCGCCGGATCCGGGCTCCAGCAGGGGGCGGCGTGGGAGAAGGGGCCGCGGGCATCCCAGTACCAAGACCCCCGGAGTCCTGTCTTCAGGACCTCCTTGAGCCGACTTCCACCGGTGGAGGGGGAGCTTCAGGGCGTCTGCTGGGGTCTCAGGACTCCTCTTCAGATGGGATTTTGGACCCCTCCGGGTGAGAAAGGATGGGCTCGCCATCATCTGCTGAGGCAGGCGGGGCCTCACTGCAGCACAGAATCATCCCCTGGGCCTTAAGGCGTGGTGTCAGCTGAAAATTCACTGACCCATGAGTCCTCGGCCTCCCTCCCCCTCTGAAAGAGCGGCGGCCTTCCCCACCCCCCACCCCCCACCCCCCACGCTTGCTAAAGCCCCGGGGCTCCTGCAAGCTGCTACTGCCTTCCAGGACACGCGCAAACAGGGACAGGGGCGGTTCCGCGGCGGAGCCCATGGCCCCACGCGTGGCACTGGCGTATCCCCGAGCCGACGATGGGAACGTGTGCCAGCCCGGGCATACGGGGCGACGGCGAAACCAACAGCGATGTCCAGGCCCGTGCCCGGTGGAAGAGGGTCCCAAGGGACCTGTCCGTCCATTCCAAGGGAAACCAAAGAAGGCCCGGGATCCAGGAGGGGGCCAGAAGATTCACGGAGTCAGTCCACCCAGGAGCAGAGGAGAGGCTGTCCCTCAAGAATGAGACGGGAAGTGCAGAGGGGAAATGCCACACCGCCTGTCCAAGAAGACCAGGCCAGTCACGCTCGCCTACCGCTCGTGCTAGGCAAGCCACCCAGCCATGAGGTGAAACAGGGAGAGCAAGACAGCTTCCCTGTCGGGGACACGTGTGGAAGCCAAGAGCTCCAGGGTCATGGAACCTGCCCAAGCCAGCAGAAACAGGTTTGGAGAGAGAGACCGTCACGACACGGATCTCCCACGACTGTCTCCCTGACGGACTGGGAAGCGATCTGTGTTGAAGACATTCAGCCAGACCGAGAAGCATCTAGGCCCCTGAGAAACGGGGGAGACAGAGCAAGAGGGAGGGCAGAGCAGAGGCCGGAGCCCAGGCCGCTTACTGCTCGGTGCCACCGCCGGGGGCCTAAGGGGAGGGTTGCCCAAAGGCCGACTTGTCCAGAGAGGCCAGCGTTCCAGGGACTGGGAGGCTTGGCATCTCCCCTTCCCGGCTTCCTCTTCAAGCTTCTGCCGGGGTGTGGCTTCATGTCTCAGAGAAGCGCCGTGAAAAGGTCCAAGCGTCTCCTCTGAGGCGGGTGTGCTCCTCTCTTGCAGGGCGACGAGCTCCTCTGGGGCTTTTTGTCCCTGGCTGGACTGTGGTTATCTTGATCCTAGGAGAGAGTCCGCTGGCTCGGCAAGGGTAATGAGATTTCCACAGCTGCGGGGAAGACGCATCTCCTCACGTGGTCGAGGCCCTCAGGGACCCAAAGTGGAACGGCGGCGGAAACCATTGACAAGCCGCCACATGAGCCAGGCACAGAGGCAGAAAGAGGCTCAGCAGAGCCAGGCCGACACGCAAGAAGTCGCTTTTGGGGGGCGCGAAAGTCCGAACACACACACGCGTACGGGCGCGCATACACACACACACAAACACACACACACACACACACACACACACACACACACACACACACACCGGCAGAAAGAGGGAACGACGCAGAGAGTGAGGGCCAGAGAGAGAAGAGAGAATGGGAGAGACACGGACACACGCAGTCACACAGCAGCGGCACAGAAACACACCCCCGCAGGCAACCCCTGACGCTGCAGGCTTCTGCTCCGGGCGTGAAGGCCCCTCGGGGGAGAGAGCAGCCCACGGACACGCGGGCGGACCTGTCCTGCACATCACGGGGCCAAGACTTTTGGGGGAGACTCACCCCAACAGCGTCCGGGCAGGCCTGAGGCTGGGACGACGCGCCGCTTCCCCCGGACTCCGCCTGCGGTTTTGTCATCCTGGCCGGCGCATTGCGACTCCCGGCGTCGTCCGTCCGGAGACGTTCCTGTCGACCCCGTGGAGAGGTGAGGCAGGAGCCTCGCAGCCCCGACACCCAAGCACCGCCACGGAGGGCTCCTGCTTTGCCAAGCCTCGGGGGCCGGTTTCTAAGACAACCGTGGGAATCACTGTGACGGGAGGGGCCGCTGGAGCCTCGCGCCTGCGCACTGGCCCTGCCGCGCCGGGCCCACTCGCGCTCCCCACCTGGAAGTCAGGCTGCGGCCCCTTTAAACAACGGCGGCTGCGCGGGGCGCCGGGGCCCGGGATGGGGTGGGAGGGGGCGTGTGTGTGGTGGGGCAGGGGGGAGGGGGGGGGCCGCTGGGGACTCCCGCTGCAGCCCCGGCGGCCGCCGGATCCGGGCTCCAGCAGGGGGCGGCGTGGGAGAAGGGGCCGCGGGCATCCCAGTACCAAGACCCCCGGAGTCCTGTCTTCAGGACCTCCTTGAGCCGACTTCCACCGGTGGAGGGGGAGCTTCAGGGCGTCTGCTGGGGTCTCAGGACTCCTCTTCAGATGGGATTTTGGACCCCTCCGGGTGAGAAAGGATGGGCTCGCCATCATCTGCTGAGGCAGGCGGGGCCTCACTGCAGCACAGAATCATCCCCTGGGCCTTAAGGCGTGGTGTCAGCTGAAAATTCACTGACCCATGAGTCCTCGGCCTCCCTCCCCCTCTGAAAGAGCGGCGGCCTTCCCCACCCCCCACCCCCCACCCCCCACGCTTGCTAAAGCCCCGGGGCTCCTGCAAGCTGCTACTGCCTTCCAGGACACGCGCAAACAGGGACAGGGGCGGTTCCGCGGCGGAGCCCATGGCCCCACGCGTGGCACTGGCGTATCCCCGAGCCGACGATGGGAACGTGTGCCAGCCCGGGCATACGGGGCGACGGCGAAACCAACAGCGATGTCCAGGCCCGTGCCCGGTGGAAGAGGGTCCCAAGGGACCTGTCCGTCCATTCCAAGGGAAACCAAAGAAGGCCCGGGATCCAGGAGGGGGCCAGAAGATTCACGGAGTCAGTCCACCCAGGAGCAGAGGAGAGGCTGTCCCTCAAGAATGAGACGGGAAGTGCAGAGGGGAAATGCCACACCGCCTGTCCAAGAAGACCAGGCCAGTCACGCTCGCCTACCGCTCGTGCTAGGCAAGCCACCCAGCCATGAGGTGAAACAGGGAGAGCAAGACAGCTTCCCTGTCGGGGACACGTGTGGAAGCCAAGAGCTCCAGGGTCATGGAACCTGCCCAAGCCAGCAGAAACAGGTTTGGAGAGAGAGACCGTCACGACACGGATCTCCCACGACTGTCTCCCTGACGGACTGGGAAGCGATCTGTGTTGAAGACATTCAGCCAGACCGAGAAGCATCTAGGCCCCTGAGAAACGGGGGAGACAGAGCAAGAGGGAGGGCAGAGCAGAGGCCGGAGCCCAGGCCGCTTACTGCTCGGTGCCACCGCCGGGGGCCTAAGGGGAGGGTTGCCCAAAGGCCGACTTGTCCAGAGAGGCCAGCGTTCCAGGGACTGGGAGGCTTGGCATCTCCCCTTCCCGGCTTCCTCTTCAAGCTTCTGCCGGGGTGTGGCTTCATGTCTCAGAGAAGCGCCGTGAAAAGGTCCAAGCGTCTCCTCTGAGGCGGGTGTGCTCCTCTCTTGCAGGGCGACGAGCTCCTCTGGGGCTTTTTGTCCCTGGCTGGACTGTGGTTATCTTGATCCTAGGAGAGAGTCCGCTGGCTCGGCAAGGGTAATGAGATTTCCACAGCTGCGGGGAAGACGCATCTCCTCACGTGGTCGAGGCCCTCAGGGACCCAAAGTGGAACGGCGGCGGAAACCATTGACAAGCCGCCACATGAGCCAGGCACAGAGGCAGAAAGAGGCTCAGCAGAGCCAGGCCGACACGCAAGAAGTCGCTTTTGGGCGCACAGGGCGCGAAAGTCCGAACACACACACGCGTACGGGCGCGCATACACACACACACAAACACACACACACACACACACACACACACACACACACACACACACACCGGCAGAAAGAGGGAACGACGCAGAGAGTGAGGGCCAGAGAGAGAAGAGAGAATGGGAGAGACACGGACACACGCAGTCACACAGCAGCGGCACAGAAACACACCCCCGCAGGCAACCCCTGACGCTGCAGGCTTCTGCTCCGGGCGTGAAGGCCCCTCGGGGGAGAGAGCAGCCCACGGACACGCGGGCGGACCTGTCCTGCACATCACGGGGCCAAGACTTTTGGGGGAGACTCACCCCAACAGCGTCCGGGCAGGCCTGAGGCTGGGACGACGCGCCGCTTCCCCCGGACTCCGCCTGCGGTTTTGTCATCCTGGCCGGCGCATTGCGACTCCCGGCGTCGTCCGTCCGGAGACGTTCCTGTCGACCCCGTGGAGAGGTGAGGCAGGAGCCTCGCAGCCCCGACACCCAAGCACCGCCACGGAGGGCTCCTGCTTTGCCAAGCCTCGGGGGCCGGTTTCTAAGACAACCGTGGGAATCACTGTGACGGGAGGGGCCGCTGGAGCCTCGCGCCTGCGCACTGGCCCTGCCGCGCCGGGCCCACTCGCGCTCCCCACCTGGAAGTCAGGCTGCGGCCCCTTTAAACAACGGCGGCTGCGCGGGGCGCCGGGGCCCGGGATGGGGTGGGAGGGGGCGTGTGTGTGGTGGGGCAGGGGGGAGGGGGGGGGCCGCTGGGGACTCCCGCTGCAGCCCCGGCGGCCGCCGGATCCGGGCTCCAGCAGGGGGCGGCGTGGGAGAAGGGGCCGCGGGCATCCCAGTACCAAGACCCCCGGAGTCCTGTCTTCAGGACCTCCTTGAGCCGACTTCCACCGGTGGAGGGGGAGCTTCAGGGCGTCTGCTGGGGTCTCAGGACTCCTCTTCAGATGGGATTTTGGACCCCTCCGGGTGAGAAAGGATGGGCTCGCCATCATCTGCTGAGGCAGGCGGGGCCTCACTGCAGCACAGAATCATCCCCTGGGCCTTAAGGCGTGGTGTCAGCTGAAAATTCACTGACCCATGAGTCCTCGGCCTCCCTCCCCCTCTGAAAGAGCGGCGGCCTTCCCCACCCCCCACCCCCCACCCCCCACGCTTGCTAAAGCCCCGGGGCTCCTGCAAGCTGCTACTGCCTTCCAGGACACGCGCAAACAGGGACAGGGGCGGTTCCGCGGCGGAGCCCATGGCCCCACGCGTGGCACTGGCGTATCCCCGAGCCGACGATGGGAACGTGTGCCAGCCCGGGCATACGGGGCGACGGCGAAACCAACAGCGATGTCCAGGCCCGTGCCCGGTGGAAGAGGGTCCCAAGGGACCTGTCCGTCCATTCCAAGGGAAACCAAAGAAGGCCCGGGATCCAGGAGGGGGCCAGAAGATTCACGGAGTCAGTCCACCCAGGAGCAGAGGAGAGGCTGTCCCTCAAGAATGAGACGGGAAGTGCAGAGGGGAAATGCCACACCGCCTGTCCAAGAAGACCAGGCCAGTCACGCTCGCCTACCGCTCGTGCTAGGCAAGCCACCCAGCCATGAGGTGAAACAGGGAGAGCAAGACAGCTTCCCTGTCGGGGACACGTGTGGAAGCCAAGAGCTCCAGGGTCATGGAACCTGCCCAAGCCAGCAGAAACAGGTTTGGAGAGAGAGACCGTCACGACACGGATCTCCCACGACTGTCTCCCTGACGGACTGGGAAGCGATCTGTGTTGAAGACATTCAGCCAGACCGAGAAGCATCTAGGCCCCTGAGAAACGGGGGAGACAGAGCAAGAGGGAGGGCAGAGCAGAGGCCGGAGCCCAGGCCGCTTACTGCTCGGTGCCACCGCCGGGGGCCTAAGGGGAGGGTTGCCCAAAGGCCGACTTGTCCAGAGAGGCCAGCGTTCCAGGGACTGGGAGGCTTGGCATCTCCCCTTCCCGGCTTCCTCTTCAAGCTTCTGCCGGGGTGTGGCTTCATGTCTCAGAGAAGCGCCGTGAAAAGGTCCAAGCGTCTCCTCTGAGGCGGGTGTGCTCCTCTCTTGCAGGGCGACGAGCTCCTCTGGGGCTTTTTGTCCCTGGCTGGACTGTGGTTATCTTGATCCTAGGAGAGAGTCCGCTGGCTCGGCAAGGGTAATGAGATTTCCACAGCTGCGGGGAAGACGCATCTCCTCACGTGGTCGAGGCCCTCAGGGACCCAAAGTGGAACGGCGGCGGAAACCATTGACAAGCCGCCACATGAGCCAGGCACAGAGGCAGAAAGAGGCTCAGCAGAGCCAGGCCGACACGCAAGAAGTCGCTTTTGGGCGCACAGGGCGCGAAAGTCCGAACACACACACGCGTACGGGCGCGCATACACACACACACAAACACACACACACACACACACACACACACACACACACACACCGGCAGAAAGAGGGAACGACGCAGAGAGTGAGGGCCAGAGAGAGAAGAGAGAATGGGAGAGACACGGACACACGCAGTCACACAGCAGCGGCACAGAAACACACCCCCGCAGGCAACCCCTGACGCTGCAGGCTTCTGCTCCGGGCGTGAAGGCCCCTCGGGGGAGAGAGCAGCCCACGGACACGCGGGCGGACCTGTCCTGCACATCACGGGGCCAAGACTTTTGGGGGAGACTCACCCCAACAGCGTCCGGGCAGGCCTGAGGCTGGGACGACGCGCCGCTTCCCCCGGACTCCGCCTGCGGTTTTGTCATCCTGGCCGGCGCATTGCGACTCCCGGCGTCGTCCGTCCGGAGACGTTCCTGTCGACCCCGTGGAGAGGTGAGGCAGGAGCCTCGCAGCCCCGACACCCAAGCACCGCCACGGAGGGCTCCTGCTTTGCCAAGCCTCGGGGGCCGGTTTCTAAGACAACCGTGGGAATCACTGTGACGGGAGGGGCCGCTGGAGCCTCGCGCCTGCGCACTGGCCCTGCCGCGCCGGGCCCACTCGCGCTCCCCACCTGGAAGTCAGGCTGCGGCCCCTTTAAACAACGGCGGCTGCGCGGGGCGCCGGGGCCCGGGATGGGGTGGGAGGGGGCGTGTGTGTGGTGGGGCAGGGGGGAGGGGGGGGGGCCGCTGGGGACTCCCGCTGCAGCCCCGGCGGCCGCCGGATCCGGGCTCCAACAGGGGGCGGCGTGGGAGAAGGGGCCGCGGGCATCCCAGTACCAAGACCCCCGGAGTCCTGTCTTCAGGACCTCCTTGAGCCGACTTCCACCGGTGGAGGGGGAGCTTCAGGGCGTCTGCTGGGGTCTCAGGACTCCTCTTCAGATGGGATTTTGGACCCCTCCGGGTGAGAAAGGATGGGCTCGCCATCATCTGCTGAGGCAGGCGGGGCCTCACTGCAGCACAGAATCATCCCCTGGGCCTTAAGGCGTGGTGTCAGCTGAAAATTCACTGACCCATGAGTCCTCGGCCTCCCTCCCCCTCTGAAAGAGCGGCGGCCTTCCCCACCCCCCACCCCCCACCCCCCACGCTTGCTAAAGCCCCGGGGCTCCTGCAAGCTGCTACTGCCTTCCAGGACACGCGCAAACAGGGACAGGGGCGGTTCCGCGGCGGAGCCCATGGCCCCACGCGTGGCACTGGCGTATCCCCGAGCCGACGATGGGAACGTGTGCCAGCCCGGGCATACGGGGCGACGGCGAAACCAACAGCGATGTCCAGGCCCGTGCCCGGTGGAAGAGGGTCCCAAGGGACCTGTCCGTCCATTCCAAGGGAAACCAAAGAAGGCCCGGGATCCAGGAGGGGGCCAGAAGATTCACGGAGTCAGTCCACCCAGGAGCAGAGGAGAGGCTGTCCCTCAAGAATGAGACGGGAAGTGCAGAGGGGAAATGCCACACCGCCTGTCCAAGAAGACCAGGCCAGTCACGCTCGCCTACCGCTCGTGCTAGGCAAGCCACCCAGCCATGAGGTGAAACAGGGAGAGCAAGACAGCTTCCCTGTCGGGGACACGTGTGGAAGCCAAGAGCTCCAGGGTCATGGAACCTGCCCAAGCCAGCAGAAACAGGTTTGGAGAGAGAGACCGTCACGACACGGATCTCCCACGACTGTCTCCCTGACGGACTGGGAAGCGATCTGTGTTGAAGACATTCAGCCAGACCGAGAAGCATCTAGGCCCCTGAGAAACGGGGGAGACAGAGCAAGAGGGAGGGCAGAGCAGAGGCCGGAGCCCAGGCCGCTTACTGCTCGGTGCCACCGCCGGGGGCCTAAGGGGAGGGTTGCCCAAAGGCCGACTTGTCCAGAGAGGCCAGCGTTCCAGGGACTGGGAGGCTTGGCATCTCCCCTTCCCGGCTTCCTCTTCAAGCTTCTGCCGGGGTGTGGCTTCATGTCTCAGAGAAGCGCCGTGAAAAGGTCCAAGCGTCTCCTCTGAGGCGGGTGTGCTCCTCTCTTGCAGGGCGACGAGCTCCTCTGGGGCTTTTTGTCCCTGGCTGGACTGTGGTTATCTTGATCCTAGGAGAGAGTCCGCTGGCTCGGCAAGGGTAATGAGATTTCCACAGCTGCGGGGAAGACGCATCTCCTCACGTGGTCGAGGCCCTCAGGGACCCAAAGTGGAACGGCGGCGGAAACCATTGACAAGCCGCCACATGAGCCAGGCACAGAGGCAGAAAGAGGCTCAGCAGAGCCAGGCCGACACGCAAGAAGTCGCTTTTGGGCGCACAGGGCGCGAAAGTCCGAACACACACACGCGTACGGGCGCGCATACACACACACACAAACACACACACACACACACACACACACACACACACACACACACCGGCAGAAAGAGGGAACGACGCAGAGAGTGAGGGCCAGAGAGAGAAGAGAGAATGGGAGAGACACGGACACACGCAGTCACACAGCAGCGGCACAGAAACACACCCCCGCAGGCAACCCCTGACGCTGCAGGCTTCTGCTCCGGGCGTGAAGGCCCCTCGGGGGAGAGAGCAGCCCACGGACACGCGGGCGGACCTGTCCTGCACATCACGGGGCCAAGACTTTTGGGGGAGACTCACCCCAACAGCGTCCGGGCAGGCCTGAGGCTGGGACGACGCGCCGCTTCCCCCGGACTCCGCCTGCGGTTTTGTCATCCTGGCCGGCGCATTGCGACTCCCGGCGTCGTCCGTCCGGAGACGTTCCTGTCGACCCCGTGGAGAGGTGAGGCAGGAGCCTCGCAGCCCCGACACCCAAGCACCGCCACGGAGGGCTCCTGCTTTTCCAAGCCTCGGGGGCCGGTTTCTAAGACAACCGTGGGAATCACTGTGACGGGAGGGGCCGCTGGAGCCTCGCGCCTGCGCACTGGCCCTGCCGCGCCGGGCCCACTCGCGCTCCCCACCTGGAAGTCAGGCTGCGGCCCCTTTAAACAACGGCGGCTGCGCGGGGCGCCGGGGCCCGGGATGGGGTGGGAGGGGGCGTGTGTGTGGTGGGGCAGGGGGGAGGGGGGGGGGCCGCTGGGGACTCCCGCTGCAGCCCCGGCGGCCGCCGGATCCGGGCTCCAGCAGGGGGCGGCGTGGGAGAAGGGGCCGCGGGCATCCCAGTACCAAGACCCCCGGAGTCCTGTCTTCAGGACCTCCTTGAGCCGACTTCCACCGGTGGAGGGGGAGCTTCAGGGCGTCTGCTGGGGTCTCAGGACTCCTCTTCAGATGGGATTTTGGACCCCTCCGGGTGAGAAAGGATGGGCTCGCCATCATCTGCTGAGGCAGGCGGGGCCTCACTGCAGCACAGAATCATCCCCTGGGCCTTAAGGCGTGGTGTCAGCTGAAAATTCACTGACCCATGAGTCCTCGGCCTCCCTCCCCCTCTGAAAGAGCGGCGGCCTTCCCCACCCCCCACCCCCCACCCCCCACGCTTGCTAAAGCCCCGGGGCTCCTGCAAGCTGCTACTGCCTTCCAGGACACGCGCAAACAGGGACAGGGGCGGTTCCGCGGCGGAGCCCATGGCCCCACGCGTGGCACTGGCGTATCCCCGAGCCGACGATGGGAACGTGTGCCAGCCCGGGCATACGGGGCGACGGCGAAACCAACAGCGATGTCCAGGCCCGTGCCCGGTGGAAGAGGGTCCCAAGGGACCTGTCCGTCCATTCCAAGGGAAACCAAAGAAGGCCCGGGATCCAGGAGGGGGCCAGAAGATTCACGGAGTCAGTCCACCCAGGAGCAGAGGAGAGGCTGTCCCTCAAGAATGAGACGGGAAGTGCAGAGGGGAAATGCCACACCGCCTGTCCAAGAAGACCAGGCCAGTCACGCTCGCCTACCGCTCGTGCTAGGCAAGCCACCCAGCCATGAGGTGAAACAGGGAGAGCAAGACAGCTTCCCTGTCGGGGACACGTGTGGAAGCCAAGAGCTCCAGGGTCATGGAACCTGCCCAAGCCAGCAGAAACAGGTTTGGAGAGAGAGACCGTCACGACACGGATCTCCCACGACTGTCTCCCTGACGGACTGGGAAGCGATCTGTGTTGAAGACATTCAGCCAGACCGAGAAGCATCTAGGCCCCTGAGAAACGGGGGAGACAGAGCAAGAGGGAGGGCAGAGCAGAGGCCGGAGCCCAGGCCGCTTACTGCTCGGTGCCACCGCCGGGGGCCTAAGGGGAGGGTTGCCCAAAGGCCGACTTGTCCAGAGAGGCCAGCGTTCCAGGGACTGGGAGGCTTGGCATCTCCCCTTCCCGGCTTCCTCTTCAAGCTTCTGCCGGGGTGTGGCTTCATGTCTCAGAGAAGCGCCGTGAAAAGGTCCAAGCGTCTCCTCTGAGGCGGGTGTGCTCCTCTCTTGCAGGGCGACGAGCTCCTCTGGGGCTTTTTGTCCCTGGCTGGACTGTGGTTATCTTGATCCTAGGAGAGAGTCCGCTGGCTCGGCAAGGGTAATGAGATTTCCACAGCTGCGGGGAAGACGCATCTCCTCACGTGGTCGAGGCCCTCAGGGACCCAAAGTGGAACGGCGGCGGAAACCATTGACAAGCCGCCACATGAGCCAGGCACAGAGGCAGAAAGAGGCTCAGCAGAGCCAGGCCGACACGCAAGAAGTCGCTTTTGGGCGCACAGGGCGCGAAAGTCCGAACACACACACGCGTACGGGCGCGCATACACACACACACAAACACACACACACACACACACACACACACACACACACACACACACACACACCGGCAGAAAGAGGGAACGACGCAGAGAGTGAGGGCCAGAGAGAGAAGAGAGAATGGGAGAGACACGGACACACGCAGTCACACAGCAGCGGCACAGAAACACACCCCCGCAGGCAACCCCTGACGCTGCAGGCTTCTGCTCCGGGCGTGAAGGCCCCTCGGGGGAGAGAGCAGCCCACGGACACGCGGGCGGACCTGTCCTGCACATCACGGGGCCAAGACTTTTGGGGGAGACTCACCCCAACAGCGTCCGGGCAGGCCTGAGGCTGGGACGACGCGCCGCTTCCCCCGGACTCCGCCTGCGGTTTTGTCATCCTGGCCGGCGCATTGCGACTCCCGGCGTCGTCCGTCCGGAGACGTTCCTGTCGACCCCGTGGAGAGGTGAGGCAGGAGCCTCGCAGCCCCGACACCCAAGCACCGCCACGGAGGGCTCCTGCTTTGCCAAGCCTCGGGGGCCGGTTTCTAAGACAACCGTGGGAATCACTGTGACGGGAGGGGCCGCTGGAGCCTCGCGCCTGCGCACTGGCCCTGCCGCGCCGGGCCCACTCGCGCTCCCCACCTGGAAGTCAGGCTGCGGCCCCTTTAAACAACGGCGGCTGCGCGGGGCGCCGGGGCCCGGGATGGGGTGGGAGGGGGCGTGTGTGTGGTGGGGCAGGGGGGAGGGGGGGGGCCGCTGGGGACTCCCGCTGCAGCCCCGGCGGCCGCCGGATCCGGGCTCCAGCAGGGGGCGGCGTGGGAGAAGGGGCCGCGGGCATCCCAGTACCAAGACCCCCGGAGTCCTGTCTTCAGGACCTCCTTGAGCCGACTTCCACCGGTGGAGGGGGAGCTTCAGGGCGTCTGCTGGGGTCTCAGGACTCCTCTTCAGATGGGATTTTGGACCCCTCCGGGTGAGAAAGGATGGGCTCGCCATCATCTGCTGAGGCAGGCGGGGCCTCACTGCAGCACAGAATCATCCCCTGGGCCTTAAGGCGTGGTGTCAGCTGAAAATTCACTGACCCATGAGTCCTCGGCCTCCCTCCCCCTCTGAAAGAGCGGCGGCCTTCCCCACCCCCCACCCCCCACCCCCCACGCTTGCTAAAGCCCCGGGGCTCCTGCAAGCTGCTACTGCCTTCCAGGACACGCGCAAACAGGGACAGGGGCGGTTCCGCGGTGGAGCCCATGGCCCCACGCGTGGCACTGGCGTATCCCCGAGCCGACGATGGGAACGTGTGCCAGCCCGGGCATACGGGGCGACGGCGAAACCAACAGCGATGTCCAGGCCCGTGCCCGGTGGAAGAGGGTCCCAAGGGACCTGTCCGTCCATTCCAAGGGAAACCAAAGAAGGCCCGGGATCCAGGAGGGGGCCAGAAGATTCACGGAGTCAGTCCACCCAGGAGCAGAGGAGAGGCTGTCCCTCAAGAATGAGACGGGAAGTGCAGAGGGGAAATGCCACACCGCCTGTCCAAGAAGACCAGGCCAGTCACGCTCGCCTACCGCTCGTGCTAGGCAAGCCACCCAGCCATGAGGTGAAACAGGGAGAGCAAGACAGCTTCCCTGTCGGGGACACGTGTGGAAGCCAAGAGCTCCAGGGTCATGGAACCTGCCCAAGCCAGCAGAAACAGGTTTGGAGAGAGAGACCGTCACGACACGGATCTCCCACGACTGTCTCCCTGACGGACTGGGAAGCGATCTGTGTTGAAGACATTCAGCCAGACCGAGAAGCATCTAGGCCCCTGAGAAACGGGGGAGACAGAGCAAGAGGGAGGGCAGAGCAGAGGCCGGAGCCCAGGCCGCTTACTGCTCGGTGCCACCGACCGGGGGCCTAAGGGGAGGGTTGCCCAAAGGGCCGACTTGTCCAGAGAGGCCAGCGTTCCAGGGACTGGGAGGCTTGGCATCTCCCCTTCCCGGCTTCCTCTTCAAGCTTCTGCCGGGGTGTGGCTTCATGTCTCAGAGAAGCGCCGTGAAAAGGTCCAAGCGTCTCCTCTGAGGCGGGTGTGCTCCTCTCTTGCAGGGCGACGAGCTCCTCTGGGGCTTTTTGTCCCTGGCTGGACTGTGGTTATCTTGATCCTAGGAGAGAGTCCGCTGGCTCGGCAAGGGTAATGAGATTTCCACAGCTGCGGGGAAGACGCATCTCCTCACGTGGTCGAGGCCCTCAGGGACCCAAAGTGGAACGGCGGCGGAAACCATTGACAAGCCGCCACATGAGCCAGGCACAGAGGCAGAAAGAGGCTCAGCAGAGCCAGGCCGACACGCAAGAAGTCGCTTTTGGGCGCACAGGGCGCGAAAGTCCGAACACACACACGCGTACGGGCGCGCATACACACACACACAAACACACACACACACACACACACACACACACACACACACACACACACCGGCAGAAAGAGGGAACGACGCAGAGAGTGAGGGCCAGAGAGAGAAGAGAGAATGGGAGAGACACGGACACACGCAGTCACACAGCAGCGGCACAGAAACACACCCCCGCAGGCAACCCCTGACGCTGCAGGCTTCTGCTCCGGGCGTGAAGGCCCCTCGGGGAGAGAGCAGCCCACGGACACGCGGGCGGACCTGTCCTGCACATCACGGTGCCAAGACTTTTGGGGGAGACTCACCCCAACAGCGTCCGGGCAGGCCTGAGGCTGGGACGACGCGCCGCTTCCCCGGACTCCGCCTGCGGTTTTGTCATCCTGGCCGGCGCATTGCGACTCCCGGCGTCGTCCGTCCGGAGACGTTCCTGTCGACCCCGTGGAGAGGTGAGGCAGGAGCCTCGCAGCCACCGACACCCAAGCACCGCCACGGAGGGCTCCTGCTTTGCCAAGCCTCGGGGGCCGGTTTCTAAGACAACCGTGGGAATCACTGTGACGGGAGGGGCCGCTGGAGCCTCGCGCCTGCGCACTGGCCCTGCCGCGCCGGGCCCACTCGCGCTCCCCACCTGGAAGTCAGGCTGCGGCCCCTTTAAACAACGGCGGCTGCGCGGGGCGCCGGGGCCCGGGATGGGGTGGGAGGGGGCGTGTGTGTGGTGGGGCAGGGGAGGGAGGGGGGGGGCCGCTGGGGACTCCCGCTGCAGCCCCGGCGGCCGCCGGATCCGGGCTCCAGCAGGGGGCGGCGTGGGAGAAGGGGCCGCGGGCATCCCAGTACCAAGACCCCCGGAGTCCTGTCTTCAGGACCTCCTTGAGCCGACTTCCACCGGTGGAGGGGGAGCTTCAGGGCGTCTGCTGGGGTCTCAGGACTCCTCTTCAGATGGGATTTTGGACCCCTCCGGGTGAGAAAGGATGGGCTCGCCATCATCTGCTGAGGCAGGCGGGGCCTCACTGCAGCACAGAATCATCCCCTGGGCCTTAAGGCGTGGTGTCAGCTGAAAATTCACTGACCCATGAGTCCTCGGCCTCCCTCCCCCTCTGAAAGAGCGGCGGCCTTCCCCACCCCCACCCCCCTCACCCCCCACGCTTGCTAAAGCCCCGGGGCTCCTGCAAGCTGCTACTGCCTTCCAGGACACGCGCAAACAGGGACAGGGGCGGTTCCGCGGCGGAGCCCATGGCCCCACGCGTGGCACTGGCGTATCCCCGAGCCGACGATGGGAACGTGTGCCAGCCCGGGCATACGGGGCGACGGCGAAACCAACAGCGATGTCCAGGCCCGTGCCCGGTGGAAGAGGGTCCCAAGGGACCCTGTCCGTCCATTCCAAGGGAAACCAAAGAAGGCCCGGGATCCAGGAGGGGGCCAGAAGATTCACGGAGTCAGTCCACCCAGGAGCAGAGGAGAGGCTGTCCCTCAAGAATGAGACGGGAAGTGCAGAGGGGAAATGCCACACCGCCTGTCCAAGAAGACCAGGCCAGTCACGCTCGCCTACCGCTCGTGCTAGGCAAGCCACCCAGCCATGAGGTGAAACAGGGAGAGCAAGACAGCTTCCCTGTCGGGGACACGTGTGGAAGCCAAGAGCTCCAGGGTCATGGAACCTGCCCAAGCCAGCAGAAACAGGTTTGGAGAGAGAGACCGTCACGACACGGATCTCCCACGACTGTCTCCCTGACGGACTGGGAAGCGATCTGTGTTGAAGACATTCAGCCAGACCGAGAAGCATCTAGGCCCCTGAGAAACGGGGGAGACAGAGCAAGAGGGAGGGCAGAGCAGAGGCCGGAGCCCAGGCCGCTTACTGCTCGGTGCCACCGCCGGGGGCCTAAGGGGAGGGTTGCCCAAAGGCCGACTTGTCCAGAGAGGCCAGCGTTCCAGGGACTGGGAGGCTTGGCATCTCCCCTTCCCGGCTTCCTCTTCAAGCTTCTGCCGGGGTGTGGCTTCATGTCTCAGAGAAGCGCCGTGAAAAGGTCCAAGCGTCTCCTCTGAGGCGGGTGTGCTCCTCTCTTGCAGGGCGACGAGCTCCTCTGGGGCTTTTTGTCCCTGGCTGGACTGTGGTTATCTTGATCCTAGGAGAGAGTCCGCTGGCTCGGCAAGGGTAATGAGATTTCCACAGCTGCGGGGAAGACGCATCTCCTCACGTGGTCGAGGCCCTCAGGGACCCAAAGTGGAACGGCGGCGGAAACCATTGACAAGCCGCCACATGAGCCAGGCACAGAGGCAGAAAGAGGCTCAGCAGAGCCAGGCCGACACGCAAGAAGTCGCTTTTGGGCGCACAGGGCGCGAAAGTCCGAACACACACACGCGTACGGGCGCGCATACACACACACACAAACACACACACACACACACACACACACACACACACACACACACACACACACCGGCAGAAAGAGGGAACGACGCAGAGAGTGAGGGCCAGAGAGAGAAGAGAGAATGGGAGAGACACGGACACACGCAGTCACACAGCAGCGGCACAGAAACACACCCCCGCAGGCAACCCCTGACGCTGCAGGCTTCTGCTCCGGGCGTGAAGGCCCCTCGGGGGAGAGAGCAGCCCACGGACACGCGGGCGGACCTGTCCTGCACATCACGGGGCCAAGACTTTTGGGGGAGACTCACCCCAACAGCGTCCGGGCAGGCCTGAGGCTGGGACGACGCGCCGCTTCCCCCGGACTCCGCCTGCGGTTTTGTCATCCTGGCCGGCGCATTGCGACTCCCGGCGTCGTCCGTCCGGAGACGTTCCTGTCGACCCCGTGGAGAGGTGAGGCAGGAGCCTCGCAGCCCCGACACCCAAGCACCGCCACGGAGGGCTCCTGCTTTGCCAAGCCTCGGGGGCCGGTTTCTAAGACAACCGTGGGAATCACTGTGACGGGAGGGGCCGCTGGAGCCTCGCGCCTGCGCACTGGCCCTGCCGCGCCGGGCCCACTCGCGCTCCCCACCTGGAAGTCAGGCTGCGGCCCCTTTAAACAACGGCGGCTGCGCGGGGCGCCGGGGCCCGGGATGGGGTGGGAGGGGGCGTGTGTGTGGTGGGGCAGGGGGGGAGGGGGGGGGGCCGCTGGGGACTCCCGCTGCAGCCCCGGCGGCCGCCGGATCCGGGCTCCAGCAGGGGGCGGCGTGGGAGAAGGGGCCGCGGGCATCCCAGTACCAAGACCCCCGGAGTCCTGTCTTCAGGACCTCCTTGAGCCGACTTCCACCGGTGGAGGGGGAGCTTCAGGGCGTCTGCTGGGGTCTCAGGACTCCTCTTCAGATGGGATTTTGGACCCCTCCGGGTGAGAAAGGATGGGCTCGCCATCATCTGCTGAGGCAGGCGGGGCCTCACTGCAGCACAGAATCATCCCCTGGGCCTTAAGGCGTGGTGTCAGCTGAAAATTCACTGACCCATGAGTCCTCGGCCTCCCTCCCCCTCTGAAAGAGCGGCGGCCTTCCCCACCCCCCCACCCCCCACCCCCCACGCTTGCTAAAGCCCCGGGGCTCCTGCAAGCTGCTACTGCCTTCCAGGACACGCGCAAACAGGGACAGGGGCGGTTCCGCGGCGGAGCCCATGGCCCCACGCGTGGCACTGGCGTATCCCCGAGCCGACGATGGGAACGTGTGCCAGCCCGGGCATACGGGGCGACGGCGAAACCAACAGCGATGTCCAGGCCCGTGCCCGGTGGAAGAGGGTCCCAAGGGACCTGTCCGTCCATTCCAAGGGAAACCAAAGAAGGCCCGGGATCCAGGAGGGGGCCAGAAGATTCACGGAGTCAGTCCACCCAGGAGCAGAGGAGAGGCTGTCCCTCAAGAATGAGACGGGAAGTGCAGAGGGGAAATGCCACACCGCCTGTCCAAGAAGACCAGGCCAGTCACGCTCGCCTACCGCTCGTGCTAGGCAAGCCACCCAGCCATGAGGTGAAACAGGGAGAGCAAGACAGCTTCCCTGTCGGGGACACGTGTGGAAGCCAAGAGCTCCAGGGTCATGGAACCTGCCCAAGCCAGCAGAAACAGGTTTGGAGAGAGAGACCGTCACGACACGGATCTCCCACGACTGTCTCCCTGACGGACTGGGAAGCGATCTGTGTTGAAGACATTCAGCCAGACCGAGAAGCATCTAGGCCCCTGAGAAACGGGGGAGACAGAGCAAGAGGGAGGGCAGAGCAGAGGCCGGAGCCCAGGCCGCTTACTGCTCGGTGCCACCGCCGGGGGCCTAAGGGGAGGGTTGCCCAAAGGCCGACTTGTCCAGAGAGGCCAGCGTTCCAGGGACTGGGAGGCTTGGCATCTCCCCTTCCCGGCTTCCTCTTCAAGCTTCTGCCGGGGTGTGGCTTCATGTCTCAGAGAAGCGCCGTGAAAAGGTCCAAGCGTCTCCTCTGAGGCGGGTGTGCTCCTCTCTTGCAGGGCGACGAGCTCCTCTGGGGCTTTTTGTCCCTGGCTGGACTGTGGTTATCTTGATCCTAGGAGAGAGTCCGCTGGCTCGGCAAGGGTAATGAGATTTCCACAGCTGCGGGGAAGACGCATCTCCTCACGTGGTCGAGGCCCTCAGGGACCCAAAGTGGAACGGCGGCGGAAACCATTGACAAGCCGCCACATGAGCCAGGCACAGAGGCAGAAAGAGGCTCAGCAGAGCCAGGCCGACACGCAAGAAGTGGCTTTTGGGCGCACAGGGCGCGAAAGTCCGAACACACACACGCGTACGGGCGCGCATACACACACACACAAACACACACACACACACACACACACACACACACACACACACACACACACCGGCAGAAAGAGGGAACGACGCAGAGAGTGAGGGCCAGAGAGAGAAGAGAGAATGGGAGAGACACGGACACACGCAGTCACACAGCAGCGGCACAGAAACACACCCCCGCAGGCAACCCCTGACGCTGCAGGCTTCTGCTCCGGGCGTGAAGGCCCCTCGGGGGAGAGAGCAGCCCACGGACACGCGGGCGGACCTGTCCTGCACATCACGGGGCCAAGACTTTTGGGGGAGACTCACCCCAACAGCGTCCGGGCAGGCCTGAGGCTGGGACGACGCGCCGCTTCCCCCGGACTCCGCCTGCGGTTTTGTCATCCTGGCCGGCGCATTGCGACTCCCGGCGTCGTCCGTCCGGAGACGTTCCTGTCGACCCCGTGGAGAGGTGAGGCAGGAGCCTCGCAGCCCCGACACCCAAGCACCGCCACGGAGGGCTCCTGCTTTGCCAAGCCTCGGGGGCCGGTTTCTAAGACAACCGTGGGAATCACTGTGACGGGAGGGGCCGCTGGAGCCTCGCGCCTGCGCACTGGCCCTGCCGCGCCGGGCCCACTCGCGCTCCCCACCTGGAAGTCAGGCTGCGGCCCCTTTAAACAACGGCGGCTGCGCGGGGCGCCGGGGCCCGGGATGGGGTGGGAGGGGGCGTGTGTGTGGTGGGGCAGGGGGGAGGGGGGGGGCCGCTGGGGACTCCCGCTGCAGCCCCGGCGGCCGCCGGATCCGGGCTCCAGCAGGGGGCGGCGTGGGAGAAGGGGCCGCGGGCATCCCAGTACCAAGACCCCCGGAGTCCTGTCTTCAGGACCTCCTTGAGCCGACTTCCACCGGTGGAGGGGGAGCTTCAGGGCGTCTGCTGGGGTCTCAGGACTCCTCTTCAGATGGGATTTTGGACCCCTCCGGGTGAGAAAGGATGGGCTCGCCATCATCTGCTGAGGCAGGCGGGGCCTCACTGCAGCACAGAATCATCCCCTGGGCCTTAAGGCGTGGTGTCAGCTGAAAATTCACTGACCCATGAGTCCTCGGCCTCCCTCCCCCTCTGAAAGAGCGGCGGCCTTCCCCACCCCCCACCCCCCACCCCCCACGCTTGCTAAAGCCCCGGGGCTCCTGCAAGCTGCTACTGCCTTCCAGGACACGCGCAAACAGGGACAGGGGCGGTTCCGCGGCGGAGCCCATGGCCCCACGCGTGGCACTGGCGTATCCCCGAGCCGACGATGGGAACGTGTGCCAGCCCGGGCATACGGGGCGACGGCGAAACCAACAGCGATGTCCAGGCCCGTGCCCGGTGGAAGAGGGTCCCAAGGGACCTGTCCGTCCATTCCAAGGGAAACCAAAGAAGGCCCGGGATCCAGGAGGGGGCCAGAAGATTCACGGAGTCAGTCCACCCAGGAGCAGAGGAGAGGCTGTCCCTCAAGAATGAGACGGGAAGTGCAGAGGGGAAATGCCACACCGCCTGTCCAAGAAGACCAGGCCAGTCACGCTCGCCTACCGCTCGTGCTAGGCAAGCCACCCAGCCATGAGGTGAAACAGGGAGAGCAAGACAGCTTCCCTGTCGGGGACACGTGTGGAAGCCAAGAGCTCCAGGGTCATGGAACCTGCCCAAGCCAGCAGAAACAGGTTTGGAGAGAGAGACCGTCACGACACGGATCTCCCACGACTGTCTCCCTGACGGACTGGGAAGCGATCTGTGTTGAAGACATTCAGCCAGACCGAGAAGCATCTAGGCCCCTGAGAAACGGGGGAGACAGAGCAAGAGGGAGGGCAGAGCAGAGGCCGGAGCCCAGGCCGCTTACTGCTCGGTGCCACCGCCGGGGGCCTAAGGGGAGGGTTGCCCAAAGGCCGACTTGTCCAGAGAGGCCAGCGTTCCAGGGACTGGGAGGCTTGGCATCTCCCCTTCCCGGCTTCCTCTTCAAGCTTCTGCCGGGGTGTGGCTTCATGTCTCAGAGAAGCGCCGTGAAAAGGTCCAAGCGTCTCCTCTGAGGCGGGTGTGCTCCTCTCTTGCAGGGCGACGAGCTCCTCTGGGGCTTTTTGTCCCTGGCTGGACTGTGGTTATCTTGATCCTAGGAGAGAGTCCGCTGGCTCGGCAAGGGTAATGAGATTTCCACAGCTGCGGGGAAGACGCATCTCCTCACGTGGTCGAGGCCCTCAGGGACCCAAAGTGGAACGGCGGCGGAAACCATTGACAAGCCGCCACATGAGCCAGGCACAGAGGCAGAAAGAGGCTCAGCAGAGCCAGGCCGACACGCAAGAAGTGGCTTTTGGGCGCACAGGGCGCGAAAGTCCGAACACACACACGCGTACGGGCGCGCATACACACACACACAAACACACACACACACACACACACACACACACACACACACACCGGCAGAAAGAGGGAACGACGCAGAGAGTGAGGGCCAGAGAGAGAAGAGAGAATGGGAGAGACACGGACACACGCAGTCACACAGCAGCGGCACAGAAACACACCCCCGCAGGCAACCCCTGACGCTGCAGGCTTCTGCTCCGGGCGTGAAGGCCCCTCGGGGGAGAGAGCAGCCCACGGACACGCGGGCGGACCTGTCCTGCACATCACGGGGCCAAGACTTTTGGGGGAGACTCACCCCAACAGCGTCCGGGCAGGCCTGAGGCTGGGACGACGCGCCGCTTCCCCCGGACTCCGCCTGCGGTTTTGTCATCCTGGCCGGCGCATTGCGACTCCCGGCGTCGTCCGTCCGGAGACGTTCCTGTCGACCCCGTGGAGAGGTGAGGCAGGAGCCTCGCAGCCCCGACACCCAAGCACCGCCACGGAGGGCTCCTGCTTTGCCAAGCCTCGGGGGCCGGTTTCTAAGACAACCGTGGGAATCACTGTGACGGGAGGGGCCGCTGGAGCCTCGCGCCTGCGCACTGGCCCTGCCGCGCCGGGCCCACTCGCGCTCCCCACCTGGAAGTCAGGCTGCGGCCCCTTTAAACAACGGCGGCTGCGCGGGGCGCCGGGGCCCGGGATGGGGTGGGAGGGGGCGTGTGTGTGGTGGGGCAGGGGGGAGGGGGGGGGGGCCGCTGGGGACTCCCGCTGCAGCCCCGGCGGCCGCCGGATCCGGGCTCCAGCAGGGGGCGGCGTGGGAGAAGGGGCCGCGGGCATA